>NC_084529.1:23721571-24053238 GCF_024500275.1 Phycodurus eques
ATTACATGTTTTTAAAGAATAGTGCTCTTGTATAAAAATAAAAATAAGTAAATACTAAAAAAGAATGTGAAGAAATAAACCATAAAGTTACTGTACGTACTGTTTTACGTGTGTGTTGGATGTGTGCCCTTGACAGGCGAGGCAGAGTGCGTGATGTCAGGAGCTGGTGTCTGGACTTGAGTTATGGCAGCAGCTCCTTGTGAGTGTTCTCATTTTGTATGTGTTTGAGCCATTTTTTTTTTAATTCTCACGAGCAGCAGTGTATCTGAAGCTCGCTCGCAACTTAAATTTTGGCTTGCAACAAAGCAAAAAAATAAAATAAAATAAATAAAAATCGAGCAGGCAACGGCTCGGCTCGTAACTTAAACAACTCCTAAGTTGGGACACTCATAAGTCAAGGTACCAGTGCATTTCTTTAAGTTTTTGGTTTTACTGTATATCCAAGGAGTGAGAATGTAATACATGCAGGATTGCACTCACATGAGGGTACAGCGGGTAGTGCAGGTTGCGGCGCAGCCCGTCCGTGGAGCTGCCGCACCAGTCCTCAAACACATGCAAATTGGCCTGGCCTTCATACTGAGAGGAGAAAGAGTGCCACTCAGTCATCAAGCAGTGGATAAAGCGAAAATCTGACCTACTTCAGAAAAATAAAAAGCACACAAATGCAAAATTGCGCCCGCAGGTTACCTCAGATATTTTTGCAGCCTGCGCATCCTCTGTCTACACTGTATATACTTTCAAGCACCCACACACACTCCATTCTGGCCTATCTGCACAATCTGTAGCACACTGCAGAAACTATGTGCAACTTTATTTTGGTACAGTAAATTGATGGATGACTTTAATTTGTTTGTTTATATTTTAATTGTTTATAAAATTGTCACCTTCCTAAAATAGTGGCCAGTCATTTTTCTTTTTTTTCTCCAGAAAACAAAACATCATCACCAAATAGTGAATATGTTATCCATCCATCCATTTTCTATACCGCTTATCCTCACGAGGCTCACAGGCTGCTGGAGCCTATCCCAGCTATCTTCGGGCGGGAGCCTGGGTACACCCTGAACCGGTCACCAGCCAATCGGAGGGCACATAGAAACAAACAACCATTCATACTCACATTCACACCTACGAGCAATTTAGAGTATTTCAATCAACTTACCACGCATGTTTTGGGATGTGGGAGGAAACCGGAGTGCCTGGAGAAAACCCACCCAGGCACAGGCATAACATGCAAACTCCACACAGGCGGGGCCGGGATTTGAACCCCGGTTCCCAGAACTGTGAGGCAGATGTGCTAACCAGTCGACCACCGTGCCGACTGAATATATTATATTTATCAATTTATCGGCCAAAGGGGTCGGGTGCAAAATGAGACAAAGCGATCTGATCCCAGACTACTGATGCTGGCTCTAGCGCTCTAGGACCTCTCTGGCAAGGAAGCAGCCCGAGCTGGTGTGCGAGGTTGAGAAGTTCCAACTAGATCAGTGGTTCTTAACCTGGGTTCGATCGAACCCCACGGGTGCGGTGAGGGGGGTTCGACGGACGACAAGACACAAACCGTGTGTGCGTGCGGGCGTCCATCCGGAAAAGCCTTTTACAAAGCATTTTGAATGCCATGTACATGCATTTCAAAACGCAACACTGCGTCAAAGTGGCTGTTTGCTGTTGCAGCGCTCCACCTTAAGTTTAAATGTATTTTTACGCAATCTGCATATAACAATATGTCAATGATACACTCAAGGTGAGTGACATCGCTGTGGCACTAGATGGCACATACAATAGTAGAGGGGTTGGAGGAGTGATTTCAGAGTGCCAACAGCAATACATAGACATGAATAGAAACATACTAGATACGCCAGCACGCTTAATGCCTACGTAGCAACCACGTTGTTGAGGGCAACGTTTCCATCAAAGGTAATAAATGTACTGTATATTGAAAACAAATCATAACTTGCTTATTTCTCAACCGATTTTCATGAGGTTTACTGTTTTGACCAACATCAAAGCATGTGCTATTAATGCAGAACATTTGGAAAAAAGAGCCCAAAAAAATGTACTCTTGCCTATGAACCCTTTTCGGGGATTGTAGAAACAACACAAAGAAAAGGAACAGACTTTGTTATGAAAACAATATGACTGGCACTTGCCCAGGTGAAAGGCAGGCAACAGCAAAATTCACATTAATTTACAGTAACTTTCATTGAATTGAATTATATTTTTGTTTTTCTGTGTGAAATTCACCTTTTGTCTGTTTTGTTCTTTGAACACTGATTTCGTGTGCAACTGATGTGTGGTTCATCTTGTGAAGAAATAAAATATATATCGGCAAAGGTTGAATCAAGGCAAGTGGACTGTTTTTGCTAACATCTAGCTAATATCATGGCTAACATAGTAGCTAATATAACTAACTTCATGGCTAACAGTTTTTGGGCATTTTGGTGATTTCTTGTAAATAACAGTAATGGACATAAAAAAAACTCATCCCATTAGAGTTTAGCAAATCTTGATAGCCCTTAGAGAGATGTGTTTTTAAATGAATCATACTGTTTGAAGGTAATTGCTGAAAACACATGGAAAGACAGAATTGTGGAGCTATACCAGTAAACTGTTTTCCTGATTTTTTGGGGGGCGTGGCCACAACAGTGTCCAGTGACACACTTTGGCCTCTGGCATGAGTTGCCACGCCCCCACTATATAAGAACTTCAGCTGCCCAGTGATGTAGTTCAGCGACCGGTTGACAGTCACATTATGTTCCCACCAATGAATTTAAGTTGGCTTGTGTGCTTATTTTATGATTATAGTCCGCATTAACTATTACATTTTGAGAGTGAGTCCCCTTACGTAATTTTACATCGCAGAAGCTTCCATCATTTTTACAGTGCATTTACCGCTATGGCGGCCGACTGGTTAGCAGATATACCTCACAATTCTGAGGACCCGTGTTCGAATCTGGCCTCGCCTGTGTGGAGTTTGCATGGGTGCTCCGGTTTCCTCCCACATTCCAAAAATATGCATAGTAGGTTAATTAAAACACTCTAAATTGTGCATAGGATTGAATGTGCGTGTGAATGATTGTTTTTTCATATGTGCCCTGCAACTGGCCGGCGGCCAGTTCAGGGTGTACCCCGCCTCTTGCCCAGAGTAAGCCGAGATAGGCGCCAGCACGCCCGCGACCTAGTGGGGATGAGCGGTACGGAAAAAGGATGGATGGATATACTGCTATTTATACTAGTGGTATTTGATTGACAGTTAACACTTGAACAGAGTGTGGTTTCAGCACATTTAGCGGCCACAGCTTTTGAGAGCGGAGACAATGGCTTGATTTTTCACAATTTTGAAGCCTCATTTTATATACTTCCAATTTTCGCAGGGTTGTTGACAACAATCTTCCATGTGGCGTGTAAAATTTACAAAACATTTATTTTCACTTAACAGGGTCTTTAAGTGAGAATAAGTCAGCCTGACTAATAAAAGAACCGAAGGTAAGCATAAAACCTCTGTGACATCTGTGAAAGATGTCATGTTATTTGAGCTCCGTGTGTATCCTGCATGCATACGTGTGCGTATGTGTGCGTGTGTGAAAGCGGACTACAACAAAGCAGCAGAAAGACAGCCTCCTCCCATCTCGTGGTCATAACGGTGCATCATTAGCATTCCACAAATGTTAGCGTGACTTCACAGGCACAGCAGTTAAACAATACTTCTCAACTGGAATGGTAGCTGGTTATCCTTTAACAAAGGTAATTTCCTTTTTATTGGTTTATGTTGAAAGGGCTGGGATGACTGACACATTTTGTGTATTAAAAGTGTAATCTGAGTAAAAAAGCAAACTAAAAAAGTGTATTTAAAATTACAAAAATAATCTTGTTTTTGAAAATTGACACATCCCATGAAGTTTTAAGGTTGAGAACGTCTGGCATAGTAAGTAACTAGTGAGCTAACTTGACAGATAGGATGGGTAATACAGTGGTTTACTAAATAGCAAGCTACCCAGATAGACAGACAAGGGCCTATTTAGTTAGCTAACTAGACAGATGGAGGGACAGACAGATATAGTAGCGTTCGAGCTAGCTAACTAGACAGATGGAGGGACAGACAGATATAGTAGCGTTTGAGCTAGCTAACTAGACAGATGACTAGCCAACTAGATGGACAAACAGAATGATACACAGCAAAGTGCCTTAAAAGATGGCTAGATGTCTGTCAAGTTAGACAAACAGATGCATACAGTGGCTGATTAGTTTACGAATCAAACTAGACACTGACAGACTAGTTAGGTAGATGGATGGATGGAGAGAGACAGAAAGAAACAGACAGATGAATAGACAGACAGACAGACAGGCAAACTGATATCTCTAGAATCGAGACTGAAAGACCGACTGTTAGACGGACAGACAGACAGTCCAGTCCGTCAGACAGACAGACCAAAATGCAGATACATAGCGAGCTGACTAGAAAGCCAGACGGACAGATAAATAACATTAAGCGTCTTACTATAGCTAGCTAACTGCCAAGCTACATACAGTAAGTAGAAAGTCAGCCAGAAAACTAGATGGACAGACAGGCAGACAAGCCAACATACAGATTGATGCATAGCAACCTCACTAGACAGATGGATGGACAGACAGGGCCATACAGTGGCTAGTTTGCCAACGAGAAAGACAAACAGATATAGTACATAGCAAGCAAACTGGACTCGACCGGCAGACACTTACATATACACAGAGACAGAGAGAGAGAGACAGAGACAGAGAGAGAGAGAGAGAGAGAGAGAGAGAGAGAGAGAGAGAGAGAGAGAGAGAGAGAGAGAGAGAGAGAGAGAGAGACAGTTGATAGCTAGCCAGCTTGCTAGGAAGGTAACTAGATGGAAAGACAGATTTGTTACCCTAATTGTATTTTTTCTTTATGCTAACAGCTGACAAAGTTAGTGATGCTAACTCACTAATTTAATTTTGTTTTACTAATTTAATAACTCACACGAAATGCACTCAGAGCGCGCACTGCTACAGTCAGGATCGTTCAGTTACTCAAGAGCGTTGTTAGAATGTGCTGTTCGGTTATTCAGAGCGCCACACCCTGGGAGTGCTGGTGCGCACTCTGCCGCTCTGACTGGGGTCACAGAGTTAGGCAGGACGAGAATGGAAGCAGTTCAAGCAAGGTGATCGTTTGTAAATTCAAATAAAGGGAGCACCGCTGCCTCTCAGAACACTGCAGTCTCAGAGTAGAGTTAGGGCGTTAGAATACATTTCGAAAATCACCAGCCAATCACAGGGCACATAGAAACAAACAGCCATTCACACTCACATTCACACCTACGGGCAATTTAGTCTTCAATTAACCTACCATGCATGGTTTGGGGTGTGGGAGGAAACCAGAGTACCTGGAGAAAACCCACGCAGGCATGGGTAGAACATGCAAACTCCACACAGGCGAGGCCAGATTTGAACAAGAGTCCTCAGAACTGTGAGGCCAATGTGCTAACCAGTCGTCCACCATGCCGCCACCCGAAATTAAAATTATTTTAAAGGGCGAATCCACACACACAAACACATAATGCATAAACACACACATACACACCTCTGGTTTCCAAGCTTGCGGCATAAATGCGGAATCCTCCAGTGGATGGCCCACTCCGACCTGGAAAATACGCATCATTGAAGGCACTGCCTCTATAGTTTTATACGTTTTGGATTCCACCACCTTCTTTTCCGCACACACACATAATCATGCAACCCACAATCGTCACATTTTCTATGACCACCTCTTTTTCCGGGCTTACCCTTTGGTCAAGTGTGGCACCCCTCCAGCCACTCCCATCGTCTGAATTGGTACCTGCGCGAACCAGTGAAAACAGTCAGAAATGGAGTTGAAAAATTTCTAGAAATACCTTGCACTTTGGTTTAGATTGCGCTACCACATAGGGGTACTTTTGAGTGGAAAAATGTGATGACTACCATAAAACAGGAAATGGACATAAAAAAATGGTACACGTGTTTGGAATATGTGGTTAAGTTCCATCCATCCATCCATCCATTTTCTACCGCTTATCCGAGGTCGAATCGCAGGGGCAGTAGCTTTAGCAGGGATGCCCAGACTTCCCTCTCCCCAGCCCCTTCATCCAGCTCTTCCAGCTCTTCCAGGGGGATCCCGAGGCGTTCCCAGGCCAGCCGAAGGATGTAGTCTCTCCAGCGTGTCCTCGGTCGTCCCCAGGGTCTCCTTCCGGTGGGACGTGCAGGGAACATCTCACCAGGGAGGCGTCCGGGAGGCATCCGAATCAGATGCCAAAGCCACCTCATCTGGCTCCTCTCGATGTGGAGGAGCAGCGGCTCTACTCTGAACAGAACCACATCATCTGCAAAAAGCAGAGATGCAATACTGAGGCCACCAACCCGGACCCCCTCTACGCCTCGGCTGCGCCTAAAAATTCTGTCCATAAAAGTTATTAACAGAATCGGTGACAAAAGGCAGCCTTGGCGGAGTCCAACCCTCACCGGAAACGAGTCCAACTTACTGCCGGATATGCGGACCAAACTCTGAGTCCGGTCGTACAGGGACTGAACAGCCCGTATCAGTGGGTTCGGTACCCCATACTCCCGAAGCACCTCCCACAGGACCCCCAGAGGGACACGGTCGAACGCCATCTCCAAGTCCACAAAATAGATGTAGACTGGTTGGGCGAACTCCCATGCAACCTCGAGGACCCTGCAAGGGTGTAGAGCTGGTCCACTGTTCCACGGCCAGGACGAAAACCACACTGCTCCTCCTGAATCTGAGATTCAACTTCCCGACGGACCCTCCTTTCCAGCACCCATGAATAGACCTTACCAGGGAGGCTGAGAAGTGTGATCCCCTTCTTAAAAAGGGGGACCGCCACCCCAGTCTGCCAATCCAGAGGCACTGTCCCCGATGTCCACGCGATGTTGCAGAGGCCTGTTAACCAGGACAACCCTACAACATCCAGAGCCTTGAGGAACTCCGGGCGAATCTCATCCACCCCGGGGCCTTGTCACAGAGGAGCTTTTTAACCACCGCGGTGACCTCAACCCCAGACGTTCCCAGCAGACCCTCACAATATGTTTGGGCCTGCCACGTCGGACCGGCATCTTCCCCCACCATCGGCGCCAACTCACTACCAGGTGGTGATCAGTTGACAGCTCCGCATCTCTCTTCACCTGAGTGTGCAAGACATGCGGCCGCAAGTCCGATGACACGACCACAAAGTCGATCATCGAACTGCGACTTAGGGTGTCCTGGTGCCAAGTGCACGTGTGGACACCCTTATGCTTGAAGATGGTGTTCGTTATGGACAATCAGAGATGAGCAGAGAAGTCCAATAACAGAACACCGCTCGGGTTCTGATCAGGGGGGGGGGGCGTTCCTCCCAGTCACGCCCTTCCAGGTCTCACTGTCATTGCCCACGTGAGCATTGAAGTCCCCCAGCAGAACGATGGAGTCCCCAGCGGGAGCGCTCTCCAGCACCCCCTCCAAGGACTCCAAAAAGGGTGGGTACTCTGAACTGCTGTTTGGTGCATAGGCACAAACAACAGTCAGGACCCGTCACCCCACCCGAAGGCGGAGGGAGGCTACCCTCTCGTCCACCAGGGTGAACCCCAGCGTACAGGCGCCGAGCCGGGGAGCAAAAAGTATACCCACACCTGCTCGGCGCCTCTCATCGTGGGCAACTCCAGAGTGGAAGAGAGTCCAACCCCTCTCGAGAGGACTGGTACCAGAGCCCAAGCTGTGCATGGAGGCGAGTCCGACTATATCTAGTCGGAACTTCTCGACCTCACAAACCAGCTCAGGCTCCTTCCCTGCCAGAGAGGTGACATTCCACGTCCCTAGAGCCAGCTGCTGTAGCCGGGGATCGGATCGCCAAGTTCCCCGTCTTTGGCCACCCCCCAGCTCGCACTGCACCCACCAGGCGCTCGCCTTCGAGCCCCACCTCCAGGCCTGGCTCCAGAGGGGGGCACCGGTGACCCGCGTCCGGGCAAGGGAAACCCAAGTCCATTTTTTGTCGTCGTCATAAGGGGTCTTTGAGCCGTGCTTTGTCTGGTCCTTCACCTCGGACCTGTTTGCCATGGGTGACCCTGCCAGGGGCATAAAACCCCAGACAACTTAGCTCCTAGGATAATTGGGACACACAAACCCCTCCACTACGATAAGGTGACGGCTCAAGGAGGGGGTTAAGTTGACAATAATACAAGAACAGAATATGCATGGGAAATCAGCTGTTTTTTGTTGTCTTTAAGTGAAGAGAATCACCTCCCAACCACTAACATTAAAAACATTTTGACACAAAGAAAATCCTACACATTGTTTTTATAATTTAGCATAATGCAGAAAGACGGATGGACAGTTTGCTTTCTTTAGCGTTTGTTCTCATTAGGGTCATGGGGCCATCTGGAGCCTATCCCAGCTGACTTCAGGCAGGAGGTGGTGTACATACTGGAGTGGTCGCCAACCAATCACAAGGCAACTTGGACCAAATCTCATGAGGGAATTTGTCCAAATAAAGCCCAATGGGTTCTATGCACAGGATGCTGTGACATCATATCCATTGCAGATAATAGGCCCGCTCTTGACCCTTTTCTGGTTTTGTGCAATATGACAGCCATGTATTTATAATCTCGAGTAAACAGCCAAGTGTTCATGATTACGTGTATTGCTCTGTTGCAAAACCTGCTTTCATGAACACCCCAGTGCATGAAATCCATCCATCCATTTCCTGTACCGCTTTATCCTCACAAGGGTCGCGGGCATGCTGGAGCCTATCCCAGCAAACTTCGGGGGAGAGGCAGGGCACACCCTGAACTGGTGGCCAGGCAATCGCAGTGCACATTTCAACAAACAACCATTCATGCACACATTCACACCTCAGGGCAATTTAGAGTCCTCATAACATTAAGTAGCCCAACTTTTTTTATGCTTCTTCATGAATCAGAAAGCCCAGCCACTTCTCGTCTGTCCACACATTTGTCTTTATTTAACACTAATAATGCAAAACACAAACTCAAACGAGAACATGGGTACGCTCAGAACACGTTAGATATTTCTGCTTAAATAACTGGAAATGTTCATTCTGACATTAATACATTCCCACGCGCATATTCTATCTGTCATTGACTGGGATTGTTCATTAGCATGTTGATATAGCTTACATCGAATGTACCCACAATGTTGGGAAGAATACTGACAATACATCAAAGCATTTCTCTAATTTCCTGCTTGGTGCTTTGGAAAGTTGATGAATGTCTGTGATGGTTAGTTTGGGCAAGTCCTAAACATTGCATGAAGAAAAACAAAAATGTTCAAAACCAGAAAAGACCGAACCGTATTTCAGCAACGCATGAGATTATGTCTAAAGAACCCTTTAGAGGCTGGTAAAATGGACAAAGTTTTTTTAGGCCCTACACCATCTAATGTGGGCACATTAGATGGGGTGTAGGGATGTAGGCACAGCATGGAATCAAAGTTTGATGATAATTTCTAGGATTTGCCATTAAAGAGAGGTTTTGAGGTCCCATTCATGACTGCTTGATTCACATTGTTTCTATGGGGATTTTTTTTCCTAAACAAATGTGAGTGTATGGCATCATGAGGAAGTACTTGAATGACTAGCCTAGTTCCTGCCATAGTTGGGCCTAATCTCATTGTAAATTTACCAGTTCAACCACAAAATACTAGAAGACAAGCAAGTATGAAGGCTGTTAAATTCTCATGTCACACTTGTCACCAGCTTCATACAAGTCGATTCCCTTACTTGGTTTCCACTCTTATGATCCTCCCCCTCTACATTGGATCTTACTCTACTTAGGATCTTACGTCAGTTTTCCCACTCTTTAGTGCTTTACTTCCACTGCTCACTTGAACAATAAAGTCCAGTGTCCCCTTTTTATGGTCCTGAGACGTGAGCAAGAAAACAGCGCTTCCAGGGCTTCATGGACTGAAGTCTGTCATTATCGCAGGGGTGGAGACAACCAAACCCACGAGGGTTCGGAAAATAGCGCCAACTTTGGTGACACGCATAATTCTAGTGGTGGTTAAGACTAAGAGTATTTTTATCTCCTTCATCTGGGGCCTTCTTCTTTTACACAATGCCCAGCAGCTTCTACTGTTTTAGGAATCTGAGAGCAGTTATCGCAATTTCAAAAAAGTGGAGAAAAAAGACGCAAACTGTAGAAGATGACAGACAAGTGGAAGGAGGACAAGAACAAGACGGCATCAGACGTTTGTTAGGGTGACAGATTTTTTTCCCCCCAGTGTCTTATTTTTTCCTTCTAATATTTTGCCTCATACATTGGTGCCTTGAGATACGAGTGTCCTGATTTGAGTTTTCCGCGATACGAGCAGTCACTTGACTTTTTTGTCTTGAGATACAAGCGCTAGATGGCTGCACCACCCTTCACAACATTCAGCCACCATTCACATTGATTTCCTTGCAGATAGGACAATATCAGTTGGTGGCATTAATGCGCCATTAAGCTGGTTTTCCAACTGCCAATAGACCTCACAGATGAAGGAGGTGGACAATACATTACGTACAGTTGTGTTTTGTGCTTGCATTTTCTGGATTTGCTGGTTATGCGGAGAGTAAATTTTGCTACTGGGTTTTTTAATAAAGTACAATACTGGGCACGCAATTTGTCTTACGAAAAAACATACAAAAATTATTTGGGGTGTTTTTAGGGATGCTGGAACAGATTATTTCCATTTCATTTCAATAGGGTAAGATGATTTGATATAAGAGTGTATTCAGATATGAGCGTGGTCACAGAATGAATTAAACTTGTATTCCAAGGCAGCAGGGTTAGGGTATTCCTTAATTTTTTATAATTATTTCTTTATTTATTAATTTTTTATAATTATTTCTTATTTTTTTTGTCTAATATTTTAGTATTTTTGGTAGTGTATTTTTGTAGGATATATTTTGTCTTTTGTTCAAATATGTATTTAAATATATTTCAGTTAATATTTGCCTTTTTCTATTTAATATTTGTATATTTTTGTGGAAGAAGCAAACTTTTCTGCACTCCTAACTTTTAAGTTACTTTTCACGTTAACTGTTGTGATATATGGAATGTTTTTATTTGCCTTGTTGTAATTTTATGTAGCTGTAAAGCACTTAGAATTACCTTGTGTACAAATTGTGCTTTACAAATACAGTGCCGTGAAAAGGTGTTGACCCCCTTCTCAAATTCTTATATTTTTGCATAGTTTCCCCAATTAATTTTTTAAGAGCATCAAGCAAATGTAAACATCAGAAAAATATAACCCAAGTGAACTTAAAATGCTCTTTTAAATGGTGATTTCACTTAAGGGGAAAAAAAACAACACAAAAAAAACTGTAAAGTTAGCTGGCCCTGTGTGAAAAAGTAATGGCCCCCTAAACCTAATAATCCTCAGAAGATAGAACTGAAATCAAGTGTTTGATATAACTGGCAATGAGTCTTTCAGAATCAGAATCATCTTTATTTGCCAAGTATGTCCAAAAAACACACAAGGAATTTGTCTCCGGTAGTTGGAGCCGCTCGAGTACGACAACAGACAGTCAATTGACTTTTGAGAAATAGACATTGACAAAAAAAACAGTCACTGAGCAGTAAATGGTTGCTAGTTATCTGGTAATGCCGGTACATTTTTTTTTTTGACAATTGTGCAAAAAGATGCAGAGTCCTCTCGCATGACTAATATTGCAATAGTCCGGTGCAATGACCATTATGCAAAGGGCGCCAAGACTTCAAGGAGTGTACGCGGTTTAAAGTGACGAGTAGTGCGATAATCTGGGACTATGTTGATTGTGCAAATGTTGCAGATACTCCTCAATCAGTGTGCAAATGGGGCAGATGCTACTCTGGCATGAGTGGCCAGTATTGGTCAACCACAGATATGCAAATGGTGCAGCGTGGCGAGACAACTACAGTGAGTGCACGAGTAATATATAATTGGCCCCACAGAAATGTGACAACGAACTCTCGTCAAAAAATTGCCAGCATGTTGTAATGGAATTGTAGGTTAGGTGTTTAAGAAGTTGATCGCAAGAGGGAAGAAGCTGTTGGAATGTCTGCTAGTTCTAGTTTGCATTGATCAGTAGCGCCTACCTGAGGTCCGAGAGGATTTTGCACGCTCTTGTCTTAGTTCTGGCAGCGTGCATGTCCTCAAGGGTGGGTAGGGGGCTATCGACAATCCTTTCAGCAGTTTTGATTGTCCGTTGCAGTCAGAGTTTGTCCTTTTTTTATAGCAGCACCAAACCAGACTGTGACGGAAGAACACAGGACTGATTCGATGACCGCTGTGTAGAACTGCCTCAGCAGCTCCTGTGTTCACATCTCTGTGGAGATATTTTGGCACACTCTTTCTTGTAGAATTGTTTGAATTCAGCAAAAAATGGAGGGTTTTCGAGCATGAACCGCCTTTTTATGGTCATCCCACTGCATTTAAATCGGATTCAAGTCTGGACTTTGATTAGACCACTCCAAAACCTTCTTTTTTTTTTTTTTTTTTTTTTTTTTTTTATAAAAGTGATTCAAAGGCGTCACGGTGGCCGACTGGTTAGCGCGTCAGCCTCACAGTTCTGAGGTGCGGGGTTCAATCCCCGTCCCCGCCTGTGTGGAGTTTGCATGTTCTCCCCGTGCCTGCGTGGGTTTTCTCCGGGCACTCCGATTTCCTCCCACATCCCAAAAACATGCATTAATTGGAGACTCTAAATTGCCCGTAGGCATGACTGTGAGTGCGAATGGTTGTTTGTTTCTATGTGCCCTGTGATTGGCTGGCAACCAGTTCAGGGTGTACCCCGCCTCCTGCCCGATTACAGCTGGGATAGGCTCCAGCACTCCCGCGACCCTAATGAGGAGAAGCGGCTCGGAAAATGGATGGATAGCGATTCAGAAGTTGACTTGTTGGTGTGCTTTGGATCATTATCCTGCTGCAGAAGTCCACTTCAGATTGCGGTCACAAACTGATGGCTGAACATTCTCCTTCAGGATTTTCTGTTTGAGAAGAATTCATGGTTCCATCAATCATAGCTAGTTGTCCAGGTCCTGAAGGAGAAAAGCAGCACAAGACCATCACACAACCACCACCATGTTTGACTGTTGGTATGATGTTGTTTTTCTGAAATTCTGTGCTACATTTACAGATGTAACGAGACACACATTCCAAAAAGCTCAATTTACATCTCGTCAGTCCATACATTTTCCCAAAAGTCTTGGGATTCATTCAGATGTTTTTTTTTTTTTTTGCAAAAATAAGACAACCTTTATGTTCTTTTTGGTCAGCAGTGGTTTTTGCCTTGGAACTCTGCCATGGATGCCATTTTTGCCCTGTCTCTACCTTATTGTTGAGTCATGAACACTGACCTTAACTGAGGCAAGGAAGGCCTGCAGTTGTTTAGAAGTTGTCCTGAGTTCCTTTGTTGCCTCCTGAATGAGTCATTGCTCTTGGGGTAATCTTTGTAAGCCGGGCACTCCTGGGAAGGTTCACCACTGCTCCATGTTTTCGCCATGTGAGGATAATTGCTCTCCTTAAGGTTCGGTAGAATCCAAAAGCTTTAGAGATGGCTTTTTTTTTAACCCTTTCCAGGGTGATAGATGTCAATTATTTTATTTCTCGACTGTGTTTGAATTTCTTTGGATCCTGTCCTTTTGTTGCAGCTTTTTTAGATCTTTTGTCTGACTTGATTTTGCCGGGACAGATTCTGTTTAAGTTGATTTCTTAAATGAACATGTCTGGAGGTAATCAGGATTGTGTGTGATCGGTGAAAATTAACCAAAAATTGTGATTACTTCATGATTTAACAAGTGGGTAATTACTTTTTTCACACAGGGCCAGGTAACTTAAAAAAAAAAAAATCCTTTATAAATGAAATCACCATTTAAAAACAGCATTTTAAGTTCACTTGGGTCATATTTGTCTGATATTTACATTTGTTTGATGATCTTAAACAAAGTGGGAAAACTATGCAAAATCTAAGAATTTGAGAAGGGGCCCAATACTTTGTCACGGCACTGCAAACTTGCCTTATGTAATAGTTTGTAATATTTTCCAAAAGGATTGTATTTGTTTAAATTTTCCCCCCGTTTTAATATTTGTGCATCTTTTTGTCACATGAGATTGAATGGGTAACTCCTTGGCCCATGTAACACTATCGGTTATCTATGTACTGTTATACTTTCCTATCCTGGAACCAACCCTATCCTAACCTAACCCCATCTGAACTAACTCGGTCCCTAACTCAAGACTTTTGCATAGTACTGTTGCATTTACTGTATCATTTTGAATGTTATGCTTAGTCAAATACAGTTGAAAAGTGAACAACATGCAAAACATTTGCAACTTAGTGTCAAAGCTAGTTTTCATGTACATGCATTACTGCACACTTGGCCATGATTCTTAAAAAGGGGAATTCAAATAAGATTATTTACTCGATTTGTGTTTTCTTCGATGGTTCAGAGCATGGCCTCCTTCAACCACTCGCAGCCATTTCAGCCCGAGGGACATTTATTAAGTGCCGTTTTCTTTTCCCTTAAGTGGTCATGTGACCTGCGAGTGGAAAAAAAAAAAACAAGTCGAAGAAGAGTGTGTGTGCAAAGAGACACGGCTGTGGTAAGCAGCGCTTTTCAGCTTCCTCTCAGCCGGCGAGGGGTGATGAGCATGTTCCAGTCTTGAATGCGGCATCAGGGGAAACCAGCAAGTGTTTACATTAAAGACAACATACAGTGGAAAACAGACTATATGTTGTTTTTAATAAATCCATGTAATTATTTAGTTCCCTTTTAAATGACCACTTTTGACATTTTTGCACGTTTCCTTGAATCATGCCATTAGATCAGCTAAACTGAGCCAATGTGCATTTACGTTTTATTATTAGTCTTTGTTACTTATCTATTTGTTTTTATTCCTTATTTATTCATGTTTTTATTTTGTAAATTTAATTAATTAATTTCCTTTTTGAATGACCACTCGACTGATATTTTGGATGTTCCCCACCAATATGAACACCAAGAATTAGGTTTCACATGCAATTCATGAAATAAACTTTCAAAACATACAGAAATGAGACATCTTGCTGTGTAGAATTAATAGCCAGTGTTCAATTCCATCCATCCAACCATTTTCCGTACCGCTTATCCTCACTAGGGTCGCGGGCGTGCTGGATCCTATCCCAGTTATCTTTGGGCGAGAGGCGGGGTACACCTGAACTGGTCGCCGGCCAATCGCAGTGTTACATCCCCATGAATTTTTTATTTTTTGCACGTTTCCTCCCCATCTTGACTACCGTTAGCATCATTGTCACTCCCTCTGTTTTAGTGGAGATGGTTTCCTATGGAAAGGTAAGGAATGCATAGTGAGGAGACCCCTGCCTCACATCGCAGCTCTTAGCGTGCGTTTACATGTTTGCCTTCGTTCCAAGGGATCGAGCGGATGAGTCATGTGTGGTTGTTTCCACACTGCTCTCATCTGCATCTCTGACACACATTTTAAAACCCACGCAGTGCAAATATAGATAAAGAAAAGGGCAGGAAGTACGGTTGTGTGACACGACACTTCCCTCTAATGTGAGTAAAACTGCGACGTGAACTCCTGACCTGCCCCAGCCCCCCACAACAGACTCCCCACACAACAACTCTCACGGGTGGCGTCTCTTTCCAAAGGACCTGTTAACTTGTTTCTCCTGCATTTGCATGCACTCATTTGACCATCTGCAATTTAAGTAAAAAAAAAAAAAAGAAAAGTTCAACTGCAACAAGGAGATTGTCTGCGGTGCTTAATGATACAGTTAATATTTAAACACATTTCACTGGATTACGCACAACACTGGGCAGATTTATGCTTGAGTTAAGTGCAGCATGAAATCTTTTTGCTGATACTGACCTACATTCTTTTTGGGATTTTATTCCACATAGAGCTGTGCTATGTGGCCTTAAATAAAACCTCTGATTTTTTTTCACAAAAAATCTATTTTCCCCCAAACGACAATTACATTATTTAAAACCAGCCCCCCCCCCAAACACACTTCCCAGAGTTGGTTTAGGCAGTACATTAAATAGTGGTTAGCACTTCTCCTTCACAGCTCTGAGGTTGGGTGTTCAAATCTCAGGTCCCGCCTTCCTGTGTGGAGTTTGCCACCTTCCAAAAACATACATTTTAGGTTTCACTGAAGATTCCTGTTCCTGATACCTGTTTGTTTTTAAGTGTATTGGCTGGTGACCAGTCCAGGGTGTGCCCTGCCTCTCATAGGCTCCAGATCACCCAAGACCTTAATGAGGATAATATTTAGGGTTTTAAAAATTTAATGAAAATAAGCAGTAAACAAAATGAATGAATGGATTTCTCTAACCAAAAGTGTTTTCACAATCCCCCCCCGCACCCCCCAATAATTTCATGTAATGAAATGACGATGTTGTCAAAGAAGTAATGCCACATCCTCTCTCACAAGTTCATGTAGAGCTGTACAGGTGAGGCAAAGTCACCTTGGCAAAATAATTTGCTGATTGGAAGCATATACCAAACGCTGGGTTTCTTCCTTTATGATGCTTTGCCAGGCCTGTACTGCAGCTGTCTTCAGTTGTTGCTTGTTTGTGGGTCTTTCTGCCTTCAGTTTTGTCTTGAGTGAAATGCATGCTCGATTGGGTTAAGATCTGGTGATTGACTTGGCCATTGCAGAATATTCCAGTTCTTTGCTTTAAAAAACCCGTGGGTTGCTTTTGCAGTATGTTTTGGATCATTGTCCATCTGTACTGTGAAGTGCCATCCAATCAATTTTGCTGCATTTGGCTGAATCTGAGCAGAAAGTATATCCCTATACACTTCAGAATTCATCCGGCTGCTCCTGTGTTTTGTCACATCATCAATAAACACAAGTGACCCAGTGCCATTGGATTCCATGCATGCCATGCCATCACACTGCCTCACCCATGTTTTACAGAAGATGTGGTGCGCTTTGGATCATGAGCTGTTCCACTTCTTCTCCAAACTTTCTTCTTCCCCATCATTCTGGTACAGGTTGATCTTAGTCTCATCTGTCCAAAGAATGCTGTTCCAGAGCTGGGCTGGCTTCTTCAGGTGTTTTTTGCCAAAGTCAATTCTGGCCTCTCTATTTTTTTAGGCTGATTAATGGTTTGCAGCTTGTGGTGAATCCTTTGTATTTACAGTACTCTCATGAAGTCTTCTCTTTATGGTAGACTTAGATACTGAGACACCTACTTCCTGGAGAGTGTTCTTCACTTGTGGGGATGTTGTGAAGCGGTTTTTCTTCACCATGGAAAGGATTCTGCGATCATCCACCAGTTGTCTTCCATGGACGACCAGGCCTTTTTGAGTTCCCAAGCTCACAAGTGCACTCTTTTTTTTTCTCAGAATGTACCAAACTGTTGATTTGGCCATTCATAACATTTCTGCTCTCTCTCTCTGATGGATTTCTTTCTTTTTTCAGCCTCAGGATGGTACTGTTTCACCTCCATTGAGAGCTCCTTTGACCATGTGTGTTCACAGCAACAACTTCCAAATGCAAACGCCACACCTGAAATCAACTCCAGACCTTTTAACTGCTTAATTCATCAATTAATCTCACAGGTTAACGAGGGAAGAGCCCATGCAGCCTTGTTATTTATTCATTTATTTATTTTTTTTGCTGCCTTCTGAGTCAATTGTCCAATTACTTCTGGCCCCTTGAAAAAGAGGCAGCTACATATTCAAGAGGTGTCATTCCTAAACGCTTGCTCCAATTTGGATGTGGATACTCTCAAATTACATCTCAGAGTCTGCACTTTAAGCCAATATTGATTATAATTGTATCCTGAACATGTTATCGTAAACAGCTAAAATAACAAAACTTGTGTCACTGTCCAAATATTTTGGGGCCTAGCTCTGGTCAAGTTTCCAACATGTCGATAAATTACTTCTTTGCAACGTATCAATAGTCACCATGTCTTTGGCAATGGTGAGTGAAATTGACTCTGTGATTGCCTTCCACAGGGCTTCCTTTCTTGTCAGATAACAACATTCCGCTCATGTTATCTGTCATCTAGTCACTTTTAAAAAAAAATTCGATGTCAGTCTTTGCATTTAGATATACAGTCCACCAAGGAAATACACTTTTAAATGTTTCCTCTCATTAGGACTTGTTTTTTCTATGAAGTGCACAAATAAACACATAATATTAGGCCAATATCAAGAAGAAATGTGAATATATACATTGCACTTAACTTCAGTGCAAACACTTACTGGTCTGTATGTGCACTTCAAATTGGGTCTGTTTTTAGGGGTATTGGAAAGGATATTGCTACATTTGAAATGAGGTGAAAAATATCATTTGAATTAAGAAGCCAATATTAAGAAGTATACAAATTGGAGCATTTCCATTACAGTCAACCCCTGTACAAACATGCATATTGCTCTGTGTGTATGTTTTAAATAAAGAGGAGAAAAGTGGAGTGAGGCACAAAATAAAAAGAGCAAAGGCATTTTATCCTTCCTGAATGGCTACATACAGTAATGTTCAATACCACTAAACCAGACCTCATTTGATGAACATGCATGCACACACAGCAATATCCATATTTATCCATCCATTAATTTTATTCCGCCTATCCGGAGTTAAATGCAGTAGTAATGTTCATGTTTTTTCTTCTTCTTGATATTGGCCAATAATATGCTTATTTTTGCACCTCTATTTAAAACAAACTAGTTCTAGTAAGAAGTAACATTTAAAAAGTGCGTTACTTTCATTTTAATAGTGGCCTAGAAGTGTTTAGTATGATCCTGAAAAAAGAGGCCTAACTTGATTTACACAAACAAGTTAAGTGAAATGTAAATGTTTTCTTTTTTTTTCTTGATGTTAGCCTAAAATGGGTTTCTCATTTAAACCTTGCAAGGCAGAAAGTACTCCTACAACAGATCTAATTCGATCTACATGCACATACACACACACATGGCAGTAGGCATGTGATACTGCGGCTAAGTGCAATGGAAATATTCAGATTTCTTCAGCTTGAATGGGGTTATTTTTGCATTTCACAAACAAACAACCAAAATGCAACAGATTCCTCACCTACAATTGCGATGGGGGGTTGCTGGAAATGTGTACTATGCATGGAGCGCGTTTATAAAAGGCGACTTTCCTGCCGTGTAAGTTGAACAATGTTGCACCAAGTATAAAAAGATAAAAATGTTCACTTTTAATAGTTCTGCTTCATACCTACAAGAAAGGTTTTCGAGGTGCCAACTTACCGGTGCCTTCGCTCCACGCTTTGGCCGCGACCATCTCGTGGTAGACGGCCACCGCTGCGACCAGCAGAATGGCCCCGAACAGGACATGTTTGCCGTTCCTCCGCAGTTTCTTCACCGGGAAAAACGTGGTTATCATCTCGGCACTCAGCTGACAGATACCGCGGGGTTATTCATCGGTTCTACTGCTGGTAGTCCTCGCTCGTGGAAGGGGGCCGGTCCCCTCGATCCCAACCCGTCGCCGGTGCTTCTGTCCCCGGCGAGTGCGCGCACTAACACGGGCCACCAGGTTGTCCCCGGTGCGCTCGTGCTTCGGTGGCTTCCATTCCGACGGGAATACAGAAACAAGGCCGATAGACAAGTTATTAAGATAGGAAAACAGCTCGTTGGTCCAACTTCTCGAGATGCTTTCACGCCGACGCCTCAACAAACACACGGACTCTGAGTGAAGGAGTACACACGCACACCGCTTCGCAAGTCCGCAACGAGAACAAAACGGAAACCGATTTAATCTTTCAAAGAATAAAAGCATTTCGATGGATTGACGCTTCCAAATGCAAAACCCAGTCACACTAAATGACTCATACAACCGCGTTATAAGATCTGTTGTCAACCCGTGTTGTATCATGGCACTTGGTGCTTTTGTAATGGTGCTTTTGTAATAGGCGAGTAAATTTATTTTGAAAATGCCTCTACAAAACGCACGCTTGTTTAGGACATTCGTCAGGGCAATCGACGCTACTTCGCTCCCACACGAAGATACGCCTATGTTTCTTTACCTTGGCATTTTACGTGAGGCGTTAGCAAGCAGTTTCTCCTTTTAAGAGCACATATTTTACAGCTGGAATTTATTGTATGCGTTGTAGGAGGTGAGGACACACCAGTGTACATTATGGTGTATGAAGACCAAGATAATGCAGCCAGACTCCAAACTATCTTGAAAACGTGTGTAACCTGGAGAAATGAACATTCATTTTAGAGGAAAGTTAGAAAAAAATAATAATAATAATAATAAGACACTTCACTGCATCAATTGGCATTTATCTCTTTGGTTGAAACCATGATGTTGGTCATTCTATAACAGAACCTGGTAAATACTAGTTGGGATGATATTGTACTTGTGTTTTTCCAGGTTTACAGGCAACTTGCCACCTCCTGAGTGTTTATTTTCTCTTTGGGTTTACCCGTGGGGCACAACAGTGCACTAATCCCACTTGTAAACCGACTCCAGTGTCCCCAAGGTAACTATCGGATAACATCGCTCACGGCGATTCGCCACAGTAAAGGTTGGTTTGTCTGAAGTAAAAAAAAAAAACTACAGAAAAACAACAACAAAAACAAATTTTAAAAAGCACATTTGACAACATGGAGCAAGTCTGTATTGCTAGTTTGTTCCATACCTTGAAACAGACTATTATTATTCCTATTAATATAGTGGGACAGCGTAATTGCAGCATAATACACACCACTACTGTGATATTTTCCAGTTTAGCAAAATTTTAATGAATGTTTCAAGTATATTTAACAGACTACATGGATTTTTAAGAGATTGCAAGAAATGCAACTGACTTGTGTGGTCACATTAAAAGGACCCACATACCATAAATGTTGAAGAGATTACTTAGGTTTGTATTTTGCGTGTGTGCAAAAAGGAAGTCTCTTTATGCACCTCTTATTTATTATTTACATCACCAGTCAGCTGTCCCTTAGTTCTAGTTTGGCCTTATGAGACCCAGGTGACGACTGACCAATAGCTTCAATTTGGGAAAAAATATGAAATTGACAAAATGTTGACATGGGAGGTTCCTGCCCGACGGCAGCGACATATGCATTTCAATGCCCCCTGATGGCCAAGGTGCACAGAACAGAAGCAGCAGCACAATATCCTAACGCATAAACTGTTTGATTCTTCATTACATTTATTATTACTGTGTTTTCATGAAGTACAAAACTGTATTGCTATTTATTTTAATTTAAAACGTTTCTAAAAACGTTGCTGCATTTTTTTGGGGGGGGGGGGGGGGGGCGCTGGAATAGATTCATGCATTTCCATTCTTTACAATAGGGAAAGATGATTCTGGTGTTTTGACTTAAGCGAGGTCATGGAACGATTTTTTTCAAGGCACCAATGAATCTACAAAGGAGAACACGCTCTTTCCCATGAGCCACGCTAAATTGCAAAGCTGCTTCTGCGTTGTCTAGTTAGTCTTATCTGTAATGTGAACAGAAAAGGACTAAAATGCAAGTGTCCAATATAACAGTCGACAATATCACAGAAATACAATGCAGTTTTTAACAAATCTTTATTGTATCCTTCCGCCAGGCCACACCATAACAAGCCACATCCTTCCAACAAAGTAGATCCCAAGTGGCATTTCCACCGCAGCTTCCTTTTGACAGGCTGAAACTGCAAAACTTCGTACACAAAGCAGAGAATTAAGATGGTCGAACAAGCCCACAGGTCCTCTGTCGCTGCTTTGATGCTCGTTTACGTGCCCAGATATTCCAGTTGATTAGTTTTTGTTGTATTGACAACAAGTCAGAAATCACAACACCACCACTTTGGGGGGAAAAAGGTAATCAAAAGTATCATCAACAAGAGTCCCAAAAGCACTACTGGGTAAACCCAAACCTAAAACGGCTGGAGAATTCAAGGAGAGAACTTAAGTCCAACGGTTTACCCCATAAATTTCATCACCTCCTGCTACATAGATACATTTTGGAACATTCCAGCACATCGTATCAGTGTGTAAAGCCATTGCCGGTCCCGGAATTGATCAGCAGACCATAAAGCGGAGGCTTGAATGGATGGATGGATGGGTGAAGGGTAGAGATCAAATATAGTGCAACGTGAATAGCCCTTTTACAGTGAAGGCTTTTCAATTCTCTACACACAGTACGCTCAAACGCAAAATAGCTGTGAAACACACTTGTAAAGCTGCAGGTTGAAAGGTTTTCAGGGGTGGGAGCACACAAATACTAAAACCACATCACACTTGCTCAGTTCGCAACAACAACAACAACAAGAGGCCCGGACGAAGAAAGCTGGTGGAGTCAGTGCTCTCCTTAACATACTCGCACATACAGTTAGACACTTAAAACACAAATGGCTGAAGTAACAAAGGTCAGAAGAACACATGAATTGTCAGAATTTACAGCGTTTAGGCTTTCGCGTCGCTCTCTGCTTCTTTGTTGCCACTCTCAATCTCCATATCGTCGCCATGCTCCTTGCTCTTTACCTTCTCAGACGCTTTCTGCAGACGAAAACAGCACTGTCAGGCAGCCAAATTTTAACATTTTCCCTGTTTTGCTATCAACGCCACCAATGGAACAATTACTGGATGTGGTGTGGGGTGGGTTGAAATGGATTTTCCCCTCCCCAATCTGGTCGAAAACCAGTCGGGTCCGACAAATGCAAGTAAACCTGTACATGTATGATGGCAAATCTTTGAGCAAGGTGCACAGACATATACCAATAATTGAGTCTGGATTTGAAAATGTTCTTTCCCTAGCAATCAAAGTCAGAAAAGGCCCAAAGATGAGATGGTCCTGTGGGATTATTGTGTGGTGTGGGGTGGTTCAAGTGGTTTTATTTCACCCTGATCTGCTCGGAAAACAGTGAGGGCCAACAATCTTACAAATTAAACCTGTTCAATATTACAGATGGTAAATCCATATGTAGAGTGCACAGCAGGGGCCTCATTTATCAAAACGTGCGTGGAACAGGTTCTAAACTCATTCGTAGGTCTGCAATTTAGAATGTGTAAGTACCCCCCCACCCAAAAAAAATCTGTTTTTAATCAAACATGGGCACACCTGTTGTACCCACACCAGTAATGTGTATTGAACACATCTAGCCTCATGACCATACATGAGAGCAACAATCCCTTTAAAACTGCAGATTGACAACTTCCCTCTCTGAAAAAGAGGGTGTAGAAAAGGAACACGGTGTTCCCTCGTTTTTCGCAGATAATGGGGATCAGAACCCCCCGCGAAAGGTAAAAAACCGCGAAGTAGGATTTCCCCCCCCCCCAGGAATTTTCATGGATCTCTATGTGGGTACCAGAATGTTTAAAATATGTAGCGAGTATTTATACTTTACATATGAGAAAGATTACAACAGTACATATTTACTTAAATCTTTAATTATAATACCTTATACAGTAATCACAGTACACTTTTCGCTTCCTTATTGAAGGTTATTGAAGCAGTTTTGCGGATGTTTGCTTCCTCTTTCTTTATGTACCGCACTGTAGATTCATTCACGCTATAATGGCGTGCCACAGATGCATAACGTCTGCCCTCTTTGATCAAATCTAAAAGTTTCACTTTTTCGCTGATGGTCATCTTCTTCCTCTTGGACGCTCCAGAGGAAGCTTTCGCAGGGGCACAACGCTTTGGCGGCATTGTAAGGGCTTGCTGAACTAATCAAAACAATTACCGCTTAAACCAAAAAAGTTACTGCGACCAAAACAGCGTGGACGACACTGGCGAGACACAACAAGGGAAGATGCTGGGTGAGGCTGCAATGATACGCAGCCACTCAGCTCAAGGGATAAATCCACTCGTGCTCTCATTAGTCGATGTCGCGCCAGGAACCAATCACGCGCCTTGTATGAGTGCCCATACAGTACAGGCATGTACAAAGCCTCTGAGTCGACTCATCTTTGCTTGGCATGCTGGGAAACCTTCGCAAAAAAACATGAAACAACGCGTCTTTCCGCAATATGGCTGCCGATATGGCTGTATTTATTTTGTTTAATGAATATTTTGGAAAAACCCGCGAAGCACTGAAGCCGCAAAACGTGAAGCGCGAAGTGGCGAGGGAACACTGCATCTCTAAGACAGACATTGATTGAGGAACTTGTATGAGAAGTGGAGACAAACAAAATACTGTTGGAAACAATTAATGCAGGTGCTACCAACAAAAAGAAAAAAATGACGGGACAATTTAACCACTTGTTAATTCTATTGATCAGAGGAAAAAAAAAAAGCAGTCTTGGGACTAAAAAAATAAATGGTTTGACATCAAACCTGATGCCAAAAAAAAAGTGTCACGGCCCACAAACGAGGTGGTGGCTACACAGGCACGACGATCAGCCGGGCTTGCTTATCTAGTGTTATTACTTGGAAGTCCAATAGAAGACATGTGAGGTCATGACTGTGTCATTTGATTGGTGAACTAGACTTAAACATCACTCGTTTAATTGGATTGGAGCAAATCGCGCAAGTCGAAGTCGTAGTCTCGCACACGAAATAGTTGACAAATAAGCAATAATTGATAAAAGTAGCGAGCGACATTTAGATCACTGTAATGGAGTAAAAGTACTTCTTAACAGCAGAAGCGGCGGACGTTTTTTGTGGTCTCTTCAACTGCTGTGACTTAGCCAAAGCAGGTCCCGAGCACACAGGCGGAACCTCAGGCCAAATGCTCCCGCATATTAGCCCGCCACGGAGTTAATATTCAGAAATTACATCTGTGTTTGGATGTGTGGAATGGATCTAGCCGCCAGCGTTCAAGGAGTACGAAACACCCTATGATGACAGCGACCCCCGCCCATTTACTTTGGAGATGTGCTCAGTGAAGTGGCAGTACAAAAAATAAATCTGCCATCTCGTAAACTAAAATGCTAATTCGATGCTGTCAAACGGATGTGGGAGCATCAGATATGATACGGCGGCAGGCACGAGGACATCATGATTTTCGGGCGAGTAACACAAATTTACTGTATTAATATAAATTTGTAACTGTAAACGTTACGCATGTTGGAATAAAATGCCTTTTTCATAACCCCCAGGCGCCAGCATGCAGTTATACAATTGTTTTCATTTTCCTTATACCCATGTATACTATGCTCTATTGACCTTTGACATTTTTTTTGTGAGGAAAGAAAATGGCCAAATTATTCATGAGAATTACAGTACTTCCTCGTCAACTGTGGGCTCTCCCATTTTAAATTGGTTGATCTGCTAAAAATTGTTATGCATTTAGCAGCATTGTCCCATTGTGGGTTGGAAAGAACGGTTACCTTTGAGTCCCTCTCTGCAAACTTTTGGAACATGTTGGCGTATGTACGCTTGTCCTTATCGTGCTGCTCCCTGATATGCTTCTGACAAAGAACCATCTGGACGACAACAACAGAGGAGATGTAAGGGCAACAAAATAACAGGCAGGATATTGTCTCACCTGGATGGCTTTTACACAGCATCCACCCAAAAGGATAACTATAAGTGTTACAACATCGATGCCTGTCTGGTGAGATGTCATTGTCCAAGTATTTTGCACAAGTGCTTTCAACACGACGGGCAAAAATTTGACACCCCTCTCTGTCACGCACTGTGGAATTCCACTTTCAAACAGGCATTGTCCCACCTCTAATACTACCTCCAAATACAGATAATTACCAGGTAAATTCTGCCCTCCCAAACTCCATGTCGGTGCCATTTTTACATAAAAATATGGCGAGGGTGGTAGTGGGGGAGGCGGAAACATGGAGGCAACATTGCCTCATGTTGTGTGCTTTTATAGACAACGTTAGAGACATTAATTTGACCATGTTTTATGGTATTTTGATAATACAAAAAGGTTTATCGTTTTATTTATATTGTATTTACAGAAGGTCCTTCGTTTATGACGGACCTCCGTTCCTACGGTGGCAATACAACCAAAATCAGTATGCAATGAAATGTGCCGTAACCTATAAAAATGCTAAAGTGATAATCACAGTAAACAATTACACATCTAGGCTATAAATATAAAACAATCTAATGGAAAACCAGTAAGCCGCTACCTGAGCATGCCTTCTTGTGCGGCCTAACCATGTATTCTGCATGGGACGTGGAAAAGTAATCTTTCAATAAATAGAACACGAGCAGCACTAGTTTTAGTAAGACTACTATACTACAGTAACACAACTACAGGGGGTGCTCGGTTTAAAACGGAGTTCTGATTCTACGATGGCGACCTAACCCACATTTGTGCAGTCTGAACACACTGTAGTCTATCACTAATGCAGCAATTACAATAAAAATTTGTAGGAAAAAAAACAACACTCATTTCTGACTCCCATTGTTCACGCTAAGTAAAAGCAAAAGCTGGAGATTGTGTAAACGTGTCTAACTTCTTTATGCAGTGACATCATACCTGACTCTTGGCAGCCTTGTTTGAGGGATAAAGTTGAACAACACGCTGAAAGTCATCCCTGGCCTTGTCAAACTCCTTCATGCCAGACAGTGCCTCTCCCCTTCGGAACAGCGCCTTCTCGCTGGACTTGTCCAACTCCAGAGCCTGTGACCATTCACCAGACAGCCTTTATTCAATAATCAAACCCTTTGGAGTCTCTACTGTAGTTTAATACAGTGTTTCATAACCTTTATTGAGCCAAGGAACATATTTTATTTTAGAACGTAAAATCTCAAAACACAATAAAAAGTAACAAAGAGCATATGCTGAAATGATGATTTCATCTAAATTTAATCATTAATTTGATTAGGGTCTACATGCCATAACATTGCCCGATGACAGCTGGGATAAGCTCCAGCACGCCCGCGACCCTAGTGAGGAGAAGCGGCTCAGAAAATTGATGGATGGATGGATGGATGCCATAACATTCTGTTCTATGGCAGGAAACAGGTTAATTATCTAGCTTCTTCCCTCTAATGGAAAAGCATGTAATTGTTCTGCCTGTCACTATCAGCACACCATACGGTGGCCAAAGCGCTTTACAAAACCTCAAATTCTCCCATTCACTCACACATTTATACACCAATGGGCACTGCCTTGCATGGCAGCTGCCACATGCAAAGCGCCGTCATACCCACTGGGAGCAAATCAGAGTTCAGTGTCTTGCCTGAGGATACTTTGACTGCTGACAGTTTGGAGCCAGGATTCGAACTGGGGACCCTTTGGTCACTTGGACGACCTGCTCTACAAACTCAGCTGCAGCTGCCCCAAAGATATGAATCTTTATTTGTTGTAAATAAATCATTTTTGGACTACCTCCCCGTGCAACACCTAGGGTTGGGCATCGTTTGAATTTGAGCAATTCCGGTTCCTTAGTTCAAGTCCGGTTCCAAACGGTTCTCAATTCCAATTCTTTTATGGGGCTGGGTCAAAAAACGTTTGCATGGTTTAAATAAAGGGTGTCCAAATTATGAACATCGATTTTCTTAGCAGCCTTTGACTTGAGGTTTCTCTATAACCAGTACCTATATTAAAACTATGAACTAAAAGGCAATGTGTGGAACTAACCCAATTGACTTAATATTCATTAATGTTTCAGCTAAAAGTTAAATATAGCATTGTTAAAAGTTGTTATAACTGTTTTAACTATTTTATTGTGTCACTCACCCAGTTGACTGAGAGTTGACTTCACTGACAGCTATATAGCTGCCCCTGTATTCGGTTTCATCACGTCAAATGGTTTATAAGTGCAAGTTTTAACTTGACTTCTTGTTTTATGCTTCTAGCCTTTTATTTTGAAGGCTACGCACCGGAACTCAGCATTTTGGCACGAAAAGTAACTTCACATGGCACCGGGGATTCATTAATTTTTTTAATGGATGGAACAAAATGCTATAAAACGCAGATTCCTTTTCCTACCCACCGATGAGGCACAAGGTTAGTGTTGTGATACGTTTGTGAATTTTGTCCCAATTCATTGTGATTTCAAGTTGCTAAGGTGAAGTTTTAGCCCAAGGTTATGTTATTTTTTGTCATTGGCGGTAACGTTGGTTTGAAGACTAAAATAAACGCTAATAACCATCAGTGCAAGTAACCGTTTACCTTGTTAGCTGTCTCAATGTTGGCATAGACTTATTTTATTTCACTCACCCAATTGACAGAGTTGACTTCACTGGAGCTCCGCACGATGTAGGCTGAGGCTCGGAACGCATCAGACGCTACACATCGTGAAAGCCTCCTTTGCACCATATAATTTATTCCAAGTGTTGCACTGAGACGACTGGTCATTGATTTTAACAAACTAAGACACACTTTTGTTCGCCGTCGTTGCCGTTGGGCACATTGTTGCTTTTCGGCGCCACTTCTTCGCGGCAAGAGGAGTAGGCATCAAAACTGGGAACTGAAATGTTTAAATTTGAACGGTTCCGGGAGAACTGGAACGTTAGTCCTGGTTCCAATCGGTTCTCGATTCTCAACCCTAGCAACACCTGATTATCTCTCACGGCACATGGTTGAATCACTGGTTTAGTGTGTGTGATGTCTTGCCTTGTTACAGTTTTCCAGTGCCTGGTTGGGCTCTTTGAGCTTCAGGTAGCACATGGCCAAGTTGAGATGCGCAGCCAGCCGCAGCGCTTTGGCCTTGTTCTCCTCCTCCTCGGACAACGCCGACTCATTCTCAAGCCATGACACAATCCTCTTGTACTGCACAGATGCCTGGTTGAACTTACCCTCCTGAAAGCAAAGGCATCAGTGTCAATTGGACAACATCCACAGTCAAATGTTTCTTGTGTGGCTGTAAACTCAGCCACCTGTGCGTACCTTAAAATACTTCGTGCCCTTCTCTTTCACGACAACGCTCTGTTCCAACTTCTCTGACGCATTCATCTCCCACGACTCTTTGGCCTTTTCGAAGGCTGTCAGCTTGATCTTGTACTGCAAGAGCGCCCCGCCGGGGATGTTATATTTGGTGTTTCCAGCGTCGCCGAAGCCATAACTGCAAGAAAAAACAGAAAAAGTTGTTTGTACTTATACCTGACCTTTTGCAGTTTAATTTAAATGAGACATACACTGTATGCATTTGTTTTAACAGTTTAAAACGGTTCCTATGTCTCATAACAAACTATATTGCCAAAAGTATTGGCTCACATTTGAACTTAAGTGATATACCATTCCTCATCCACAGAGTTCAGCATGTCAGTCCACCCTTTGCAGCTACACTATATTGCCAAAAGCATTGGCTCACCTGCCTTGACTCACGTACGAAGTTAAGTGACATACCATTCCTAATCCATAGGGTTCAATATGACATCAGTCCACCCTCTGCAATTAGAAAATATTTAACTCTTTTGGGAAGGTTTTCCACAAGGTTTAGGAGTGTGTTTATGGGAATTTATGAAAATTTTCCAGAAGCGTATTTGTGAGGTTACATTCTGATGTTGGAGGAGAAGGCCTGGCTCTCAGTTTCCGCGCTCATTCATCTACAAGTGTTCTATAGGGTTGAGGTTAGGATTATGCAAAACTGTTTGTCCACATCAAATTCATTCATCAGTGTCCTTTTGAACCTTGATTTGTGCAATGATGTACAGTCATGTTGGAACAGGAAGGGGGCACCTCCAAACTGTTCCCAGAAAGTTGGAAATGTCCAAAACATTAGCCCCTGTGCTCCAGTGAAACAAACTCTGAATGCTTCCGCATACCAAGAGATTTTGGACAGCCTAACAGTTTGGGGGTTACTCCTTCCTGTTCCAACATGTCTGCGCACCAGTGCACAAGCAATTCAGCATAAATACATGGATGAGAGAATTTGGTATGGATGAAGTTGACTGGCCTGCACAGAGTCCTGCCCTCAAACCGATAGAACTCCTTTGGGTTGATTTCGAGTGGACAGTGAGCCAGGCCTTCTCGTCCAACATCAGTGTGTGATCTAACAAATATGCTCATGGAAGAATGGGCAAAAACTCCATAAACTCACTCCTATACCTTGTTGAAAGCCTTTCCACAAGAGTTGACGCTGTTACAGCTGCAAAGGGTAGACCAACATCATATGAACAGAGCTGCCAACCTAATGAAATTCACTTCAAGAACAATTTGTCCAAATTTCCATATTTTCAACATTTTTGTCAAGAACACTACTGTGGGACAAGTTATATTTTCTAATAGGATAAAGATAATTCTTCATACTTTTCAATTGCACAACAATCATTACTCTGTAATCGGAATCGTTAATAAATTATGGCTTCAATATTTGTTATCCTAATGTTTTTATTCCATCACCCTTGTAATGGCTGACGGAGTTGCACCCTGAGTCAAAGTATATGAGCGTTTGACATTATTATACAATAACACTTTTCAACCTAAATGGATGGGCAGGTGCTCCAGAAACCCAATTATTTGTAGAGAAACAATTAAATTCACTTTGACATAATATTTCTCCTTTAGATCTACAATTAAGGCTGCTCAGTAAACATGCATTCGTACTTGGGTTTGATGTAAAACAGAGCCTCCTCTCCCTCCTCCATGGCCATGATAGCTTTCTCCACTCCGGCCGGCAAGCAGAGACTGTCTCCGTCTCCGATCTCGAACTTGAGTTCCCTCTCATCGAACACGCGCCCCTCGCAGGTGCCCTCGAAGCTCACTTAAGAGGAGACAAACCAAAATGCCGCCCTCATACTGTGTCATGTCACAACAACATACTACTGTTTTAATTTTGTAATTTCATACAGCTTGTGTGTTGGCTCTCAGGCTGTGTAACTAATGAATACTGAATCTAAAAATTAAATGTATTTTACAAAGTGACTTTTTTAAATGTACACTGCTACATTTGTAGATATTGCGAGGTAATACATTTTTTGTTAAGGTAGTATCAGAAATGTGTTACCTTCAACAGAGGCTCCTTCATTAGGCTTGGCATATCCATGCCCTCTGGTGATAACACGGCGGATAATCCCTCCATCCTCGTCTTCTGTTAAATCCTCCCCCCGGAAATCGAAAAGTTCCACCTGCAGGTAAAGACAGTAGGGACAGGCATAGTAACAGATTTAACAATGCAGTGTGGAATTGACCGTTATTTAATTGAGTTTAACTAAGTGACTGAACTGTTGCGCAGTTTTCATATTTGTGCAACTGGTTTTTATAAGAGGCAGACCCTCATTAACAGACAACTAGCAACCCTTTATTGCTCAGTGACTGTTTTTTTTTGTCAATGTCTTTATGTCACAAAAGCGTTCTCTGTCAATTGACTGTCTTTTATCGTACTAGAGCGGCTCCAACTACTGGAGACAAATTCCTCGTGTGTGTGCGTGTTTTTTTTTTTGGACATACTTAGCAAATAAAGATGATTCTGATTCTGATATTTTGTTGAAGCACCTTCTCTTCTTGGATATGTCTCTGAGCTTGGCACACCTGTTTTGGGGCATTTTCTCCCCTTGTCTGCAGATCCTCTGTGCTTTGGGTCATTGTCATGTTGGAAGGTGAATCGACACATGATTCTGAGTTCCAGAGCACTCTGGAGCAAATCCTCAAAGAATTTCTCTATATTTGGCAGCTGTCATCTTACCCTCTATGTGGACTAGTCACCCAGTTCTTGCAGCAGAAAAACAGCCCCACTGCATGATGCTGCCACCACCATGCTTCACAGTAAGGATGGTGTTATCTAGGTGATGAGCAATGCCTCTTCTCTTTATATGACGCTTACAATTCAGGCCAAAAAGTTATATTTTGGTTTCATCAGACCAGAGAATTTTGTTTCTAAAAAGGTCTGAGCATCCTTAAGGTGCCTTTTGGCAAACTCCAAGTGGGCTGCCATGTGCCTTTTAGTGAGAGGTGGATTCTGTCTGGCCACTCTACCATAAGGCCTGCGTTGAGTGCGTTAGCAATGGTTGACCTTCTGGATGGTTCTCCTACCTCCGCAAGGGAACACTGGAGCTCCCCCTTAGTGACCATAGGGTTCTTGTTCACCTCTCTGACCAAGGCCCTTGTTCCCCGGTTGCTCAGCTTGGTTGGATGGCCAGATCTAGGAAGGGTCCCGGCTTTTACAAACTTCAATTTCCAATTCAAGACCACAGTGCTTTTCGGGACCTTCAATGCTGCTGAAATTCTTTTGTAGCCTTCCCCAGCTTTGTGCCCAATCCGGTCTCGGAGGTCTGCAGACAATTCCTTATATGTCCTGGCTTAGTTTCTGCTCTGACATGCACTACCAACTATGAGACGTTATACAGACAGGTGTGTGCAATTCCAAATGATGCTCAATCAACTGAATTTACCACAGGTGGACTCCATTGAAGTTGTAGAAGCATCTCAAGGATGATCAGTGGAAATCAGATGCACCTGAGCTTAAGTTTGAGTGTCATAGGAAAGAGTGTGAATACTTATGTACCTATTATGTTTGAATGTTGAATGAATGTTTACATTTTTTATACATTCACACAAATGTCTGAACATATGTTTTTACTATCATTAAGGTATATCAATTTTTGTAGATTTTTTTTTTTTTTAAAGAAAACTATACTCAAATCAGCTTTAGAATAAGTAACAGCAAAATGTGGAAAACGTGAAGGGGTGGGAACACTTTCTGTTGGCACTGTACATCAATGAGTGCAGTCAATGAATGGGGCGATCATTGCAAATAGCTTCTCAAATACCCATACTCTCCTTTATCTCACCCGTTTACTCTCTTGATATTATCACAATATAGCTACTGCGACCAAGGCAATCTGCTTCTTCCTTGACAATCCCGCCATGCTTTTTGTAATTTAAAAAAGTAATACAGTACAGTATATGTAGATGTATGGCGAGGAGTTACAGTAAGAAACTGAGCTACTTCCGCGCAGACCTAATAATGAGGAAAATGGAGTGTAGCACAGGCTTACCTCAAAAACAAGTGTGGCGTTGGGGGGGATTTTGGGTGGGGTGCCCGCAGACCCATACGCATACTCTGGCCCACAGATGAGCTGGCAGAGCTCACCCTCTTTCATAGTGGCCACGCCGAGGTCCCACGCCTTTATGACTTGACCTGCGCACGAACACAGGGAAGAGGGATGGAAACATAGTCATCGCCATGATGGGCTGACATCATCTCCTTAGCAACAGGAAACCAACCTTTGCCCAACTCAAAGGAGAACTTCTCTCCTCGGTCTCGGCTGGAGTCAAAGGGAGTGCCATCCAGAAGGGTGCCCACGTAGTGAACAAAAACTTTGTCCCCAGTCATTGGGAACTCTGCACCAGTGCCTTCCCTTTTCACCAGCTGAAAACAAGGCAGTGAGGACATGCAGTGGTACCTTAAGAGTTTCATTTTTCCCAGTGACCAAGCTCATAACTGAATTTATTCTTGCAAATTTAGTCTTGTATCAAATACAATTTCCCCAATGAAATACCATTAATTCATTCCAGCCCCCCAAAACAAGTTTTGTTTTAAGCGTTTTTAATAAAGAAAAATAGCACTGTATAAAAACTTACAACATAAGACAATGTAAAAAAACTTTTAAGTGATATCACTATGTACTGTACTATTAATTTGCTGAGTGCCTTTAAGGGGTGTGGCCTCGTCAGTGACAAAAGGACCCAGAGTCTGATTGGCGAATTAGTCTGCATGCCAGCGTCTGGGTGTGAGCTGAGCTGTGGCCGACAGCTCCTTCCAAGTGTTCTCATTTTGTGTGCATCTGTTCAAAGTATTGGCCCCCTCCTCAAATAATATTTTTGGGATAGTTTCCCACTTTAATGTTTAAGATCATCCAACAAATCGATCATGATTGAGATTTTGGCTTCTCACGACCATAAACATTTTTTAAATCAAAGAAATATGATCAATCTGCCAAACAGCACATTGTGTGGATGCAAGTTCCTGCTTTGTCAAAGCACCCTGAATGAGCAGCAAACGTGCAACATGTTATTCTACCCTCCCAGAGTATGTTTTAAGCTGTTAAATGACACCTTAGTTGGAGGTTCCTATAAAATTAAACACACAACAAAAAGAACTACACACATTGCATATTTCAATATAAGACTTCATTTTAGAACAATCACCAGCTTAATGCTAAAACAATGGAAAGCCCTATTGACGGGCTAGCTAAAATTTGCATTAGATCACGTGAGGGCATGACCTTCAAATAACGAACAGTTTAATTTTTTCAAGTTTTGAAATGAATACATAATTGTTCTTATTAATAGTAATTTTAATTGACAACTCTAAATTGCCCGTAGGTGTGAATGTGAGTGGGAATGGTTGTTTGTTTGTTTGTATATGCCCTGCGATTGGCTGGCAACCAGTTCAGGGTGTACCCCGCCTCCTGCCCAATGATAGCTGGGATAGGCTCCAGCACGCCCGCGACCCTAGTGAGGAGAAGTTGCTTAGAAAAAAAATGGATGGATGGATAATAGTAATTTTTTTCCCCCATAATCACCCTGCTTGACTAAATTGCTCACTATTCACTTAACTCCAGTGACGGTATATCTGAAGCTCACTTGTAATAAAACATTTTGATCGAAACAAACAAATAAAATCTATTTAAAACTTAACAAGCAACGTCGTGTAACTCGAAAAACCCGTACATCGGGGCCCACTTATATCAAGGTTACATTGTATTAGCAAAATTAGGAGTAAGGAACTCATTACGTGTGAAATTAAACAACCGAGTAAATCTTTTGTTATCTGCCTATTTCTGAAAAGGTGTCTACAGACCAGCAGAGCAGCCTTGCCATTGGCCCAGCAGTATGAGGGGTGGGTTGAAGGTGCACTGCTGGAGAAATTATTCATTCTTGGGACATTTTCGCAAAAGTCTGCTGCCAAAAATGTTTGCCAGACAAGACACATGGGAACGGTTTTAAATTGTGGGGAAAAAATGGCAGTCTCCCTTAAGATGTCATGTGCAAATCTCGTAATTTGCATTTAGAATTTTGCATCGCAGTTATTTTTCGGAAAGCCCCTAGGATTCCTAGCACATTCTAAACGATTGGCAGAAACAGGTTATTAATTAATAAGGCAACACATCTTAACGGTTGCCTGTAGAGATACCATTGCATTATCACATTATCATCACATTATTTTCTGAAGCTAATGCTGGTTACGCTACACTATCTCCTTTTGGCCTGGCTTTGACATGACGTGTGTCGGCTGGCACAAGTGTTTTTTGCATTCTGGAACTTAGTCCAACCAATAACAGCTGAAAGTCTGTGACAACATGCAGCTAGCTGAAAACCTGGGCAGCGAGGTTGAAGTATAACTTGGCCTGCATCTCCGGACTGGTGGTCGCTGGCCTGGGACGGTGTAATAGAGACTTAGTTCCTTTTTTGGGTTACCTGGCACAAGACGGCGCGTGGTCCACAATGCTGTTTTTTTACGAAGATGTAGCCGGTTCAGCTGGCCTAGTCATTTGGCTGAGAAAGTCAGTGTGGATGTGGTTATGATGTTAATTTGTGTAGAACTGTTTGCTCACAGACACCTTTTCAGAAAAAGGCAGACAAATATAAGATTTGGCTGTTTTATTTCTTGCGTGATGGGTTGGCAGGATCTCCAGACACAAATGTTTGTATCCATCCGGATCAGTCCATTTGTGTCGAGAGGCGGAGCTGACAGTGGACTGGTCACCAGTCAATCACACGGCACATACAGTATAGACAACCATTACCTCATGGATAAATTAGTTTTCAATGAACCTCAGGACTGTGAGGAAGACGTACTAACCAATTGCTAAAATACTTTTATCAGCCACTGTTGAAATTTTTGCAGATTTATTAAAAAAGAACAACTGAAATATCACACTGCCATAAGTATTCAGACCCTTTGCTCAGTATTTAGTAGAAGCAACCTTTGGAGCTAATACAACCGTGAGTCTTTTTGGGAATGATGCAACAAGTCATTCCACACCTGGATTTGTGGATCCTCTGCCATTCCTCCTTGCAGATCCTCTAACAGTTCTGTCAAGTTGGATGGTGAATGTTGGCGGACAGCCATTTTCAGGTCTTTCCAGAGATGCTCAATTGGGTTTAAGTCAGGGCTCTGGCATGACCATTCAAGAACAGTCACCGAGTTGTTCTAAAGCCACTCCGTTATTTTAGCTGTGTGCTTAGGGTCAGTCTTGTTCGAAAGGGAACATTCGACCCAGTCTGAGGTCCTGAGCGCTCTGGAGAATATTTTCGTCCAGGATATCCCTGTACTTGGCCACATTCATCTTTCCTTCTATTGCAACCAGTTGTTCTGTCCCTGCAGCTGAAAAACACCCCCACAGCATGATGCTGCCACTACCATGCTTCACTGTTGGGACTGTATTGGACAGTTGATGAGCAGTGCCTGGTTTTCGCCACACATACCGCTGAGAATTAAGGCCAAAAAGTTCTATCTTGGCCTCATCAGACCAGAGAATCTTATTGCTCACCATCTTTTGAGTCATTCAGGTGTTTTTTCCCGCAAACTCCATGCAGGCTTTCATGTGTCTTGCACTGAGGAGAGGCTTCCGTCGGGCCACTCTGCCATAAAGCCCCGACTGGTGGAGGGCTGCAGTGATGGTTGACTTTCTAGAACTTTCTCCCATGTTCCGACTGCATCTCTGGAGCTCAGCCACAGTGATCTTTGGGTTCTTCTTTACTTCTCTCACCAAGGCTCTTTTCCCCCAATTGCCAAGTTCAAGTTCCAGCTCTTGGAAGGGTTGTGGTCATCCCAAACATCTTCTGTTTAAGGATTATGGAGGTGTGCTCTTAGGAACCTTAAGTGCAGCAGAATAGTTTTTTTGTAACCTTGGCCAGGTCTGTTCCTTGCCACAATTCTGTCTCTGAGCTCTTCAGGCAGTTCCTTTGACCTCACGATTCTCATTTGCTCTGACATGCGCTGCGAGCCGTTAGGTCTTATATAGACAGGGGTGTGGCTTTCCTGATCAAGTCCAATCAGTATAATCAAACACAGCTGGACTCCAATGAAGGTGTAGAACCATCTCAAGGATGATCAGCACCAGGGCTAAATATATTAGTGTCACAGCAAAGGGTCTGAATACTTATGGCTGTGTGGTATTTCAGTTTTTCTTTTTTAATCTGCAAAAATTCTGATTCAACAATTCATTTCCCCCCCTGTTAATATGGGGTGATGTGTGTACATTAATGAGGGAAAATGAATTTAAATTATTTTAGCAAATGGCTGCAATATAACAGTGAACATTTTAAGGGAGTCTGAATACTTTGCGTGCCCACTGTATCTCCTATGAATTTATCTCTGTTCAGCTACCTATGCCAGCGCTGTATAGTGACAGGCAGATAGATAAATTAAATGCCCTTCCACTGAACTGCAGAAGGCACATCATTTTCTGCTGGAGCCACTTTTGGTGACATGGTTTGGTGGTATTTCATGAGATTTTTTTAAGCTACCATGGCTCCGTAAAGACTGTCACTGCATCAATAAGCAATGTAAATAGTTTTTCATTTTGTTGAATGTATAAGATAGATAGCCCTAGCTTACTTGGCACGTGCTCAACTACAAACTGCACCAACAGGTTATTTATTAATAACACGTCTCAACATATTAATAGTCGCTACGGTTTATAAAACCGTAAACGTTCAAAAAAGTACGTTATTGAACTTGTTGGACGTCTCCACAATTAACGACATTGAACGATTAGTTACGCGCCCACGGGGAGCTAGCTCAGCTAACGCTAGCAGCCCAAGCGGTTTAATGTTTTAAAAAATAACCAATAGAAAACGACGCTCTCAACGTGACTATTTACCTTCAAAACACCTCCATCTTTCTTGGACGTGATATCCTCTCCTTCCATGGGGATGGTGTGGTGCCCTTCGCTCGTTTGCTCCTCGGCGGTCATTGTAAAAACGAGGGTATAGAACCTAAGCCTGACTTGAAATAGCACTCAAACACAACAACACCTGCCTGGTGTGCTTAAGCCAGCTAATAGTAGTACTATCGTTTGTTTTACCAAGGCGCTAATACAGACGGCGCGTAAATGGGTCGTCGAGCAAAGCGTGCAAAGTCCACGCGTGAATGAGAGTGCCAGTCAAGCAGCTGAAGCGGAGAACTTTCCAGACATTCTGGAAGGAACCGAGAACAACCAAGCTCTGCAGAGCGTTAAATAAAATACCAACATCTCCAGTAAAGGCGGTCCTAAACAAAAAAATTTCGTGCAACAAATATATGTCTGCTATCAGCATATTATGTCTCAATATTACACACACAAAGTATATTATTTAAAAACATTGTATATAATTGCCACACTTGAGTGGTAAACGATGTTTAGTTAATGTCACCGCCCATGACTTCTACCCCTTTCATTAAAACGCGCACACGTTAGCTGAGCTCGTTCCTTATTGGTCCGTTTCTGTGCCCTTTGCTCTCTGTTGGCGCGGGAGTTGAAACTAGTCAAAACAGTCCAACTCTTATCATCTTTTCATAAATGTGTCGTTTAAAGATGGTCTTTAGTCGTATATGACCACCTGTGCTACCCAAAACACCACTAGCTGCCCTGACGGGATCGTAAAAGTGACTGTAAGTAATGCTAAATGACGTTGTTTGTAGCGTCTAATTTACGAGGGGATCCATGTGTAAAGTGTGTGTTGCTCAACATTGTGGCTGATAAATGTATAATTTACCATATTTTGGAACGTTAGTTTGAAGAGTTAATCTGGGAAGCTTTTCTTTCTTTTTTTTTTTAAATGAAGAACGTAGTTTGTGTGTTCTGCAAATGTTTAAGGAATGTTAACATTTTGAAGTAGAACATTTTGAGTATTTTCAAGAGTAAAGTGTTCAATAAATGTAATTTGAATAGGTAATGTTTATTTACAATTTAAAACAGTTCTCAGGTGTCTTAAAACATGTCTGTGACATGCTTTTTGTAACGCTATCCCAAGGATCAAGAGTTAGAGATGTTTTTACAGCATATTTATGAGAAACTGGGTGTGAGGGTGGTTATAATTTCATTGTATCAGTGTTGTACAATGTAATGGCACTAAAGTGAATGCTAAATAATTTTAATTAGCCCCATAACTGTCAAATAGATTATGGCAGATAAATAAAAAGTGTTTCTCTAATTTAAGTTGATGTTGGCACAGGCACTCCAGAGACCTAACCATTTGCATACAAATTAGAGGTGCAACAACTAATCGATTAATCGACAACTAATCCTTCATCAAATTGACAACTAATTTCATAATTGATTAATTGTTTAGAGACTTTGTTTAACTTCAAATTGTCCAAATCCTCTGAATTTCAGCCTCTCAACAGTATATTCTGTTATGGGAAAGAGTAGTGGAGGATAGACTCAGGACAGAAGTGAGTATTTGCGAGCAACAGTATGGTTTCATGGAAGAGTACCACAGATGCATCATTTGCCTTGAGGCTGTCGATTGGGAAGTACAGAGAAGGTCAGAAGGAGCAACATTGTGTCTTTGTAGATCTAGAGAACGCCTATGACAGAGTACCTAGAGAGGAACTGTGGTACTGCGTGCGGAAGTCTGCTTTGGCAGAGAGGTATGTGAGAATAGTACAGAACATGTATTAAGGGCAACAGAACAGTGGTGAGGAGTGCTGTAGGTATGACAGAGGAGTTTAGGGTGGAGGTGGGACTGCATCAGGGATCAGACCTGAGACCCTTCCTGTTTGCAGCGATGGATAGGCTGACAGATGAGGTTAGACTGGAATCCTGATGGACCATTTCGCAGATCACATTGTGATCTGCAGTGAAAGGAGGGAGCAGGTAGAAAGGTGGAGGCATGCACTGGAAAGGAGAGAAATGAAGATTAGCCGAAGTAAGACAGAATATGTGTGCATGAATGAGCGAGGTGGAGGGGGGAGAGTGAGGCTACAGGGAGAGGAGATAACGAGGATTGAGGTCTTTAAATACATAGGGTTAACAGTCCAGAGAAATGGTGAGTATGGTAAGGAAGTGAAGAAACTGGTCCAAGCAGGTTGGAACAAGTGGAGGAAAGTGTTAGGTGTGTTATGTGACCAAAGAGTCTCTGCTGGAATGAAGGGCAAAGTTTATAAGACAGTGGTGAGGACGGCCATGATGTACAGATTAGAGACAGTGGCACTGAAGAGACAACAGGAAGCAGAGCTGGAGGTGGCAGAAATGAAGATGTTGAGGTTCTCTCTAGGAGTGACCAGGTTGGATAGGATTAGAAATGAGCTCATCAGAGGGACGGCCAAGGTTAGATGTTTTGGAAAGAGCAGACTTCGATGGTTTGGTCACATTCAGAGGAGTGACAATGAGTGTAGTGGTAGAACGGTGATGAGGATGGCGCTGCCAGGTGAGGGAGCTAGAGGAAGACTAAAAAGACGCTTGATAGATGTAGTGAGGGAAGACATGAGGGCAGTTGGTGTTAGAAAGGTGGATGCAGGAGATAGGATGATGCGCTGTGGCAACCCCTAACGGTACACGCTGAAGGGAAAAGAAGAAGTACAGTAAATATTCTCTGATTTCTGTATTCAACCTTGAAAGAATACTGATTATCTTTTATGTTAAATCAAAAAAAGACATATGCAAACATCCACCTTTACTTTGGAAAACAATATTTAACATTTTTCAGATTTTCTGATGGATGTTATGGACCAAACCAGTAATCTATTTATGTTTGTGCATTTTTTGCGCTGTCAAATTGAAATAATGTCCTGTTTTTTAATAAGGGATGTAAATAAAAATGTTTTTTAAATACAATTAATCGATTCATTGGGAAAAAAATCGACAGATTAATTGATTATTAAAAATAATCGTTAGTTGTAGCCCTAATACAAACATAAAAGGGGAACTAAACCCCAAAAATGTTAATGCAAGAATACATTGTGTGTGCCAGCACTAATCAAAACACTGTACTCTGATTAATATTGCATTCCTGGAATAAGAATTAAACAGAATATTTAATCAGTGTAAGGGGGGGCGCCATGTTGGGAAAAATCATTATCAGGTGCTCCCCAGAAGTGATGTCGAAGCGCCAGTAGAGCATTGCCTGCTACCAGAGCGCTCCATTGAACCGTGTCAGCTGACAGATTGCATTGAGCGATGGATTTTGCAGGTGCTATGCTATTGGTCTGTCCCCACGCCGGCTGTCATTTTTGCACAATATTAACCAATTTAAAGTTTTGAAATAGCTTGAGAACAAATCTATAAAATGCTCTTCAATACACCGCTGTCGGAGGTGTGTTGTACTCTGTGAGGCATGGGCATTATTGTCACCTTAAGATTGAGAGCCTGGATGCTTTTTAGACAATAACGTGTGAAAATAGGTTAGATACATTTGAGTCAGCCTGTTTTGTTAAAAATGGATCGCTGTAACGCTTCAGTGCAGAAGGAACTGTCAGTCACAAAGGTGTGTGCTGATTCATATTGTTCATCTATTAAACTCATTAGTCAACACATCATTTTATTTATTGCATCACCCATGGCAAGGCCTTTGTAAACGGTGTTTGGTAAGATAAAATGACCACCGTTGTTTGCTTTTGTGAAGTATTAAAGGATTTTGGTCTGGTCGGGTGGAAGCAGGGCCGGCCGGCCGGCTGGCCGGCGCAAGCGCAGACTGGCTTGGATGGCTGGTGCCGTATTTTACCGTTTTAATGAATGATGATGAACGGTGTTGTGTTGATGAGATGAGAAGTGCGTTATGAATACAATGTAGTATTATTATAATACCAACATGAACGATACAGTGTTTGTTATGTAACTCAAGCAAGATGGGGTTTTTTTTCTTTATTTTCTGAAAAGTAGTGAAAGATTTTGCAGATGCCACCCTACAGCGACAATATGCAGCTTGCTGTTGCTGAATATTTACTAACTCTATGGTTTTCTTGGTAAATAAAGCTACATAATAAGCCGGAACTGTGAATTCGCACTCTCACGAGAGTGAACAGACTTATAAATGGCGGCCCTATAAATGAGTACATGAAAGCAAATGTGATGTTTTGAACATATATTTTAGAATAAATATTAGGTAGATTCCGGTAAATAGCAGCTGATAAAGAAGATATGCACATTTAAAATATAACAAAGTTTTTACATTTTGGGTTTAGTTCCCCTTTAAAAAGTTAATTTTCCATAATACGTCCCCTTTAATTGTATGGTGTCTCCATTTGGTCTTCAGGTTCTTCATCATGGAGAATGGCAGATCCCAATTTCCATTTCCTTACCAGCCTTACACCATCCAGGAGGAGTTTATGCGATCCTTGTACAGTGCACTGGACCAGGGCAAAGTTGGTATCTTTGAGAGCCCGACTGGGACGGTATGCTGGTGTATTTCAGAACATGGCACGTGCAAGATGATTCCAAATTTACATTTAAACACCCCTTTGATCTAGGGCAAATCTCTGAGTCTGATATGCGGGGCGTTGAGCTGGCTGACAGACCTCGAGACCAAAAGAAAACAGGAGGTGGCCGCCCAGCTGCAGGAGGGCGAGATGTCGCTTTCTTCATCCGATCCAGAGGCCGGTGGCTGTAGTTTGTCCGCGGAGCCAGACTGGATCACCAGTTTTATGCAAAAAAAGGCTGAACGGGATTTGGTGGCAAAGTTGAAGGTGAGGGAGTATCAACCTGCAGATGTCTCGCTAAACGTGGTCCTCCATGTTAACACTTGTCTGTGTTTTATTATAGGAGGATGAAATGAAAAGAAAAAAGCGAGACGAGCGCTTAGAACGGATGAGAAGCAATGTTCAGCTCAAGTATGCAATGAAAAGAAAGGTAAGCTCTAACATGTTCCTTAAAATATTTGGTTGTCTCTGTAAGGAGTTGGTATGTAGTGTAGACTGCATAAACGAATGAACATGCCACTGTTAGAACCAACATGAAAACCAGAGAACTGACTCTTGGTGAAAAACAAGTGATTGTGAAGCCGAGAAAAGATGGACAATACTGTAAATCAGAGCCATAGACCGATGAGACAATGAACAACAGTTCAACTAATAGAAATAAACATCCAATTTGTGGAACTCAGTGGAGGTAATGTCATGGCTTGGTCTTTGTGTTTTCTTCTGGTACAGGTGCATTTAAGGACCTCTCTAATGCTGTGAGCATTGGCACTTATTCCATAGTTCTGGACCTAATAAAAGCCATTTCTGAAGAAAGAAATTCCCCCCAAAATAGACTCAGTTATAGGCTTGTTTTCTGATGACATTGATTTTCAGCCAGATTTTTGGCCTGCGCACTTTGAGGTCAGAACCTGCGTGAGCCTGCTGACATCCGCAGCGGAAGACAAGCACATTTCCTTCTAAACGTCTACGTGTTCTGCGGCATAATTGTCGCCTATTTTGAAAGTGTGGATGTTTTTTTAAAGACAATACCAAGTGAAAATAGTGAGGTTAGATACAGTTTAGCAGGCTTGTTATATTAAAATCGATCGCTGATGTGAGAGGCAAATGCATGCAGATTAATTGCCGCCTGTATTCACAGGTTTTGTCAGCTTGTCGTTTTATTCATTGAATCTCTCATGGCTGAAAGACCTTTTGAAAAAGAGTTTGGGGAATATGACGTAGCAGGTGTTTGCTTTTGTGAAGTATTAAAGTTTTTTTGCCTTCTAAATACATGAAATATGTTTGAAGAGAACAATTTAGTTCTGAATTGTTGAGATATGGCATTAAACAGTTTTTCACCATCTTAGTTTTCTGGAATTTCTTTGGAGCGGGGCCTAAAACGGGGGTGTTCTAACGATGCCGGGGAATAGCATGAGTCTGCTGTCCCACACTCTGTAAGTACTTGGCGCTCTCATTTTAGCTGTGGCAATTCAGCATAGTTGCCACTTCCTTGTTGATAATAACTTGGGGCATTTTTCTATCACTACAATGTGCAATCGGCCACCAAGCTATGCCTACAACCCAGGCAACTCTGGCTCCCCAGCAACATTGTAGGGTAGGAAAAATAAGTTTGGCCACATTTCCTAGAAAATTAATAGTGCTGAAACAAACTTCCAATGGTATATACGTTTGTGAGGCCTAATTCGTTATTGAGAGAGATGCGTCAGACCTACTTCAGCAACCCAAGGATGCACAATGCTAGCATGCAGCTAGCCAGTCCCGAAAAAAGTACTAGGCATTTAAGTGGTAGATATACACAGAATGTTATAATTCCTAAACCGTTTACCCGATGTGGATGTAAACACCCTCAAATTTAAAGCTGAAAGTCCGCAGTTAAATCACATCTTGTTTGTTTTATTTCAAATCCATTGTGTGTATGTGTGTGTGTGTCTATCTAAAATCATCATCCTTTATCTCTCCACTGTGTATGTGTGTGTGTGTGTGTGTTTATGTGTGTGTATATATATGTGTGTGTGTGTGTATATATATATACATATGTGTGTGTGTATATATATATATATATATATATATATACACACACACACACACACACACACACACACACACACACACATATATATATATATAGGAGGCGGGGTACACCCTGAACTGGTTGCCAGCCAATCGCAGGGCACATACAAACAAACAACCATTCACACCTACGGGCAATTTAGAGTCTTCAATTAACCTACCATGCATGTTTTTGGAATTTGGGAGGAAACCGGAGTGCCCGGAGGAAACCCACGCAGGCACGGGGAGAACATACAAACTCCACACAGGCGGAGCTGGGGATTGAACCTCAGAACTGTGAGGCAAATGCTCTCACCAGTTGGCCACCGTGCTGCCACACTTTATGTCATCAGCCTCATTTAGTCAAGTTACCCTAAACTATAATAGGTGCGGTGGAAACGCATACCACATGGGCCACAGGAACCTTTTGATACCAGGAATTCCAGCTACCAAGAACTCAAAGTTCCTGGGCTGGTTGGTGGAAAAGCCCCTTTTGTTGATTAAAATATTGGTTTCAGATTCACAAGTGGATTATTAAAGGTGTATTCTTTGTCTTTTCTGTGTCCACAGAGCTGTGAGGAGGATGAAGCATTCAAGTTGCTCCAGCTCAGTAAAGAGGATCAAACAGACACAGCGGCAAATCAAGACGACGAAGATCTTATTATTGCAGAGTATGAAAGCGACGATGAGTCGAAGACAAAGAGCAGGTGTGGGCGGCCATTCGACTTGCAACCTTTGTGACTTGATCACATAATAACAGCAGGATATTTCTTATATCTCTTCAGATTCCGTGGGGGTGAAGAAGAGGATGACGAGCTAGTTGAAGAGCACGTAACCAAGGTTGTGAGGCGTGTCACATGATAGCACAAACTAGTGCCCTGTTGTGTGAATACTGTAAGATTTATGTTGTGTGTGTGTGCATGCGTGCGTGCATGTGTGTGTTTTCACAGATTTACTACTGCAGTCGCACACACTCCCAGCTTGCTCAGTTCGTACATGAGGTCCTGAAGAGCCACTTCAGCAAGGACATCAGTCTGGTCACGATGGGCTCCCGGCAGGTGAAACATGCACACGCACGCAAACGACTATTAATACCCACCTACCAACCTACCCACATACCAAACCTATCTACTTAGCAAACTTACCAACATACCTACATACCAAACCAGTCTAGCTAATAAATCAACCTACATACAATCAACATACCTCCCAAACAAATCTACTTATCTACCAAACTAACCAACAAACATACCTACCTACCCACCTACCTACTCAACACCCCAAGATCCCTCACCAACCTACCTACCAAGAAATCCTACCTACCTACCAAACCAACCCAACCAACTGACCTAAAGAAGGATGTTACTGGTTGAAATGTGCTTTTACACTACTAATACTTTAGATGTTGTCATAGCATGAAGAGTTAAGTTATAATTGTTAGGTGTTTGTACCCCAATTTTGCATAACATGACTCCCTGGATATTTGGAGGTAAAAATATTCACTTCTCATCCAAGAAATTGTTTATAAAAAAATCTGATACATTTTAATTGTGTTCTTTATTAGCTTATTTTTGTAATTTTGTATTTATTTATTTTTATTTTTTTACTGAATAACTTTATAAATGGCCTGACAGGGCTCTACACTAACTTTTGCACTAGTAATAGCACCAGCACATGATTTGGTTGCACCATTTTTTGAGGACGTACAGCATGACCATGGCATACCATAGTTATGATTAACAGTGACTCGAGATATTTGCAAGATATGTTACTGTGAACAAGAGGTTTTTCCGCAACAAGCAGTAGCAGACAAAACAGGTCAATTAAATTTAAAAAACAAAACAAAACAGGCTTTACTTTTATTTGATCATTTGTTCGACTCGGAGCCAGTTATTACAGTGATGGCTCCTAATCTTCTCCCCCCGGGAAAAACACTTACCTACCAGTCCACAACCATATGATTGACATCCATTTAAAAATGGATGAATAAGTGTACCACCACCATATAAAAGTATCGTTCATGACTATTCACACTATTTTGCAAATTATTTACTAGCAAAACAAACCAATTTACCTGTTTAAAATCATAGTCCAAAACACTGCACGGATACAGTAAGTCATTACTACTGCTATAGTTGCACTTTAATTTAATGATATACAATCCTCTTTAAAGGAGTCTGGGCTTTTTAACTTTGCATATACAGTATCTTCATAAGTCTATCCTATAAACAGGGAGGGAGACAGATGAATAGATTTTTTTAGCTTTGCTAGCTTCATAACAAAGTTATTAAAACCTTTGCACATGACATGAATTTGACAAATGTAGCAGCATTGATAATGTGTGTAAAAAGAAAAGCCATAGGTGACTTGCGGCGGGAGGAGTTGATTGGCTTGCCGGACTTTATATGTAGGTGCGGGCTAGCTAGCTTGCTCACCAGTTGTCCAGATGAGTTGAGGGCTGACACTTGCCATTTAAAATGAATAAGTAGTGGGCCAGCATCAGTACAGGTACGTGGTGGCCACTGGCCAGACACAATCGTGTACTGGCTCGTCTGTGGCACGCGTAAGTGGTGCGCATGTACGTGACGGTGCTCTGATAATAATAAGAAGCAGTCAAATATGTCGCAGCAGGCGGCCAATCATATTGCAGCGGGTCGCTTTTAACTCATAACAATGATTGACATGGCGTCACAGCGCGCTCTCGCTCTCTCGCATGCGCAGAAGGAGGAGATTGCATCAGAAAAAAAAGGCCACTTTCAAACATTAAAACATCCACTCGCGCAAATGCAACAAGATGAAATTTGTAATCGCACAAACTGAAAAAAGGTCACATATGCATTTGGTCGCAGTCTCAAGCTCTGCCTTTTTCAAGTTATCACAGTCACCCCACCCATCCTTAGTAATGCGCATTTATAACTAGAACACAATTGTGTTACTTCTTGGGAGACATGATGCAGTGGGAACCACTTGTCATCTAGTGTTCCACATAGCCAACTTGGATAACCTTCACTGTAAACCTGAACAGAATAAGAATATAGAAAATGGATGAACTCGACGCTAACCTTGACACCATCTCAACGTTGCAGAATCTTTGCATCAATGAGGAGGTGCGACGCCTGGGCAGCGTTCAGCGCATTAACGACCGGTGCTTGGAGATGCAGAAAAACCAACACGGTGAGAAAAATGAAGGGAAAAATCATATACTGTATTTCATGAACACTCTGACAAGCCGAAAAAGACAGCATGTGACAAAAATTAAGGCCAAGAGATGATAAGTAGGCAGGTTCAGGCCTCACACTATAATGGAATTCAAGCAAAGGTTGCAAAAGTACTGTACTTTGTACATCAGTAGAAGCACAGATACATGTGGGGAAAAAAAGTATAAATACTGATTCAACTCCTTTTAATTTTATCCAGGTATAATACCCGTTTTGATAATTTGCCACAAGGAAAAAAAGATTCTGCACACAAAAGGTATCAGACTTTTATGCTATCGAAACCATAGCTCTGCTCACTTTTTCAACAGACTCACAAAAAAAAATGCAAAATTAACTTATGATAACAACAGAAAAAAATACACCTTATGTTAGCGTATTTATTTATTTATTTATTTTTTTTTTTTCAGATTAGATGGAACATTTTTGAATTGCCAGAAGCTAATGTGTTTTTAGGCTGGCCTGGTACAAGACACAACACATACTTCACAAATCATTCTTGGAGCGACAACATCAAACAATTAAATAAGGCCATGGGTGGGGCATATCTTGTTTCTCCAAATCCATGTCAGTTTTTCTGCCTCTTACTGTAATGTTTCAATCAATCAGTCACGATCTCAACGCAGTTGACGTCACCTCTCTCTAGTTACGTCTTTTTTAACAAGCCTAAGTAAGGGGTAGAAAGTGCATATATCTGTTTTCAAATGTAGGGAGTAAAAAAGCCATCAGAAAAATAAATACTCTAGTAAGGTACAGAGACCTGAAAAATCTACTTAAGTACAGTAACAAAGTATTTGTACTTAATTCTCACAACTGGTTTCAAGAATGGTCTGTTATTTGTAGAGAAGCCGCATCACGACGAGGGCGCCAAGAAGAAGCGAGGCCCGGCGAAGAGCATATGTCCCTACAGCAAGATCTTGGCACTGCAACAGATGAGGGACGAACTCCTTGGCAAGGTCCACGACATCGAGCAGCTCCTGGAGCTGGGCAGGAAAAGCCATTCGTGTCCTTACTACGCCACGCGTCTCGCTGTCCCTCAGGCGCAGGTTTGTACTCCCACTCCTCCTCATCTTCCTCCTCCTCTTCTCATTGCTCATTCAGGTAGTGTTCTATTTGTTCAAAAGCTGAATCACTTTTGTTGCTTTTGTTTATGCAGTTGGTGGTGTTGCCTTATCAGATGGTGCTTCATGAAGCAACACGGCGGGCAGCAGGCATTCAGCTGAAGGACCAGGTAGTCAACTGGATTTCTACGAATGTGTCAGTTTTACAAAGTCTTAGCCTTAAAACAACAATATAGCGAATCCCCTTTTATCATGGGGGATACAGTTGGTAAAAAAAAAAATATCTTGGCTGTATACTGTAAAAACCCACAAAAACAATCGCTCAAAAATCCATGATCTAATGGAGGCGTGACTGATGAACTGCAGGAGGCGCATTGCAATGTCATTGTGGCCTCTCCCTCAGTCATGTTAGGTCAGATATCATTGGCTTTGGCGCAGAGCAATAATGAAGTGGCGCATTGGTGACAGTAAAATGTGTTTGTGTGATCAGGTGGTGATCATAGACGAAGCTCACAACCTCAGCGAGACACTCTCCTGCATACACAGTGTAGAGCTCAGCGGTGCGCAGGTAAACACTACTCACACAGCGTAATTGTTTTGTATTTGACCTGAGATCTGCTAATATTGTTGTTTGCAGCTTTGCCGGGCTCACTCACAGCTCAGCCAGTATGCTGAACGCTTCAGGTGAGTAACTTTGACATCTTCCTAACTGAAGGGGATGGAAAATAAAAACATTTGAATAGCTTGTATGCAAATAGTTGGTTGTCTGTAGTGCCTGCTTATCCATCAAGTGTGACATTATACAATCTAGTAAATCTTTTGTGAGTTGCCTACTTACAAAAATGTGTCTGATGTCACTTTGTTGTTGTTGATTTGTTACTTTACACACTCCCTGTACCGCAGAGATTCTCCACCCATGAATTTGAAGCTAGGTTGGGCAAAGATCCGCCATGCCATAAGCAGACCTGCAGTGTTGTTGCGTTAGCTTCTGATAAGTGGCATGTACTGTCCAATGAAGTTGTTGACATGTGAGTAGGGGGTATTTGTGTCGACATGCGCCAAATGCATGGATCTGCCTATTAATTGACAAGTGTAATTTGGCACCTTGGTATTGATGTGCTACCTCCACGAGTGAAAATAAAATCCATACTTTTACTGCCTGCTTTTTTTATGGGCTTCGTAGTAGCCACTCACCTTGTTGCAACACCCTAGCTCATCATGGTAACAAAAGTCATACTCACTGTTAGACCTGCAGTAGAGGGAGACAGGGTGGGTCATTTGAATGAGTCAGGACAACCCATCAAAAAAAGCACATTTCAGCTGGGGTACAAAAAGAGGGTAAAAAGAGCTATATTTCTTGATCTTTGCGCAGCTTTCACAAAAACATGTCACTGCCATGTTATTAAGACAGCAGGGAACTGTTATTAATTTTTAAAAATTCCACGTCTCCTTTAATGTCTTCTCCAGAAGTCGGCTGAAGGCGAAGAATGTAATGTATATTAAGCAAGTTCTCTTTGTGATTGAGGGGCTAGTACGAGTGCTTGGAGGTGAGTAAAATAATTTTTGCCTTTGACGACCATTACTATCATACTTGATGATGTAAATGTTATCCCCTCAGGCAAGGTTGGTCAGAATCCACAAAACCAAACCACACAAGCAGGTCAGAAAAAACACACACACATTCACAGGCAAACATCAGGGGGAAACGTTTGATCCAAGAATTCTTCTGATTGTTTTTCAGCAACAGAGATGTTTACTATCAACAACTTTCTTTTCAAAACTCAAATTGACAACATCAACTTCTATAAGGTATTGTCTGTATTAAAGCATGAATATAATTTTCCACTGCTATATATTGTGGCTCGTGTCTCCCACTATAAAATGTTTTTAAGCGATTGTTTTTTTTTAAAAAAAAATATTATTAATGTAATTTTTCTTTGTGTGTCAAGTGTACAACCTCCAGTTGCTTTATTATGTACACCTGCACAATCTAATGACACACAACACAAGAGCTCTATGAAAGAATGATGTGCTGAGAAAAGGTGTTGGCCCCTTTCTCAAATGCTTATATTTTTACATAGTTTCCCCACTTTAATGTTTAAGATCATCAAACAAATGTAAAATATCAAACAAATATAACCCCATTAAGACTTAAGTCTTCGATTAAGACCACAAAACTGAGTACAATGGTACCTTGACTCATGAGTGACCCATCTCACGTTTTTCGAGTTACGAGCTGTCGCTTGGGTGATTTAAAAAAAAACTAAACAATTGTATTGATTTGTGAGCAGAAATTTGAGTTACAAGCGCGAAATGGTGGCAGCAAACTTCGTATCAAGGAGCAGTTTGTCAGATAATGAACAGTTCTTTAAAAAAGAGATCAAGAGCTTGTTTGAAGCTGCTTATTGGCACTCCCAGTTGAGTTGTATTGGAAAAGTAAAAGTAGAATTACACATTGTGTATTTAACCATCCATCCATCCATTTTCGGAGCCGCTTCTCCTCACTAGGGTCGCAGGCGTCCCAGCTATCATCGGGCAGGAGGCGGGGTACACCCTGAACTGGTTGCCAGCCAATCGCAGGGGACATACAAACAAACAACCATTCGCACTCACATTCACACCTACGGGCAATTTAGAGTCTCCAATTCATGCATGTTTTTGGGATGTGGGAGGAAACCGGAGTGCCCGGAGAAAACCCACGCAGGCACGGGGAGAACATGCAAACTCCACACAGGCGGGGCCGGGGATTGAACCCGGGTCCTCAGAACTGTGAGGCTGACGCTCTAACCAGTCGCCCACTGTGCCGCCGTGTATTTAACCAAACAGCACCTAAATTTGTCTGACAAAAGTCCAGAAGCTTAATGCTAACAAACAATGCAAATGGGCGAACTAAACTAGCATTGTCATGTGGCATTTAAGTAACGGATATTTGAACACAAATGGTGCAGAAACACATGTAGACAGACACTAAGGCAATACTCCCAGGAATATGTTCTTTATACTCTGCGGAAAAAAACAAACATTACTGTAGCTAACAGAGCAGTTGTCTTATTCACTAATATACATATGCATGTATTATACTGCCCCCTGATGGCCAAGCCACACAATGAATCCATTAATTTTTACAAAGTACAAAATTGGAAAGTGCTATTTGTCTTATCAAAAAACCCATTAGAAATTCTATTATTGTTGTTTTCTGGGGGCTGGAACAGATTAATGATATTTCCATTAATTTCTATGGGGAAATGTGATTTGAGATACAAGTGCTCTGAGTTGTGTGTCAGTTAATGGACTGTATTATATTTTTAAAAGCTAAATTTGTATTTAGCTCTTGTATTGGATCTCATCATATGTGCAGGAGTACCTAATGTTGTGGCCGATGAGTGTGTTTCAACAAATGTAGACGAATTCATGAATGTGGTGTATTGATCAATCAATAAAGTGATGCCATAATACAACTTCAAATTTGTCTTCTTCCTTGTTTCGCTAGCTTCACGGATACTTTGAGAAGAGCATGATCAGCAGAAAAGTAAGTCAGCAGGGAGTTGGCGTTTCCAGGTCATTTATCCGCTGTGTGCAATTGAAAAAACCCTACAGCCGTGTCTCTTTTGTTTTCCTCAGCTAGGTGGTTTTGTGGATAAGTATGTGGGTTCGGGCGTGAGTCCGCACACGCATGTTTGCTCCAAGAAGGAGAACCGGCGCACAGAGGGCTTGAACCGCTATCTTCAGTCCCTGCACGGCAAACAGAGCACGACACCAGGTTGGACATCAGATGCTTGCAAAATACATGGGCGGAAATTATTAGTTTGAGGACCCTAGTTGGTGTCGAACTGGGCCAGATCATACTCAAATGTCTTGTTGCAATCGATCAAGTTGTAATCGTTGCAGTTCTACAACCAATATAATATAAATGGTGATTAAATTATGGTCAAAAGCAAGAATTGTTGAGGTTTTTTTAAAGGCAAAATTTTTATTCTGACTTTATTTGTGCAGGCATACCTAATTGTGGTGGCTTTGTCTCACTGTAATTTAGATCGTACAAACAAAAGGTGCTATTTCGTATATTAAAGGGCACTTATTATGGAAAACAGATTTTTTTTAACAATAATTCTTTATCTTTGGGGTATTTGGTGGAAAGCATGTCACAGCCATGTTATTCGCACACCTGGGAACTTTTTTAAATTGTGTGTGTGTGTGTGTGGTGGAGGGGGGGGCGGCAAATTTGTCTCCTTTAACCAGCACATTGACCAAGTGGTTAGCACATCTGCCTCACATTTGAGAGGTTGCGGGTTGGAATCTCTCCCTTAGTGGAGTTTGCATGCTCTTCTGATGCGTGTGCAGGTTTTCTCCGGGTATGCTGGCTTCCTTCCACATCCGATGCATGTTAAATTCATTGAAGACACTGAAGCAGAGGTGGACATAGTATGGCATGTGGTTCTTTAATCCGGCCCACCAAGCATTTACATGATCATGAGTCCTGTTATATATAGTATATACAATTTTCTTTATTTTTTTTAAACATGTTAATCAAAATGTATCTATTTATTTATTATTTTTATTATATTATTTATTTTCTATTCATTTATCTAACATTTAGTTGATTGACATTGTAAATGTTTGTAAAATTAACCATTTTGCATAGACATTTTACAAATTTTATTTGAAACAATTTGCTAAATATAATTGAATTAACTATAAATGGAAAAAGATAATTATGAGAATCCATCCATCCATCCATTTTCTGAGCCGCTTCTCCTCACTAGGGTCGCGGGAGCGCTGGAGCCTATCCCAGCTATCATCGGGCAGGAGGCGGGGTACACCCTGAACTGGTTGCCAGCCAATCGTAGGGCACATACAAACAAACAACCATTCACACTCACATTCACACCTACGGGCAATTTAGAGTTGTCAATTAACCTACCATGCATGTAGGAGAAAACCCACGCAGGCCTGGGGAGAACATGGTAACTCCACACAGGCGGGGCCGGGGATTGAACCCCGGTCCTCAGAACTGTGAGGCAGACGTTCTAACCAGTCGCCCACTGTGCCGCTAATTATTTTATAATTATTTTATTATTATTATCTATTGAGCACAACGTTTTTTCACCTCATGTATGAATGACATGGCCCACTTGTTAGTTTAAAAGTAAAATGTGGCCCTTGAACACAAAAGTTTGCCCACCCCACCTCTAATTGTCCATAGGTGTGAATGTGCCCTGCACCCAGTCCAGGCTGTATTCCGCTTGGCTCGCCTAGTCAGCTGCGTTATGCTCCAGCTCATCTGCTACCGTTATAAGGAAAAGCGCTATAAAAAATGGATGGATGGCTAGAATGTCTCCTTAAAGATTGTAATCCAGCTCCTCAAAGACTGTAATCCAGCTCCTCTTGCATGCAGCTCTTCCAAACGACCAACAGGCGTCCTTAGAGGCAGAGAACATGCTGGCTGCTTCCCCTATGATGCAAGTGGAGGGCTTCTTTATGGCGCTCACCAACAGCAACACAGACGGCAGGGTGGTCATACACAGACAAGGTACTGTTTTAAGCACTATAATTGAGGTCAGTGAAGACCCTAGTTGTAAACTTAAATACGCAAATGTGTAGGGAATCTGTCAGAAAGCAGCGTCAAGTTCCTTCTCTTGAACCCGGCCGTCCACTTCGCCCAGGTGTTGAAGGAGTGCAGGGCCGTTATCGTCGCTGGAGGAACTATGCAGCCTGTGAGTTCCTCTTGAATGTCAAATTCAGTGTCCCCCCACTATATAGCTGGTCATCTTTCGTGCCTGTGCTAGATTGGTATTTTGTTTGTGTCACCGAGTTTAAAAAAATGGTAACCGATCACCGATCCAATCACATGATGGAGGACTGTGTCTATTGAAATGACCTGTTCATTTACTGTATATACTTGTGTACTTAATTGCTCGGAAAATTATATTTACAATAAATAATGTATCTTTGTTCCTCTATTTATGCCAGTGAGGCATAATGACAGACAGAACAAATGAATGGTCTTTGATTAAATGGCAGGAAGTAAATACAGTAATTCATGTTTCCACTTTTTGTGACATTTTTGTATGTTGGTGTGACGTGAGATATTTCAATTGTAAAATAAGTTCTTTGGCTCCATAAAGGTTGGAAATCAATGCTCTAGTCAGGTCATGTATTCTAATCAGTCAGGTCAAACCAACATTACAACATGACAGAAATAGTGGTTGTTAACTTACTGTAATTAAATTACTTTATTTTTAATTACTTCACCCACACCGAAACTTTAGAGCATGATTGAACAGAACGGCGGCATGTTTACCTACAACCAGTCGTGCTAGCACTAGCTTGCTAGGCTATATAACGTTTTTGTTGCCTGCTTGCGAGCCGTATCGTATTAAAAGTACGTGAACATACCTGAAGCAAGCCTTAAATGAACGTCCTCTCCTGAGCACCGGTGACCACCAACAAACGTTTTCCCCCATTTTGTTCTTACAAACACGCGCGAGCCATTATTGTTGTCGTTGCCATGGTAACGAGTGTGGTCGTTGACACGATGAAGCCCAGAGATCGGAAAAAACAGGATGTGGTGATATCGGAATACAATATTTTATTGCAGTAGTCTGACATAGTGCAATCGCGAAAGAGCAAATTTGTCTTGTAGTCTGATCCGGGCATCACGTGTTGTCTGTCCCACACCGCCGACATGTTTTGTTTTTTTAAATAACTTTATTGGCATTCAGATATTTACAGGACTACGCCAAAAGACACGCGACAAGGCTAAAAATAAATACGGGTGTAAAGTCTAGTTTTTACCCAAGCCATCGTTTTTAATGTTTTTTTTAACAATATACAGTGGTACCTTGACAGTGTACCAGTTTTTTTAATTACAAGCCATCCCTTGGTCAATTTTTGTTGTGTGTGTGTGTGTTGGGACGCTAAATGGCCAACTGGCTACCTAGCCAAGGCAGCAGGCCTACTCAGCTATGGTCAGATTTTACGCTGTGTTTGATAAACTTTCTCCCATTCATCCTGCCACACGGTCAACCCCTCCAGCGATGGCTCCTTTTGTGGCAGTTCCATGTTATCCGTCCAACTCCTCTGGGCCACCTTTTTTAAAATGTTTTTAATTTTTTTATTAAACTTTATTGAGCTACACTGCATACGTCCATGCATAGAAACTATCCGCACTCAGTCAAAATGGTGTCGGCAGTAACCAAAGGCTAAACATCACAAAATAATTTTGATTTTTTTTTTTTTTTAGTAAATGCAGTGTGGCAGCATTGCAGCTCTTGTCTGAATGAAGTAATTAGTATTTTATTCTTTGATTTGTTATGATTCGTATCCGAAAAGTCTGCTCCAGCATTAATTTTTTTCTGGCGGACTCAAATGCACCCCAGAGTGACCACCCATTTGACCGTGGCGCGACCTGGGAGGATTATTGTTTGCTCTGTTTGTACATGTGTTATTGCTCAATGTGTGTTATAAATAGCAGTAATTTGAAGGCTTATAATTACCATAAAGTCTTTGCCAATTTCCATCAGCCAGTCCATGGCATTTTACATTATGTTAGCAATAACCTGTGGACTATATGGTTTGGTTGAACATTTAGGTGTTTAGCAATGTTTGGGCGGCACGGTGGGCGACTGGTTAGAGCGTCAGCCTCACAGTTCTGAGGACCAGGGTTCAATCCCCGGCCCCGCCTGTGTGGAGTTTGCATGTTCTCCCTGTGCCTGCGTGGGTTTTCTCCGGTCACTCCGGTTTCCTCCCACATCCCAAAAACATGCATGAATTGGAGACTCTAAATTGCCCGTAGGTGTGAATGTGAGTGCGAATGGCTGTTTGTTTGTATGTGCCCTGCGATTGGCTGGCAACCAGTTCAGGGTGTACCCCGCCTCCTGCCCGATGATAGCTGGGATAGGCTCCAGCATGGCCGTGACCCTAGTGAGGAGAAGCGGCTCAGAAAATGGATGGATGGATATGCAATGTTTTATTCACTTGTCGGGTCAGTTAAACAAACTTCAAATAGGAGTGACAAACAGCTTGAAGCAAGCACACTTTGCCTCATATTTGGAGCAATGTGCGAGCAAAAAGCTCTTCGTTACCTCAAAGTGATGTTATTCTCCTATTTTGTGACAACAAGAGTGAGAATAGGTGCTAAGCAATACTTTGAAAAGTGTGTTTTAATAAGTTTAAATGGGTTGGAGTTTTCCCTTGCCCAATTGGGGGGTTTAGATTTGGGGATGTCGTCAATCATTGCCAACTGTAGGCCTGTGAAGCCCTTTGAGACACTTATGATTAAGGGCTATACAAATAAACTTTTTGTATGGTCTCTCTATACAGTGCTGTGAAAAAGTATTATATGTATTATATGGACTGACGCGATGAAAGTTGAGCTTTTTGGAAGGTGTGTGTCTCGTTGCATGTGGTGTAAATGTAGCACAGCATTTCAGAAAAAGAACATCATACCAACAGTCAAATGTGGTAGTGTGATAGTCTTGGGCTGCTTTGCTCCTTCAGGACCTGGACAACTTGCTGTCATTGATGGAACTATGAATTCTGCTCTTTAAAGGAAAATCCTTAAGGAGAATGTTTAGCCATCAGTTTGTGACCTCAAGATGAAGTGCACCTGGGTTCTACGGCATGATAACGATTCAAAACACACTAGCAAGTCCACTTGTGAAGCTGAACAGGACAAAAAAAAAAAAGGTTTAGGGGGCCATTACTTTTTCACACAGGGCCAGGTTACTTTGAATTGTTTTTTCCCCCTTCATTTAAGTTAATTTGTGTAATATTTAATATTTGTCTGCTATTTACATTTGTTTGATAATCTTAATAATCTCCGGTGCGTCTGTAATGGTACAGTTCACTGTAATGACAAAAATGTGATTCTCCTGGTGCTGAACGCTGCTCTGTGCAGGTGTCAGACTTCAAACAGGAGCTGCTGTTTTCCGCCGGAGTGCAAGAAGAGCGCATTGCTGAGTTTTCCTGCGGTAAGTGGGACCCCATTTGGCATCACAGCCACTCTGCTGAATATCTGTAATGGTTTTGTCAATATTTTTTTTTGTTTTTGGCAAAGGACAGTAACTGTGGTTAAGTATGCGGGGGAATTCTCTTGCAAGCTTCAAATCAATACATTTTTAGAACTTGGATAGCTGCATTGCTCAATACTCAGCCATTGTTGCGAGATGAAGTGCTACAAGCAATAAAAGGCAACTTTTGGCCCATTCCATTCTATTTCTATGAAAGAGGGTTGTTTGATTACCTTTTTTACGGCAGGTATGGTAAAAATGTTTTTGATGCGCTCTGATGAAAGGATCATGTGATGATATATCAATAAAACTGCATAGAAGTCTGTTATTTTGGATCAAAACAACAAAGAGATCACCCCCCCCCCCGCTCCCAAGTGGCTGGTGAAGTTGTTGAACTGCAGAATAACGGCCATCTATTGGTGGAAAGGTATTTATTTGCGGAGGGCCTTAATTCATGCACGCATACATTTTCATTATATACTGGAATTTATGTATTTGTTATTCTTCCCAAAATAATGACACTTATTTCAATATTCTTATTCAAGGCATTTACTAGGGGAAGGCATTTATTTATACACTCATGTATTTTTTATTTTCCCATAAATTATGCATGTAATATATATAATAAATAATATATTATTTTTAAGGTATTTATTAAGGGAAGGTTTATTTATTCAACGTGCATTCTTCCATATCGTGTATTTCTCATTTTTCCACATGATACTTTTGTCAATAATATATTACTACTTTTGAGGGATTGAGTAATGAGTACTTGTGTATTGTAATGTAATTTATCACTCGTATTATTATACTATTATTATGTGTGTATGTATGTATTATTATTATTATTATGTGTGTTACGACAGCAACATCTCTTTAAACTCCACCATAAACTTCAGATTTATTGTGTATGCTGTGGTAATGAAGGGGAAAGGGGGTGTCAATTTGAGGTGCGGTGTATTTGCATGGACTATGAGCATTGAGCCCACTATTTGAGCAAATATCCATCCATCTGTTTTCTTCCGCTTAACCGAGGTCGTGGTCACGGGGGCAGTAGCTTTAGCAGGCCAGACTTCCCTCTCCACAGCCACTTCCTCCAGCTCTTCCGAGGGGAACCCGAGGCGTTCCCAGGCAAGACAAGAGATGTAGTCTCTCCAGCATGTCCTGGGTTCGTCCCCGGGGTTTCCTCCCGGTGCGACGTGTCCGGAATACCTCACCAGGGAGATGTCCGGGAGGCATCCCAATCAGATGCCCGAGCCACCTCATCTGGCTCCTCTCAATTGGGAGGAGCAGCGGCTCACTCTGAGCCCCTCCTGGATGACCGAGCTTCTTACCCTATTTCTAAGGGAGAGCTCGGACACCCTGCGGAGGAAACTCATTTCGGCCGCTTGTATCCGGAGTCTTGTTCTTTCGGTCACGACTCACAGCTCGTGACCATAGGTGAGGGTTGGAACGTAGATCGACCGGTAAATCGAGAGCTTCGCCTTTCGGCTTAGCTCCTTCTTCACCACAATGGACCGATACAAAGTCTGCATCACTGCAGACGCTGCACCGATCCGCCTGTCGACCTCCCGTTCCATTCTTCCCTCACTCGTGAACAAAACCCCAAGATATTTGAACTCCTCTAATTGGGGAAGGATCTCATCCCCGACCTGGAGAGGGCACTCCACCCTTTTCCGACTGAGGACCACGGTCTCAGATTTGGAGGTGCTGATTCTCATCCCAGCCGCTTCACACACTGCTGCAAACCGCTCCAGGGAGAGTTGGAGATCACGGCCTGATGAAGCCATCATCTGCAAAAAGCAAAGATGCAATACTGAGGCCACTCTACGCCTCGGCTGCGCCTAGAAATTATGTCCATAAAAGTTATGAACAGAATCGGTGACAAAGGGCAGCCTTGGCCCTTTGGGCCTCGGACTCGTTCCGACTTACTGCCGGCAATGCGGACCAAACTCTGACACCGGTCGTACAGGGACCGAACAGCCCGTATCCGGGGATTCGGTACCCCATACTCCCGAAGCACCCCCCACAGGACTCCACGAGGGACACGGTCGAACGCCTTCTCCAAGTCCACAAAACACATGTAGACTGGTTGGGCGAACTCCCATGCACCCTCGAGGACCCTGGCGAGGGTGAAGAGCTGGTTCGCTGTTCCACGGCCAGGACGAAAACCACACTGCTCCTCCTGAATCTGAGATTCGACTTCCCAACGGACCCTCCTCTCCAGTGCACTGCTTCCCCCTCCTGAGACGGCGGATGGTGGACCAGAATTTCCTCGAAGCCGTCCGGAAGTCGTTCTCCATGGCCTCACCGAACTCCTCCCACGCCCGAGTTTTTGCCTCAGCAACCACCAAAGCTGCATTCCGCTTGGCCAGCCGGTACCCCGCCTCCTGCCCGATGATAGCTGGGATAGGCTCCAGCAAGGCCGCGACCCTAGTCAGGAGAAGCGGCTCAGAAAATGGATGGATAGATGGATGATTTAAAATATGTGCAAATGTGTTTCCATATATAAAATTAAGGTCACCATTATTTTATTTCATGCACCGTTATTTTGTTCCTACAGGCCATGTGATTCCACCTGAGAACATCCTTCCCATTGCCCTGTGCAGCGGTCCATCTGGTCAGGAGCTGGATTTCACGTACCAAAACAGAGATTCCCCTTGCATGGTAACACACAAACACTGGATTTACACTGCATGGTTCAAGCGCCCGGCATGGTGGACGACTGGTTAGAGCGTCTGCCTCACAGTTCTGAGGACCAGGGTTCAATCCCCAGCCCCGCCTGTGTAGAGTTTGCATGTTCTCCCCGTGCCTGTGTGGGTTTTCTCCGGGCACTCCGGTTTCCTCCCACATCCCAAAAACATGCATGCTAGGTTAATTGGCAACTCTAAAATTGCCCGTAGGTGTGAATGTGAGTGCGAATGGTTGTTTGTTTGTATGTGCCCAGCGGCTCAGAAAATGGATGGATGGATGGATGGTTCAAGTGCCACAATTCTGATTGTTTTGCTCTCAAGTTGGACATTTGTTATATGCGTTATGGCAGCGTGAATGTAAAAAATGCATGAAATCGGATCGCTTCAGATTAAACTCTTCATATGCATCAGATATTGGATATGTGTCACTTGAAATGAACATGGAAATAGAGTTTAAAAAAATCAGATACAATGATTAAATGGGAATTGGGCACATGGACCTGGAGTGTAAATCAAGCCCATGTGTTCTTGTTATGCATGATGTATTTCCTGACAGATGGACGAGACGGGTCGCATCCTCTTGAACATCTGCAACGTGGTGCCAGGCGGTGTGGTGTGCTTCTTTCCCTCGTACGAGTACTCGAGGCGCATCGTGGCTCACTGGGGGTCCGGCGGCATTCTGACCCGTCTCGCCAACAAGAAGAAGGTGGGCTACGTGACCGGTATTGTTATTTTTCTTTACACGATAGAACCTCCAAAGTGAAACACAATACGTTCCATAATGACAGGTGACTTCCAAGTTGTTCTAAATGCAAAAGAACAGTAGAAATGTTTTATATACAATTTGTTCCAGAGTCAAGCTGCTGCTGTCATAACCCTTTATTAACTGAATGTTGTGTGCAACATTTTTACATTCTTAAGAAAGATGATGGTTTGTCCTTTTGATATTGGTTTTATTGCAACCTGTATCACTTTTGGTGAAAAATTCTGATTTAAAATCCAAATTATATCTTCAGATTTTCCAGGAGCCCAAGAAGGCCAACCAGGTGGAGCAGGTGCTGGGCGAGTTCTCCCGTTGTATCCAGGTGAAGAACTTTGCGCTACAGTGGAACCGCGATAAAATGAACCTAGATATAACGGGTATCGGCTAAAACAAACCGTCGCGACTAGTGATGTCATGATCCAAAAATTCTGACTTTGATACTATACTTGCCTAAAATACCTCGATACCACAGCAAAATTCTAAAACAGAAACATGAAAACAGACAAAACTACTTCAAATACTTTTATATTCATTTTTATTAATTGAAAATATTAGGATAATCTTGAAAAATAATGTAATAAAGGAATTAGTCCAAGTCATTTTCCCCCAAAAATAATTAGCTTGATGATTGATTAGCATTATCATAAATATATATTATATAAGGTCCGGAGATTGACTTGGACAGTCTAAGACTTTCCACTTGCCCCCCCCCCCCGATGAAGTCATTTGTTGTGTTGGCAGTGTGTTTTGAGTCAATGTCTTGTTGCATGATGAAGCTTCTCCCGATTAGTTTGGATGCATTTTTCTGTGAAGTGTCAGACAAAATAGTTTTGTAGACTTCAGAATTCATTCTGCTGCTACTATCATGAGTTACATCATCAATAAGACAAGGGTGTTGGAATAATTGCTAAGATGCAGTCATCTGTCCAAGAAAAGATGTCAGTTACTGAAACTGAGAAAAGTGCAGCGAAAAACGGCAAAAAAAAAAAAGGTGATTAAGTTCAATGAAAGCCAAGTGATAAAAAGTCATTAGGAAAAACTTGATTCCTTACATTCCATTTGTTTTTATAAAGTACACTACTTTACAGTGATATTTTCATCATTATAAAGCATGTAGCAAAAAAAAAAAAATGTTTTTCATGGGGCTGGAACTGATTTGAGATACGAGTGCCTTGAGATAAGGGTATAGTCACAGCACAAATTAACTCATAATTTGATATCACGATACAGTATCTCCAGAAATGTCATGTCTCTCAACAGAGGTGCGCTCAGCAAGGAGGTGGCGGCTTAACGGGGGCGTTGCTGTTCCCCGTGGTGGGTGGAAAGATGAGTGAGGGCATCAATTTCTCTGATAATCTGTGCAGGTATGTGCTTTTTTTTGTGTTTAAAGTTAATTTATTAAGGATCATGTATTTACAAAAAGGAACCTTTTTCCTAGTGAAAATACTTTTTCACATGTTTAAATCCATCCATCCATTTTCTGAGCCGCTTCTCCTCACTAGGGTCGCGGGCGCGCTGGAGCCTATCCCAGCTGTCATCGGGCAGGAGGCGGGGTACACCCTGAACTGGTTGCCAGCCAATCGCAGGGCACATACAAACAGACAACCATTCGCACTCACAGTCATGCCTACGGGCAATTTAGAGTCTCCAATGAATGCATGTTTTTGGGATGTGGGAGGAAACCGGAGTGCCCGGAGAAAACCCACGCAGGCACGGGGAGAACATGCAAACTCCACACAGGCGGGGCCGGGGATTGAACCCGGGTCCTCAGAACTGTGAGGCTGACGCTCTAACCAGTCGGCCACCGTGCCGCCACATCTGTAAATAATTTCTAAAATAGTCAAATCTGTTAAAATTGGAATCAAGATTTTTGTCTGAGATTTTATTTTAAGGCCATATCACCCAGCTCAATATACTGTAGATGACAGACTCATGTACTTATGACACTTAGGTGTGTGGTGATGGTTGGAATGCCTTATCCCAACATCAAATCACCGGAACTACAGGAAAAGATGTCTTACCTGGACAAACACCTGGTGAGATGTGATACTGCTTACATTTACACGCATTGTTTTAATGACTCTTAACGGAGACATTCCGGAAAATGTACATTATAATGGCTTGTATACGAAGAGTTGGGTTTCTGGAGTGCCTGTCTACCCATCAAATGTGAAATCAAGCAAATCTTTGGGCAGCTGCCTATTTACACCCATGACCTTGTAGCTAGGTTGGGCGACAGCCCGACTACACGGTCTGAAACCCTATCATGTCAAAGCCAAAAAACTAAGCAGAGCTGCAGTGTTGTTGGATGCACAGATTACTGTTCGCTCACGGAGTTATCAGCATTTGATTCTGATAAGCAGTACGATTGTTCACCATGGTGTGGCGGATGGCGTATTTATATTTGGCGACGTGTCCGCTGCATGTGCCACATACTCAAATCCGGACACTGAATTGACAAGTGCAATTTGGCGGCTTGGTGATGAAGTGCTCCCTCCACTAGTGAAAATCAGCCAATGTGTATTATAATTCTTAATCTTTGGGGTATTTTTAAAACTCTGTCACAGGTGTGTTATTAGGACACCTCACAAATGCTTCAATCATGACCAAAATGTATAATGTGTCTCTTTTCAAACATTTTTGTGTTCCAGACTCACAGTGGAGAGAAGAGCCCTGGCCAAGCACTAATTGAAAATCTCTGCATGAAGGCTGTCAATCAATCAATAGGTATGGTAGATCCCTGTGAGGGATCCACAGGTCATTAAACTTGTTTATGTCATCAACGGCGAGTGTTTTTGTTTCCTGGTCCCTAAAGGCAGAGCTATCCGTCACCGCGGCGATTACTCCTCTATCGTGCTGTGCGACCGACGCTACTCCCGTACCGCCACCCTCGCCAAACTTCCGGCATGGATTCGGAGTCGTACCAGCACGCACCCAAGCTTCGGCCCCGCGTTCGCCGCCTTGCGGAAGGTGAGGAGCAGGCCGGTATACAGTGGTCCTTGGACTTACTGGATTGAGTGCCCCAACTCAGTAGTTTTTCCAGTTACCAGCCATCGCTTGGTTGATTTATTTGTACTGCTTTGTGTTGCTAGTGTACTGTAATGCCCCCACTTGTGGGCAAGGAAAGCCACAGTCGCCGATGCTATTTCACCCGTTTATAGAACGGGACAAGCACAGTATACAAAATAAGATGCTGCACTCACGGCCAGATCCTCACACGCAGTCGAGCAGACGCCAGCTCCTGTAGTGACTCACAAGGCCACAACCCTTAAAACATTTTTACAATGCTATTTTCCTTCATGAAAAGTGTTATGCGGGGCTGGAGCGAATTAAAGGCATTTTGATTCATTTCAGTGGGAAAAATGAATTTGATAGATGATTAAATTGCGTTACGGGACAAATTTAACTTGTAACTTAAGGTGAATCAGAATCATATTTATTTGCCAAGTATGTCCAAAAAAGACACAAGGAATTTGAATTTGTCTCCGGTAGTTGGAGCCGCTCTCGTACGACAACAGACAGTCAATTGACAGAGAACACAATTTATTTAGATGCTCAAGATCAACTTGTTTTCACTGTTCTTCTTTTTCAGTTCTTTGTGGAGAAGAAGCAAAAGCTCGACTAGTTTTTTTACTTGAACTGCTGGATCCTGGTTGCTGCAATTGTACAGTGAATACGGGGCTTCTGCAGTAAGGTTCTCTCTTCCAGCCATCAGATATAAGATCTTGTGTTGGACACGTCAATGTGGTTGTGTTCTGCTATAGCCTGAGCGCATCCGTGCTTTAGTAATATTGGCATCTACTATGTTGACAAAATTTCTAGGACACCTGGGACACACTCATCCAAAGAAAACAGGAGATTGTTGTTGCATGTCCTTCACACCAAGTACTTGCCATAAATTCCTGTAGCTCCTTCAATGTTCCTCACCAATTTTCTTCTCATCTTCATCTATTTTGGAGGACATCCACTTTATGCTAATGACACTGCTGTGCCACTTTTTCTTAATTTGATTATTACTGTCTTCACTGTGTTTCATGGTATATTTGATGCCTTAGAAATTATTTTCTACCCTTCTTCTGACTGATATGTTTGAATAATAAGATTCTTCTGATGCTGTGGACGCTCTCTGCGGACTATGGCATGTGATGTAAGATGCGTTTTCAAAAATGTCAGGAAAAGCCTACTAGCACAGCTTAAATGTAGTTGCGATTCATCGGAGGCACTTTAAATGGTGGCATGTGGATTTAACATGAAGTTGAATGAATGTGATTGTTCTGGTCTGAACATCTCCAGTTATAAAACACACACTTGTTTAACCACATTATCTCAGCTCTTTATTTTTATTTCCCTAAAACCTTTTAAATTTTGGGGGGTTTTACAGGTTATAGGTCATTAGTGGTGGAAAAGGGTTTTCAATGATTTATCTTGTTCTCATTTTATACATCACAAAAACTTAGCATTTGAACAGGGGTGCAAAGGCTTTTTTATATTTACTGAGTCTGCAACATCCTTGGAACATTTCTAAATGCTGCATGTCCAACTGAATTATTGAAGTGGCTACAATGCTGCATGGCTTTCATTTGCCACATTAAATATTTAAAGTGCATTGTTACATAATGCAAACATTGGTTTGAAAAGAAAAACTATGCGTAAAATGCAGTCAAATGCACATAGCATTCCCACGATACATGCAAAGGGGATCTTTTCATTTAACATTTTAAATGTTGCCCACTTGACCCCCCCCCCAATCTGCGGTCCCTTCTCAAGGTTTCTTTCGTTCCACCAAAATGGGGTTTTGAGTTATTCCTTGCCTGATTAGCGGGTTTGGATTAGGAGATGTCACCAATCTTTGCCAACAGTGGGCCTGAGATGCTCTTTGAGACTCTTGTGATTAAGGGCTATACGATTTGGGGGATAAGTGATACAAACATTTGTTCTACAATGAAAGATGTGATTGTTCGATAAAATATCTAATAATTGATAAATGTTCTACTTAGAAATTTGCTGAAATGTCACGTTTTTTAATTGTATTATTTTAGGATGGATGTCTGCTTATGACAAAAGAAAATGTTAATATGTATGCTTGAATATAATACCTTTCCAAAATTCCCCAGCCTAACCTCCCATGGAAATTTACTGAAAACTTTCCAGAGGTTTTCCAACCTTAATTATCAGTGCATTAAATCTTTACAGTCTCTTCAGACCTCCCAGTCGTCGTCGTCTGTCGTGGTCGTGTGCGGGGCGGGAAGTGGGGGGATGACATCGGACATTCTCGCGAACGCTCCTCCGGCACCGGCAGGAGGTTCGGTTGAATCCCCACCAGCGGGAACCTTGCCAGAAATACCTGAAGAAAGACAGGATGTGTCATTTTTAACTCCCAAAATAGCCGAAACGCATGGCTTCTTGAAGGTACCTTTCCTGCGCATGGCGAGCTTGTTGAAGAGATCGGACATGAAGTCGCCGCCATTGGACGCTGCTCCGACTGCTCATAGATGACATAATAATTTCTTACGTTGTTGTCTGACTGTGACAATGGACATGTCATTAAGTACAACTGCAAGTGAGATTCAACACAACAGCTGCCTTCACAAAGGTAATACAGGTCAGGTGTGCTGTGGGGAATTCTCCTCGGTCCCTGTATTCTGTGGACCAGGGGTCACCACTCTGGTGCCCACGGGCAACATAAGTCATTTGAGGCGTTTGTTACTTCAGGAGTGTATCAAACTGGTAGCTTTTTGCATTTATCTGTCCCCAAGAAGTACTTCCCAGTTCAAAAAGGTTGGTGACCCCTCTGCTGCAGACCCTTTCATAATGTTTGTAAACAATCAGCACCTGGGTACTCCCCAGTAAAAAATCTATAAGTGACTGTCATTAGAATTACCGCTACATTGATTTAGTTATTTTTTAACCCCAAATACTAAAGCAGGGATATACCACCAATAAGCATTTTCAATGAAAAATGGAGGTTGGGTCCCAAAAAAGTAGGGGGGTAATTCGTAAATAGGTGAATTTGCAGGTGTCCACTGTATTTCTAAAATGTTTGTTGGGTTGTCTTTGATTAATTTAGCAAAACACAATGGGTAGCCTGCAATCTACCATCAGCTCTCCTGCACGCTATCCAGTTTAGTGTCCAAAGCACATCTGTGCCATTGTACCGAGCGACAGAAAAGTCAATTTGCCAGTCCTCCAATGATCATGTAACCATTTTCCACCACAGCTACTTTTGACTCTACATAACTGCTAATATTTAAATTACAGACGCTGTTCCATCTTGCTTCAAAGCAAATGAAATGCTAGATAAGTTTAATTTGGATCAAATTAAAATAAAATTAAATGTTTCACCTGGCCCTTCATGTTTTCTTTAAAGAATTGTACCCATCTTACAAATTCTGACTGGGTAATCAAACATTTGAGCACAACTGTGTGTTTTCTCATTTACTAAATAAAAGTAGGGCTGTGAATTTCAAAATAAGAGTAACTAAATAAAAAAAGTAGGTATTACGTGTTAAAAGTGCTTAACTTCAGAATAATGATTTGGGGAAAAAAACCTCACAAAATACAGATAATACATGTTTTGATCATATGGGTAGACGTAAAAGCATGCATTGTAAAAATGGGCTTTCCAGAATTTTGAGGTCAACTTTGAAATTACGGTATGTGTGGCATCTAGGTGAAAAAGTCAATAAAGCCAATTCTATATTGTGAGCTTTTAACAGTGTCATCATTTTTATAAAGTTTTTGATATGGACAGCGACTCAACTCGCTAACCAGAGGTTACTCGCCTGTGACGCTGCGCTCTCAATTGCTCATCAGCGACGCTAAAAGCTGCCTTTGTTGTCAGAGTTAAGAAAACACACCGCCTTCCCACCTTGCTCCTGCTCCTTCTGTTTCTTCTTCTCCATCTTGCGCTCCTTGACATTGCGCAACTTGGCGTTGCCGATCCCGCCAGCATTGCGGATGGACTCTAGGAGGCTGGCTCGACCGTCTGAGGGCTGGACCACCTCACTGGGGGCACCAGACACTGTGCCTATGGGGTCAGAGAAGAATGATGAGGACTTGTTTTGAATGTTGAATTGAACTAAAGAGTATGCAAATTACAATGACATTATTCCAAAATTTTGCTTTGTATTTTTTTCACCTTTTTTTTATTTCTCCTGATACCAAACAAGCTTTGAAACTTTTTTTCTCTGCCAACTTGGATCAACTTCCACAGAAATAATAGAAATAAATATTTGTTGGAAACGTCACTAAATAAAATAATAAAATGCGACGTTGGCAATACTGAGTCTGCTTTTGTAAACTAGCTCCTTTCTGTTGCAGCCATGTTGTTAGTGCAAGCAGTGCACGTCGACGTGGATGCTTTGAACTACGGAAACCACCAAAAAAGTAAAAACAAAAACAATTATCACCCAGACCTACGCTAGATCTATAGTCTTTTTCTTTTATGATTGGCCAACCTGAGCTGGGAACTCTGACGCCATCTGAGGTGGTTTCTGCTGGAAGCGGTGGCGGAGGAGGCGGTCCTGCTGGAGTTGTAGTTGCGGGAGGAGGAGGTGGTGGTGGAGGTGGTGGTGGTGGCGGCGGCGGAGGAGGAGGAAGAACACTAGGGTGGAGCTCACCTCCTGAAACAGACAGAACAGTGTTAGGATAGGCCTCCTCCAGGCATATATCTTAGATAGGTTGTCTTAGTTGCGTACCGCTATAACTTTCCATTGCTACGGTCATAATCAAATAACACTCCCTAAACTGGTTGCCCTTGTGGCAAACTGGCTTATCAGTGGAGCTGGAATTATTTTGGTTGACCCATTTCAGAAAGCCATTGCGGCTTTGCGCATTTAGATAAGGCAGAGATAGATTACATTGAGATAGGCATCAGCGATTTTTCTTCAAAGTAAAACTGACAGGGAAAGGCTTTCTGGGACATTTTTGTGGGTCTACTCATGATAGACCCACAAAAAATAAAAATCTACTACAATATTTCATGTTGCCAAGTTAGACTTAGTTCAGGAGCTGCATTTTAAACAATTCAGGCGCATGCTACTGTGCCAGTTTTTGATGCATCTATATTTTAATACCAGTGCTCTCCTCAGAGAAGGTCGGAAGCTCTGGAATGCTGTGCGTGGTTCCCGATGGGGCGAAGCCGGGGCCTAGGTCGGCACTGTAGGACAAGTCATCGGCGATACCCGGCAGGTCCGGCAGGTATGACGGCACATCGATCTCAGGAACCTGACCCAAGTCTGGTACGTAGAAATAGTTCTCTGCAGTCTGGCAAAACAATAGTAACCAATCATCTTCAACACAGACCTTTGAAAGATCATCATGGTTGGATTTATACTGCATGGCTGAAGTGACACAATCCCGATTGTTTTTTTGTTTTGCTCTCAAGTGGCACATTCGGGATATGAGTCATGGTGGCATGACTAGAAGTGCATGGAATTGGATATTAGGAGATCGGAGTCAGGCCTATTCCAAATGTGGATAAACATCTTAATCATAGACATCTTCCATTGTTGTACCATGACTTACAAGTGCCCCAACTTACTTAGTTTTTCAAGATACAAGCTGTCGCTCGGACAATTTTTTTGCCTTGACTTGCGAGCAATGACTTGAATTACAGGTGTGCTTTAGAGCCTCCAAATAAAATAGAGCAATTAAGGTGGATCGCTATGTGTTTGCCTGATGACCAGAGTTAGCATGCCTCCTTACCTCAAACACAGATGTGCTCTGTGCATACAGTCCATTACACTTCATAAAGCCAGTTTATTTCTTCACTCTCTTTTATAATGTTTTTATATTTATATTTTACAATACAGTGCTATTTTTCTTTTAAAAATGCAAATAGAAATTTATTTTTGTTTTTTGGGGGTGTGGTGTAACAGATTAATGGATTTTCCATTCATTTCAATGGGGAAACTTGATTTGATATACAAGTGATTTGCTGCACAGTCCACCTAAATACTATGTAACATTTAATATTTATATTAAATTATCTTGTAAAAAAATATATATATTGTATTATATTTATGCGTATGGAGACTATTTCATGCGTTTCGTCAGTGTAAACACAGCCATATGGGATATGTGTCACTTGAAATGAGCATGGGGGGAAAAAAGAAAAAAAAAACTGATTATTGGTACTCAATTCAAATTGGGTACTTGTACCTGCAGTGTAAATCTAGCCCGTGTCTAGATTTTCTCCAATAAAACGGCAAAAGTACAGGGATATAACTGCTTCTTTAGCAAGGTTCATTAAGGCATTCTTGCATGAATCTCGTAAAAATACTAAAATTAAAATAAAAAAATAAACTTTTGCTTGGAGTGGGCTGTTGTTAAGTTACCAGTCTCTCGAGCTGTTCTCTCTTTGTGATGGACAATGGAGCATCAAAAGGTTTCTGCTCTTTTTCCGTCTCGATGGTTGTGTGTGTCTTGGTCACAGCTCCCGCCAGAGGATCAAGGAACACGTACTTCTTGTAGCTTAATACACAATGGAGTAAGAAGAGAAGTCCATTTTTCAGGTAGCTGTACTTTAAATGAGTACTTATTCTTCCAACGAGAGTGTGCGAGTGTGTGTGTTTGTGAGTGCATGTATGTACTCACAGGTTCTCAGTGGTGTTGAAGAGCAACAGCGAGCTGACAGAGGAGATGTTGCGAGGCAGGCTACCCAGCCCTTCTTCCGTCTCATCCTCTGATTTTTTCTTGTTGCCTACGCACACCGGGAAGTAGACCAGCTTCTCCTTCCAGGGAGACAAACAACAGGGGCTGAGGTAACGAGCTGTAAAATGTCACTTTTATCCCACCCACTCACACACGTCTGTGTAGAAAATAAACTAGTTGCTGAAAAATGCACCTATTCACACCTACAGTATATGCATACGCCCTGCTTCTTCTAGGGTGCCGTTAGCGCAGGTATAGCTGGCGTTAGCATATATTTTTCCAGAAAAGAAGAGTCATATTTTACGATAAACAGGGGTGCACATAGCTATTTTGGTCTGGTTCTTAGAATGAGCACATTATTGCTTGGTGCTCATTTTTTTTCACAACCCACAGACATCACTGGATGAACTTTGGTCTGTTTGTAAACATGCGTCCTATTCATTATAGTACAAACAAATGAATACAACTGTTTGGTTTTTTGGTTTAATGATCTTTCTCTTTTAGGTCTTTTTTCATGTGCTTTACGTTTCATTAGTCTTAGTCAGAGCCAGTTCACAGCTGGTACACAGTTTGTACATACTGTATATACCTCTAGCAATAGACATTCATCTAGACAGTGGATTGTATATCATTTCATACCTTGCATTCTGTATATACTTGTACTTATAGATATACTTATTTTATAATTTTCACATTTTTTTTCTAATTTATGGAAAAAGGGAGGGGACCATGGTTGTGCCAGCCCACGCTGGCAGGAGGAAGATAGTGGGAGTGGGGTCCTCTAGCGCCTCATCGAGGGGTCTCGCACAGGGCGCCATTCAAGATAGCACCACCCCTGACTTTCAGTATGGGGCCGTGTGATCAGCTGATTTGGCGCAGTTCTTTACGGCAGCGGTCCCAGATCTTTTTTACACCACAGTCCGGATTCACATAAAGAAATATTTTGAGGGACCGTCGTAGCTGCTGCTCAGCAAGACCGAGACGCCCATGGAGCCCGCAACCTCGTCGCTGCCCGTAAGTGTCATTGTTCGCGGGGAACTTTGTGTACCACAGGCTTACAGGTGAGCTCAACTAAACCAAGAAAGGAACATATCAGTTCATGAAGTGATTCCATTCAGATTCACACAAAATGTTTGTTCGTTTGAACGAGTTGTCGTGAACAACACTACTCGAGCTACTGAAGAAAATGCTTGGTCGTACGCAAATGTGTACTGATACAATCAAATCTGCTGCACTTTTATTATTTTCAGTACACATGCACACACCACTTATGTGCACCACTGACTATAAATGTAGTCTTCACAGACAAAATGCAAATTCTGGAACTGAGCATAAGACTTTCAGTATTATTTACTGTTTGAATCATCATCATCAACTGTGAAAACTAAGGTTGGAGCTAACGCCAGAGGTTAATGTGAGACTTCCTTAGCTCTTTCAGTGCTATTTATTGTTTGAATAATAATAAAGTAACAATCATTAACTTTGGAAGCTAACGTTGGAAGCTACAGTTAGACACTAATGTCAGAAGGTGACGTTTAAGCTAACATTGGAAGCTAACGTGAAAAGTAACATTGAAGGCAACGATGGAAGCTGAACAAAAACATGAGGTTATGTTGGAAGCTAATGTCGAACTAACGTTTGAGGTAATGTTGCAAGGTAATGTCGGACTAACGTTTGAATGTTATTTTGAAGCTAAATTTGAAAGACGACGTTAGAGTTAACGTTGGAAGTTAATATTAGAGGCTAATGTTATACTTCCATAGTGCTAACAATAGAGGTAATGTTGGAAGCTAACTTTAGAAGTTATCAATAAAAGCTAATGTTGAAGCTAACATTAGAGGTAACGCTGTTGAAGCTAACTTTGAAAGCTGACATCGGAGAAACTTTGGAAGCAAACGATGGCGTTAACATTGGAGACACGGTCTTTGTTATCTCGAACAATAGAGGCATTGATTGGAAGATAACTTCTGAAGCTTACACTGGAGGTAACGGAAGCTAATTTAAGAAGTTAACATTAAATGTAATGTTGAAGTTAACGTTGGAAGCTAATGTGATGGGGTAACCTTGAAAAATTTTAGAATCTAAAGATCAAAAGTTGTTTGCGATATATACTGTATTTCAAAATGAGTACAGTGGACCACCGCATAGTCACAGATTGGCATTAGCAAATTCACCTATTTTCAGATTATTTATATCATGTTTATAATATATCCCATTATATTTGCATTTTTTTTAACCCGATCCCCCTTATTTTCACTTTTTTTTTTTTACCCCATTATTTTTGTTTTTACAAAAAATAAATAATAATAATTCATGGCAATTATAAGGGAGTGTCAATTATTTGCATATTTTCTCTATTCATGGCCAGGCTCTGTCCTTATTCCCGAGAAGAGTAGGGTCAACTGTAGCTTTGTATCCATGGGTCAAAATCTCAATATAGTGGCTAATAGAATAGTAATTGGTATTTTTACGGGTTGCGAAGCAGCGACATACACGTCAGTGTCCTTGCACTTCAAAATCTAAGTAGTTTGGGACCATAGTTTTTGGTATATTTAGGATTTAAAATATTACCAAAAGAAATTAGAAACATTTTTAGGAGGTGGGGCATCAATTATTCGCAAATTGTTCCATTTGCATCAGCGCTTGGTTCCTAACCGCTGTGAATAGTGAGGGTTCATTGGAATAACAAATGGGGAAAAGGGTCATGTAAGTACAGGCAGAACTGAATCAGATGTTTCACCATGCGGGAAACTGAATAATGCATTTGTGCACCAAAGGAAATTGCAGGATGTGTTTTCATTTGTCTCGAGACAAGACACTCAGAAATATCTTATTGCAAAACAAAGCAGAGCTACCGAGGGAACTACTGTACGCGTTTCTTTTTCTTAAAGGAGACATATTGTGCATTTTCGTTCACAATTTAAAACAGTTCCCAGGTGTCCTAACTACGGATGTCCCAATCCAACTTTTTCACTTCTGATCTGATATTGCAGCCTTGAATTTTGGCTGATACCGATATCAGAACAATCCGATATCAGCAACAATCATACTTACTTTGTTTATTTTGTAGTATGGAATGTTAGAGAAGGCTTGATGAAGTGATATTACTCAAACAGCGAATCAGCAACAGTAGGTATGAGAAAAACAGACCCTAACCAATGGGTTAGATAAAGTGACTTTAAAAATAAGAATCTACTATAATTGAAAAAAATAGAACAAAAAAAAAACAATAACAAAAATATATATTTAAATTGCAAATATAACCACTGCTTAACTTACATCTACATCTGAGTAGAGTAAATTAAGAAAAAAAGGAAAAAAAAAGAAATAATCTCAATAAATAATATAAATTACCATATACTTTTAAAGTACTCCTTGCTACTATGTTAGCACCTTAGCAACCTGTTGTGATTACATGGGCTCTGCATGCAGCAGCAACTCTCCACTACCAAATTTACAACTTCACAGAACATTTAAAAGTAATGCTTATCGGAAATGAACACTTTATTTTAGTTTTGGCTTTTACATGATAGACGTCACCGTATAGTATATCTGTCACTTGAAAATGGGGGCTCTTCACCAAGTCTACCAAGTCATGGGTGGAGAAACTCAGTGTGGGGGCAATATTGGGTAAATTAGCTGTAGTGTTACGTCATAATCCAGAAAAGACTCGCTCATAGACAAATTTTAGGAAGAAAGCAGTGATCGCCCGATCTCACCTGTAAAGTCTTCTCACAGAAGGGGCGAAGTTTGTTCTGTATCCTATGTCGAGGCCGGGCTTGTGTCGAGGGGTCGGCGGCTCCGGTGAAGAGAGACAAGTAGTCCTGGAGTCGGTCTGGGGCTGGATACTTAGCACTGGAGAAAACCTAGAAACATAGAAAGCTTTTTGAAGGAGACATTGAAGGAAATTTTTTCCAGGTGTCCATTTTCATTTTAACCATGATGACCAGGGGCCAGAGCTCGGGGGTTGGGATGAGGCGAGTGGCTTCTTGTGGAACAGCAGGCACGTAAAGACGGTAAAAGCCTTTTATTGTACAAATACATTTTTATAATATTAAACACTTTGTAATCACTCGCTTTCATTTCATTTTTCCACAAATAAACTGAGTAAAATAATAAATATTGCAAAGACTATGTATTACAATAAATACAGTATATAGAATGGGTGGTATTTTTTTTTTTGTAGGATGGATCTCTGTTGTTTCATTTCTTATATTTTTTTTTATGCGTCTGTCCTGCATGGAATAAATCCACCAAATAAGATAATACTAATATTATATTAAATAAATAATAACACTAATATTGAGCAGATTTTGGCACTACGGTGGCATCTGTCACTGTAGAAGTCAGCTTTACAGTTGCCACGTCTGCGCATTTCGACTGAATGTTTTTTTTTGGTTTGTTTTTTTTACCTTGGTGGCTTTTTTACTGCCTTTGATCCTGTCAACGCGAGCCTGAACCAGTCGGATCCGGTCAGTGACACTCAACAGGTGGTGGCGATTTTTCTCCACACTCTCAGAAACTCTGAAAGCAACACACGAGACAAATATATATGTATATATATATATCAGTTCTTTTAAGAAAGTTTAATGCTTTAATCCAGCACCCTGAAACCTGAATGGTGAGAATTTTTAAGCAAATTTGTGAGGAGCTTACCTCCTGAAAATATCTGTAGAGATGGTCTCCAGGAAGAACAATGCATCTGCTATCTGGTGAATGGCCTCCTCTCTCCTCAGGTCCGGCTGTATGAGAGGCACAGAGTACACCTGACCCTCCAGGCAGTGCTTCTGGGTCATCCTGTATCACAAAGGGCAAAGCAAGCCCCCAATTACTCTATAGAAGCAAGGGTGTCAAACTTGTTTTCCTCATGGGCCACTTCGTCATTATGGTTGGCTGGTTATGACAGTGAAACCACATAAAATGCATAATCGCTTAAAGGGGTGTGATGACATGCCAGAAATTGTACAATTTTGGTAAATTGTGATTTGGTATGAACAGCATCTCACGAAAGGGAGTACACCTCTCACGTTTTTGATTTGATGTGAACCAAGATGGCAACTAACACGGGTGAATGCCTCGGTAATGCACGCTCTAGAATTGACCACGTTTCTGTCCATCTTTAGAGCCATTATCATGACTTACTAAGTTACACTAGGGAAGGAAGACATTAGGGAGTCTACTCCGAACCTTCTTTCGCCAACTTTTACAAATCCACAAAAAAAATTTCTCTGAGTTACTCACGAGTGGAGCGGCCGCACTCTATGGTGCATGGAGTAGGGGGAGAAGACGACGACACAGAGGAAAGCGTGCCGGAGTGCAGGTTAAGCTCAGACAGAGAGGATTTCGAACGACACTTCCGTCAAATCTACACACTCTACCCAACAAAATGGACGAACTTCATCTCCTCACAAAGAGGCCCAGCAGATGATGTACTTTCTCCGGCTTCTGAGGAAGCACGGCCTGCCACAGGATCTGTTGAGGTAGTACTACACAGCAGTCATTGAATCGGTTCTGTGTTCACCCATCACAGTCTGGTTTGGTGCTGCCACAAAGAAGGACATCATCAGACTGCAACGGACAGTCAAGGCTGCCCAAAAGATTATCAGTACCCAGCTACCCTCGCTGCCAAGACTAAATAAAAGAAGGGCACGCAAAATCTTCTTTGACCCTCCACATCCTAGTCACAACCCATTCCATCTCCTTCTGTCAGGTAGGCACAATCGAACAATGCTAACTAAAACCAGCATACATTCCAACAGCTTATTCTCTCTTCCCATCAACTTCTTAAACAGTTAAATTATAATTTAATTGCAAAATGCTGCCAAATTTGCGCATCTCTGTTGGGACAGTTCTATTTGTACACTCACTGTTTTATCACGCTGCAATATTTGCATACTATTGTTGATTAATAGGCGGCACGGTGGACGACTGGTTAGAGCGTCTGCCTCACAGTTCTGAGGAACGGGGTTCAAATCCCGGCCCCGCCTGTGTGGAGTTTGCATGTTCTCCCCGTGCCTGCGTGGGTTTTCTCCGGGCACTCCGGTTTCCTCCCACGTCCCAAAAACATGCATTAATTGGAGACTCTAAATTGCCCGTAGGTGTGACTGTGAGTGCGAATGGTTGTTTGTTTGTATGTGCCCTGCGATTGGCTGGCAACCAGTTCAGGGTGTACCCCGCCTCCTGCCCGATGATAGCTGGGATAGGCTCCAGCACGCCCGCGACCCTAGTGAGGAGAAGCGGGTCAGAAAATGGATGTTGATTAATACTGGCCACTTGTGTGTTTGAGAATTTTCTGCATCATTTACACAATCCTCACTGTACCAGATCATTGAATTATTAGCCACTTTAAACTGCTCTAAATTGCTTGAGGACTGCATCAGTTGCCATTGTATCAGTATCACCACACTAGTGGTACACTTTCATTGCTCAATGACTCCATACGTGTTTTTTTTTTCTGTCCTAAATGTATATTTCTTCATAGTGGCTTTTTATTGTTATACCAGAGACACATTCTTTGTGTGTCTTGCAACATACTTGGCCAATAAGGCTGATTAAGATTTTTCCAATTATTTTAATTTAAAAAGCTCTGGTTAACGCCATGCCCAAAAGGATTAAGGAAGTGCTACAAAAATAATGGTGGCCATACAAAATATTGACACTTTGGGCCCAATTTGGACATTTTCACTTAAGGGTGGACTCAATTTTGTTGTCAGCGGTTTAACACATTAATGACTGTGCATCGATTTATTTTGAGGGGACAGTAAATTTACAGTTATACAATCTGTACCATGACTAATTTGCATTGGAGCAAAGTTTCATATCTAAAATATTTACAAAAACATGAGGAGGGTACTCACTTTTTTTTTTTTTTACTACCTTGGTTTAATGTTCGGTGGGGGAACTCTAATATATAATACTGTAATCCTTTGTGTGTGTGTGTGTGTGTGTGTGTGTACTGACAATAACTTACATATAGAAGCCCACTAATTGCACTCCAGTTACATATTAAAGTCTAATAGAGTCGAGTGTGTCAGACGGCTACTGGCAAGCGTTAAAATCTTGCAGGGAAATGCAAATTTCGTTCAACTCATTGCATCAGCAATCGCACTTTACATGACTGTAGCAGCAACAACAATACATGAGTCCATGTCACGTATTGCAGTATGTCAACCCTTTACATGCATCATTGAAACTTCGAATAGGCAATACACCCCCATATTGAACGAATTAAAAAAAAACAACAAAAAAAAAACGATAAAATTGAATAATTTACTCTAAGCAAAAGTGACGAGCCAAGACTATGCACTTTATGCTAATAGGAATAGAAACACCGTAACAGTTAATTTTTAAAAACGATTTGAAAGATGTACGCTTCTAGATACAAACTCCTTACCTGACCATTGACTTTGTGTACTTATTAACACCTCCAGGGCATTTATATGTAGGAAAATGCTATGCTAACGGCGCTAGCAAAACAACGGTCGCTTTACTTCTGCGACTACGTATCATGTGACTTCACCATTCATGATGCCGCATTCAAATACCCTCGGAAAGGTTTTGACAGTTTACGCAAAATGGGCTGCGGGGGGGGGGGGGGGACAAAACAGTTAAAGGCAATTCAAAAATGACACGTTCCACTCCCATTGCAATTGATTTTGTGTAATTATTAACACTTCCATGGGATTTATATGTAGGAAAAGCTAGGCTAGCGGCGCTGCTAGACATGCTCGCTTTACTTCTGTGTCCACGTGTCTTCACCGTTATTAAAAAAATACAAATCAGTGTACGGCCACAATAATAGGCATGCCTGCACAATCTAATAATGTATAAAAATATTTCGCCCAGAATATATGTCTTTAATAAAAAACAATAATGTTATTTATCAATGTCAGAACATATGTTGCTGTGATGTTTGTTTGCATTAGCGTCGAAGTGCACCGCATCATACTGAATGGTGTTTTCAACATGTTGGTGACCTTGTGTGACTTGTAAAGTCAACAGGTTCAGATCTTGATTGCGATCTTGTGGGCTAACTAAAGTGAGAGCAGCGACATGGAAGAATGTGAACCAAAGAGCATTATCAATGATGACACAGGAGATTAGGAGAAGCAAAATATTCCCCATCCCTCGCCAAGAAAATTGTTTGATGTTGTCGGCTTTAAGAATGATTTGTGGCGAAAGTGTTGTGTCTTGGGCCAGCATAAAAAACAATATCAGCTTTGTTCATAAATTCTCATTCTATGAAACAAAACACATGCAGGTAAAGTCTATATTTTGTTGTTATCCTTAGTGTTCGCTCAACCAGTCTACATGTGATTTGTGGACCTGGAGAAGACGATTGACCGTGTGCCGTGCCCTGTGGAGGGTGCCCCTGGAGTATGAGGTACTACACCTCTTAATAAGGGCTGTTCGGTCCCTGTACGACCGGTGGCAGAGTTTGGTCCGCATTGCCCTAACCCTGAGTCAGATTCGTTTCCAGTGAGGATTGGACTTCGCCAAGGCTGCCCTTTGTCACTGATTTTATTCATTACCTTTATAGCCAGAATTTTGTGAGGGTCTGAGCCGAAAGGCAAAACAATCAGTTCCTACCCTACCCTATGGCCCCCGCTCCTCCACATCGAGAGGAGCCAGATGAGGTGGCTCGGGCATCTGATTAGCATGCCCTGGACGCCTCCCTGGTGAGGCGTTTGTTGAACGTCGCACCGGGACGAGTCAGGACACGCTGGAGAGACTATGTCCCCCGGCTGGCCTGGAAACACCTCGGGATCCCCTCGGAATAGTGGCTGGGGAGAGGGAAGTCTGGGCTTCCCTGCTTAAGCTGCTGACCCCACAACCTGACCCCTGGACAAGCGGAAGAGAATGGATGGATGTTTTCAAGAGCTAATTAAGCATTTTTTTGCTATAGGCAGTTCAAAACTTACATTGCTTTTTTTTTTTTTTGAGCCAGTGCTAACTAGCTAGCTCTTGGTTTAAAAAAACTAAATACATGTTCATTGTGCCAAATTATCAAAACAGGCTAAAAAAAAAGAAAAAAGAAAAGAAAACCAACTTATTACCTTAGTACTGGTACTTTAGTCTAAGTGCATTTCAGAGCTCTGACAGTGTCGTGGTTATGTGGTACATGCTACTTCATGCAGATGATGCGAGTTTGATTCTTCATAAGTGTCCCAAGACCAAGCCACTGCTTGTGCCTCGCCCACATGAAAAATGGTATTGTGGTCAATCTAACCTTCATGTGCTGCTTTGATGTCGAACCGCCTGTAGGGTGCGTCTTTGCCCGGAAGTTTGATCGTGGCTGTGCGTAATGGCGCACCAGTGGCTCCCCGCGCCTCCTCCTCCTTGTCTTCCCCCCTCCCTCCCGTCACAGCTGGATCTAGTTCCTCTCTTCAGCACTTCTCAGCGCAATCAGAGAGGGAGACAGGAGGGAGGGAGCACAAGTGCAGGCGAGGACTATCGCTGCATCCTTCTGAAAGAAGACAAAATAACAACAACAACCCCAAGGAGATCTCGTCCATATCATCTTCCTCTCTTCCGCGTCCTTTTGCCTCTCTCTTCCTGGCCATTGTCCAAGCCTTGGCTGTAGAATGAGCTCCAGCCTGCTGGAAAACCCGGTGCAGGCGATCTTGTACCTGCGGGAGCTCACCACCATCGTGCAGAACCAGCAAAGTCTCATCCAGACGCAGCGCTCCCGCATCGAGGAGCTGGACCGGCGAGTGGATGAGCTCATCGGGGAGAACAGGCACCTGCGAGATGTCCGCGTGCAGCAGCATCAGCATCCCTACACTGCGTACCCGCACCACCTCCTCCATCATCACCACCATCAGCTTCACCCCGACGTAGGCTTCCTCCATCACCTCCACCTCGCTCAGGACCCGCAGACCAAGAGCTCCGCGGCAAACTCCGCGGCGAGCCCCGCGCCTGAGGAGGCGGCCGCACCGGCACAACAAGTCGACGGGGCCGCGGTGGTCCAGCCCCCTCCCACGGAACCTTTGGACCCGGGAGACATGCAGCTGGTTCCGGCCGAGCCGACTCCGGATTCGCCGATCGAGAGCGAGCCGGATAACGGCGGGAGTTGCAGCGGGTGTCGCTCCTTGGTTCCGATGACCCCGACCACTCTGTGTCGGTCATTGGCCCTCGCCAAGACCTCCGAGTGAGTAGACAGCGAAAATAGTTCAGAAATGCATTGGCAAAATACTATAAGTAACATACACTACTATTGCGCTCTATTGCTGAATCTATTGCGCCGCATCCCAGCATGATTTTCCCTCATTTTCGTCAGAATTTTTAATTGCACCAAAAAGGTTAGCATTATTTTCTTGCAAGCACATTGACAGCTGCTCAGTTAAAGAAAATACGATTTTATTGTTTTTGACAGAGAGAGAGAGAGAGAAAGAGAGAGAGAACAAAAAAGAGAGAGAGAGGTGGATTATTTTAAAACGAAAACTGGATTATCATTACGTAACAAACAGCTGTGGGCCTGCACACGTGTGTTGTGATGCGTGTGTGTTCATGCGTGCGCGCGTGCCCGCGCGTGTGTGATGCATGCATGTTTAATGTATGTATGGGTGTAAAGCATTCGTGTGTGTGTGTTTGTAATGCCTTATATCTGTGCTGTGTGTAATGCATTTGCGTGTACATACGTGTGTGTAATGCATGCTTACATGTGTGTAACTTTGTAAAAACATACGTATGTTTGTAATGCATACATGCATTTTTGTGTATTCAATGAGTGTGTGTGTGTGTGTGTGTGTGTGTACGTGCGTGCAATATGGACAAAGACGTGTGTAATGCATGCATGCATGTGCGTGGAGTGAATGTGTGTGCGTGTGTTTAATGCATGCATACTAGTGTGAAATACACGTACAGTACGTGTGTGTTTGTGTGTTTGCTGAATGGATGTGCGTGTCTGTGTATTGCATGTGTTTGCAATTTAGACGTGCGTGTGTAGTGGATGCATGTGAGTGTATTTGTGATGCATGCTTGTGTGTGTGTGTGTGTGTGCGTGTGTGTGTTTATGTAATGCATGTATGTGTAATTCAAGTGTGCGTCTGTGTGTGACGAATGCAGCCCTATGAGGGGGACAAGCCAATGCAAACAGTAGGCCGGTCCCAAGCCCGGATAAATGCAGAGGGTTGCGTCAGGAAGCGCATCTGGTTTAAAACTTTGCCAACAAAATATGACCGGATCGATCGTGGCTCGGGTTAACAACGTACGTCACTGGTGCCGTTAACATACAGGACGCCGGTAACCTGCAAGGTGCCGATGGAAATTCAGCGACTGTGGGTTGAAGACGAAGGAGAGGTGGAAAGCGGGTTCTCAGGCAGAAAGAGAAAAGGAAAGCACAGTGCCTACAACTGAAAATGTGGACTTTGAATGTTGGGACTATGACAGGAAAAGCTAGGGAATTGGTTGACATGATGATAAAGACATCCATCCATCCATCCATCCATTTTCTGAGCTGCTTATCCTCACAAGGGTCGCGGGAGTGCTGGAGCCTATCCCAGCTTTCAACGGGCAGGAGGCGGGGTACACCCTGAACTGGTTGCCAGCCAATCGCAGGACACATACAAACAAACAACCATTCACACTCACATTCACACCTACGGGCAATTTAGAGTCTTCAATTAACCTACCATGCATGTTTTTGGGATGTGGGAGGAAACCGGAGTGCCCGGAGAAAACCCACACAGGCACGGGGAGAACATATAAACTCCACACAGGCGGGGCCGGGGATTGAACCCCGGTCCTCAGAACTGTGAGACAGACGCTCTAAGCAGTCGTCTACCGTGCCGCCATGATAAAGACAAAGTTAGATATATTGTGTGTCCAAGAGAGCAGGGGCAGGTTTCAAATTGTTTTACCATTGTGTAGATGGGAAGAGGAATTGAGTAGTGGTTATTTTAAAAGAAGAATTAGTTAAGAATGTCCTGGAGTTGACAAGAGTGTCAGATCGATTGATGCTGCTAAAACTTGAAATTCAGGGTGTTATGTTTAATGTAATTAGTCGTTATGCCCCACAGGTAGGATGTGACCTAGTGGTGAAAGAGAAATTCTGGGAGGAGCGAGATGTCGTTCTGAACATCCCAGACAGAGAGAGAGAGTCCTGATTGGTGCAGATTGCAATGGACTTGTTGGCGAAGGAGACAGGGGTGAGGAAGAAGTTATAGGTATGTTTGGCATCCAGGAGGAACGTGGAGGCACAGATGTAGTAGACTTTGCAAAAAGGATAGAAATGACTGTAGTGAACACTTTCTTCCAGAAGAGGCAGGAATGTAGGGTGACCTGAAAGAGCAAAGGTAGAACCACGCAGGTGGATTACATCGTGCGCAGACAGTGTAATCTGAAGGAGGTTACTAACTGCAAATTAGTGGTAGAGGAGAATGGCAAGACATCCTATGGTCTTTTTTGCTCTTCGACATCTACTCTTTTTGTTTTCTTAATATTAATAACTGACCCCCTTCATATCAGTTCCCATTTTTTTTGTGAAGCTTAGACACATTCAGCCTTTTTTTCATCTTTCTATATTCTTTGTTCTACATTCTTCTCTTTGTGTTCTTCTCTTCAAGACTCCTCTCTTCCCCCCCCCCGCTTACCTGCCACCGCCCTACCTTCTTTCTCTTTCCTTTTGTGTTCTTCTTTTAGTTAAATTGTTCAGTTATCCTTTTTTTTTCCCCTCCACGTTCCTGTCCCCTCTAAAGCACTTTTTCTTTTCGACGAATCGGGCCAGAGGAGAGATACAAGACTACCCAGGCTCTGCATTTCTGGTGCCTTCTGTGCTTGTGCCCCTTCCCCCCCTCTTCCTCTCTCCAGGTTATCCCGGTTGTCCCCCCACCTCCAGAAGGCTCACCCCACCATTCCTCTCGCTTTTGCCAGCCCGATTATGGAGATGGGAAGGATGGCAGCAGGTTAGGGTGCTTGACGGACAGTTGGACCGTTTGCTGGCCATTCGGTAGGGGACTCTCTTTTCCCTCCTCCTTGTGTTCGTGATTCAACGTCCCATGTCCAGCAGCCCTTCATCCCGCCTCTAGATGTTTCCAGTGTTGTCTATGTCCCCATCCCTGATAGTGCTTGGAAGTAGACCACGAGCACACACCAGCTGTATGACAAAGCACGTGCAGTCTGATGACATACCTCTGGAGGTATGGAAGCATCTCGGAGAGCTTTGTTGACCAGGTTATCCAACAGAATTCTAGCGGGTGAGAAGATGCCTGAGGAATGGAGAAATTGTGTGCTGGTGCCCATTTTTAAGAACATGGGTGATGTGCAGAGCTGTGGGAACTATAGAGGAATAAAGTTGATGAGCCACACAATGAAGTAATGGAAAAGAGTCGTGGACGCTAGACTTAGGACGGAAGTGAGTATTTATCAGTAACAATATGGTTTCATGCCTAGGAAAAGTACCGCAGACACATTATTTGCCTTGAGGGTGTTGATGGACAAGTACAGAGAAGGTCAGAAGGAGCTACATTGTAGATCTAGAGAAAGCCTATGACAGAGTACCCAGAGAGGAACTGTGGTACTGCATGTGGAAGACTGGAGTGCCAGAGAAGAATGTTAGAATAGTACAGGACATGTATGAGGGCAGCAGAACAGTGGTGAGGTGTGCTGTAGGTGTGACAGAGGAATTTAAGGTGGAAGCGGAACTGCATCAGCGATCAACCCTGAGCCCCCTCTTTGCAGTGGTGACTAATTGACGGATGATGTACACAGATGACACTGTAATATGCGGTGAAAGCAGGGAGCAGGTGGAGGAACAGTTAGAATGGTGGAGCCACACACTGGAAAGGTAAGGAATGAAGATTAGCCGAAGTAAGACAGAATATATGTGCACGAATGAGAGGGGCGGAGGGGGAAGAGTGAGGCTCCAAGGAGAAAAGATAGCGAGGGTGGAGGACTTTAAATACATGGGGTCAACAGTCCAGAGCAATGGTGAGTGTGGTAAGGAAGTGAAGAAACGGGGCCGAGCAGGTTGGAACGGGTGGAGGAAGGTGTCGTTGCTACTCCTGCTGTTAATGAATGTGCAGCTCGTTCACGTCTCATGGGGCTACCGACAGGCCTCCGATGTTTTGCTGTTAGATGAGACGCACGTGCCCCACGTGAACACGCACACCCCACCACACCACTACCTCCCCTTGCTTCATAGTACACCACTATGTCATCTAATGAGAGAAAGACACTCTCATCTTTATCCTTTACACTATATTTCACATATGTCAAAATTTCAGCCCGTGGGCCATTTGTGGTACGCCGTTCATGTTTTTGCAGGACGTGGGATTATGAAAAATAATATTTTACACGGCATACAATGCTATTTAAAAAACAAAATAGTCGTTGCAGGTGGGGGGATGGGTTGGGGGGGGGGGGGGGTGTCAGGGTAAAAACATGTGGATGTCAAAAAGGTGTGGTGGGGTTGTGACACCCACATCCCCCATAGGTGTGACCCCCCCTGAAAACTGCTAAAACGATCACTACTAATACAAAAATTGGTTTTAGACAGAGCTTTTTCCTAGATAGGAAAAGATGCAAAATACTATTTACAACTACTAAAATAGTAAAATTTCTCTTCATATAGCCTCAGTGAATAAAGCTAAATGATTTTTTGAAGCAAAAGCAGTTCCCGCCACTTTCCGTGCCATCTCAAGGTCCAATTTGTAAACATTAATGACCCTCAAGTAAACACAGCTTTTAAGATTGTCAACTTACTGCAAATTGCTCTTGTTTTGATTTTGGATGTGGAGATCTGCTCAAAGCTTCGAATGGAGCATAATGATGCGCAACAACCTGAAGTCAGTACGTGTAAAGCTTGACCACTTTTCAAAGCATTGCCTGAATCGAGCTTTTGTTGATTAATTTCCCTTGCTTTGTACGAACGCCTGCTCTATGAGTTCATTTTTATTTTAAATTTTTGTTTTATCAGTAGCGTTAGTAGCTTGCCTTCCACTACATGTACAGTATACTAAAAAAAATCCTGTTTCGAGAAACTTGCCATGGACAATGTAAATTGCCCTGCGCGTTTGAGCAGTGTCATAAAGCTGCTCAAACTGGTGACGAACTGCGGTCGGAGAACAGAAAAACGTGTTGCCAGGCAGCAATTTTTTTCAACGCTGCTCTAATGTGAATTGGCGAGTCATGGGCAAAGAAATGATATGCTTACAAAAACCGCAAAGCCTCAGTTGTCAAATGTTGAGGGCCACACATCTGTTCTAATGATACCTGAAACGAAATAGGAAAAGGTAGTGACACACACACACACGCACACACAGTTACACACTCACACACACACACACATACACACATGCACGCATGTACATAGTACATGTATATACTGTGTGTGTGTGTGTGTGTGTGTGTGTGTGTGTGTGTGTGTGTGTGTGTGCGTGCGTGCGTTCTGTGAAAAAGACCTATTTCCCACCAACCTGAACGCAACACTGGACTAGATAGATAGATTTGCTCTGAAATTGGCTGGCAACCAGTTCAGTGTGTACCCCGCCTCTCGCCCAGAGTTAGCTGAGATAGTCGTCAGCACGCCCGTGGCTCTCGTGAGGATAAGCGGTACGGAAAATGGATGGATATTTATTAGGAAGATCTTTGTGTTGGATTATGTGATTTGTTTCTAATGAAGTGGCCTGTTAGCCTCGCACACTCACCGCACGCGTCTATCAGTGTGTCTCCATCTAAATGACACGTAGGCTGGTGTGTAGTCTTTTTTTTGGCTACGTGTTGGTGTATTTTGCATTGTTGCCAGTGTTTCCGGTGCATGTGTATGCACCTTAGGGGTTTTGCAGGGAAGCAAGAGGTTCAGAGAAAGGATTCGCTCTCTCTCTTTCGCCCTCCCTCTTTCCAGCTGAGCCTTCCTATCTGGCCCACTTAGCCCGTGGAGCGAACGGTAATCAGCCGTTCTCAGGAGGGGGAGCGAGAAATAGAAAGATGCATGCTCAGTAACGCTCTTTGATGGAGGCCCCCTTGGAGGAGGTTGGCGGAAGGAGCTTGAGGCTGACTTTTGAGCAGACCAGCTCAGAGAGGCTGAGGCAGGTGGAGGGAGAGGGAAGAAAAGGAAGGGTGGGCTACATTTTGGGGAAGGTCTCTCCTCGCTTTATCTATCCTGAACAAACAATCCACGTCAACGGACTGAGGGACATCCCATGGTGTCTGGGAAGGTGCACAGAATGTACTGGCGTCATCCCGAGCCCGAGTTGCAAGCGAGCCTCCTGGCAAGTGACTGATGACTGAACATACTGTGCTTGAAGTAGTTGTACAAAAGAGCAAGGCCGTGTGAGGCAGGACGGGAACACGCGCCGTCAGCATTAGGCGTGTATTCTTAGAATATTCACCTGCTCTATTTGTATGCCGCCTTGCATGCGGATGGCCATTATGTGGCGGGCCTTGTACAAAGGAATGGATGGGAGAGTGTGTGTCTGACAACCTACATGACCACACAGAACAACAACAAAGTTAGCAGAGCTCTTATACTACAATTCCCACACTAATGATCAACATTTGCTTTTCCAATTACAGTGACAGTAGATCTATTAAGACACTGCACAATTTCTCCCATAGGAAATAATTGAAATGGGCAGCCTGGTGGACTGGTTGCTAACACGTTGTTGGATTTACCTTACCCAACATTATAAAAAATAGACACAAAAGGAATGAAGACGCTGGTTTCTTTTTCTCATGAGGCGGGCGTATGGGAGATTGTTCAATTACAGCCTCTCAACACGCTCTAAACAATCTCTCCCGTCGCTCCTGCATTTATTTGAAATAGGGAGGTTTCTAAGTTTACAAGACATAACGTACTAAGCTACAAGACACAACACACTAAGGGTAGGGTTTCAAGGTGAAAACATGGGACCAACACCTACCACGTCCCTGACCACGTCCTTGGTCAAGGCGCCCTTCCATCGGATGATTATATATGTATATTATTTGCCCTCAAATGTAAATGCAAACCAACATTGACTGTTCTTTTCAATTGGTACAGAAAAGAATGCATTACTTATGTCCACTACTGTAAACACAGTAGCGTCTGGTCTTAATGAATTTAACAATGTGTGTGGATCTGGTACGCATGCTGCTCTCTGTATTACTGCAGTATTTCCTGCCTGTAAGTCTCCAACCCACTAAAGGTGGGGCCTTTTTTACAGGGAAAAATGGGTGTGTTACATGGTGATTCTGGACACTCCACTATAACTCCTGCCTTAATTAGTGCTTCAATTACCGGTTTGATTCCTTCATGTGCATCTGGTTGGAATGGATATTGACGAATCCCTGGTCTATATTCTGTTTTGGGTCTAATTTGTACTGGTAAAGCCCCTTTAATAAGGCCTACATCAAATGGTCCTGTGGACCATAATGTTTTTGGAACTTTTTTTAAATATTTCTTCATCAATTTCAGTGAGGATCATTTGGTCTAATCAAGCGGGATGCATGTGTTTCCCTTCATCACCCTGTGTTGTCCAAAACATCGCCTTCCTAATTAGGCCAGTTGATGCACTATATTCCAGTTTGTTTTCTATTTGCTGCCAATCATCTGTCTCCTGTCCTTGTTTTACTAATGTTCCCATATGTTTCCACTGTGACTCATAATCTTTGCACAATGAAATATGTGGGACACTTGTATTTTTATACAGTTCCTTGAATTTGTCTGGTAAAATAATTGCTGCCGCGACTTCTGCTTCATTGTCTGAGTACAGATAATCTACAGTAATTTTATCAGGTGTCGCATGTCGTAACTTTTTTTCATATCCTGGGTCTGGCCCTGGTTTGTTTTTGTACCACAGAGTTATATGCAGCAAATTTACTTTCTGTGGTAATTCTCACTTCAACTCTTTCGAGTGGAGAATTCTTGCCTTTGCATCCACAAAAGTCCACCGTTTACTTTCCCACTGTTTTGGTATGGAATGAAAAACCTAGTGGTTTCCCATTTCCCATTTACACTCTCATTCAAACAGTTTTCATTCACACTGGCTCGTCAGAGGACTCCGCCGTCCTATACGGAATTTAACTACGTCTGTCAACAGCTCGTTAGAGGACTGCGCACTACTATACGGAATTTAACTACGACGCCACGAAACTTTCCTAGTTTCTTTATTTTACCCGCCATTGACTAGTATTCACAGGGTTTATTAAACACGGAATTTAAGTACGTACAGGACTCCGCCGTCCTCGCGGAATTTGTCGGACTCCGCCGTCCTTTTTCCTAAATATTTTTAAAATTTAACTCACCAAAGTCGTCTTCAATCCTGTGGATTGTCATCAACCTTCAGATCCCAGTTGAGGAGAACGAAGACCAGTCCCGGAAAGGGTCTCAATTGCCGTGGCCACGGTCTCTTAACTGGATGTCGGCTCCACAACTGGAATCCTCGGGTGTATTGACATCCGGCTCGAAAGACCAATTTAATGTTGGATTTATCTTACCCAACATTATAAAAAATAGACACAAAAGGAATGAAGACGCTGGTTTCTTTTACTCATGAGGAGGGCGTTTGGGAGATTGTTCAATTACAGCCTCTCAACACGCTCTAAACAATCTCTCCCGTTGCTCCTGCATTTATTTGAAATAGGGAGGTTTCTAAGTTTACAAGACATAACGTACTAAGCTACAGGACACAACACACTAAGGGTAGGGTTTCAAGGTGAAAACATGGGACCAACACCTGCCACGTCCCTGACCACGTCCTTGGTCAAGGCGCCCTTCCATCGGATGATTCCTGCTGAGTCTTCCTTTCTCAAAATCGTCCATAATACTAATGCAAGCTAAGCAAATAAATGACTTCTAAACTTCTAAAATATATTTAACACACGTCTACCTCACATTTCTGAGGTTGAATCTCAGTTTTGGCCATCCTGTGTGGAGTCTGCATGAAATTGTCCATCGGTGTGAATGTGAGTGTGAATGCTTGTTTGTCTATATGTGCTCTGAAGATTGACGACCAGTCCTGGGTGCTCCGCCTCAAACCCAAATTAAGATCGGATTGGCTCATGGGAGATGTTGACAATTTCTAACCTAATTTCTAAAGGAGAGAAGAGGATTAATCTTCTCGAATCAGGCAATGAAAGGATTTGAACAGCTATATTTTAGTTGGGCAAATTTTTGCAGTTTCAACACAAGCCGATCAGCCTTTGTCACGATGCCCACCCCCCCCGCCCCCCTCTCTCACAGACACACACACACACGCACACGCACACACGCACACGCACACACACACACACACACACACACACACACACACACACACACACACACAAGAACATGATTTTTTCACGCCGATTTCTTCAGCAGCATGAGGTGGCATTTCCTATACGAGTACTTTTAAAATCCCTCCCGATTCTGTGGCTGTCGCCTTGATTAGACGAGTCATTTACTCTCTGTGAATGAGCCCCCAGGGGGCTTCGTAAACATCTGAAAACAATTGTTTCATCTCAAAATAGATTTTTCAAATTCTCCCACTGTCTTTGCGGCTCTGGTCTCGGAGACATCCCAATTAAAAAAAAAAAAGGTGAGTTAAAAGCGCGGTCGAGTTATCTTAATCAACCAAGTAATTAATCAAGTTAATTCACATCAATCAGTCAGCCCGATTAAACCGCACGCTACCAATAATCAGGTAAGTGGAATACAGCAACTTGTTAAACTAAAAATTACCATGTGAATAATAACCATGCCTGTTTTCCCACTTAAATACTCAAAGAGCCATTTGGAGCGTTTTCCCACAGAAAATCAAAAGACGAAAATCATTGTGAGCAACAAAAGCCTTTTGACATCTAAAGTGAGGATAACACTGAATATATCATTTTTTTTGGTTTTGTTACCTCTATGTAAAAAAGAAAAAAAGAAAAAAAAGTGTATCGTAGTGTTGCATTTTTGAAAATCAATGAACGGCTACAGAGAACACAACATTTTATTTCTGCATGTAAGAAAAACATTTTGAACTCTGAAAAAAGACGGTTGGTTGAAGCTCACTTTGAAATAACATAGTCTCTGTTGAAGTCCTCCTCTTATTCATGAAAGTAAAGCCAATCTTAAATTATCCACCTGCAGCGAATCAAAAATTCCATCTGCTTTTGTGTTCCGTCATCATCGCGTGTGGACATTGTAGTCAGCTGTCAACTTAAATTAAAAAATGACTATTTCGCTTAACAATTTAAAATATATATTTTCAAAACAATACTCAATTAAAAGATGTATTTTACCTGGTTAATGTGGTTTTTGCTCCTGAACCTCAGTGCACAGCGTTGACACATCATAATTTCAAATAAAATAAAATAACATCAGGGCTGGAGACGTCACCTTCGTTTTCACACACAATTGTAAGCTGCCATCTGTGAGGTGTGAGCGATGTTTGTTTATAATATACTTCATGTAGCATTAAGAATTCTGTTTTCTTTGTAAACTTTTCTTTTCCTGGATTTACAGTACCCATGGCAACCTATTGGTTAGCACATCCGCCTCACAGTTCTGAGGACCTGGCTTCAAATCCGGCCGTGCCTGTATGGAGTTTGCACGTTCTCCCCGTGCCTGCGTGGGTTTTCTCCGGGTACTCTGGTTTCCTCCCACATTTCCAAAACATACATGGTAGTTTAATTGACGATTTTAAACTGTCCGTAGGCGTGAATGGGAGTGTGAATGGTTGTTTGTCTATATGTGCTCTCCGATTGGCTGGTGACCTTTTCCGGGTATACCCTGCCTCTCGCCCAAGCTCAGCTGAGAAAGGCTTCAAGCACACCTGTGACCCTAGTGAAGCTGAGCGCTGCAGAGAATGGATGGATGGATGAATCAAACCTTTTTTTTTTTTTTTTTTTCGGCTGTTAGGTCAGGCAGAATGGAGGATCTGTATCCCTTTTACGCCGGAACAGTTTTACTGTGTCACAGTGGAGTTTTTAAGCTGCCGCTGTGGGTTCTTAGTATTATTATAAGTGATATGCATGCACAATGACTGATGGAAGTGTACTGCAATTGCTGTGCCTGCACCGCGGTGGCTGAGGACCCCACAAACCAGGCAGGGATGAAAACTCCACAGCAGGTCCCACAGCCCGCAGGGGACTACCTGCCCCCCCCCCACAAGAAGAGGAAGAGCTGTCTGCAGCGGGAGGCAAGGAACGGAGAGAAGAGGAGGAAGCAGGCCCGAGGAGCGACAGGGGGGGCCACAAAAAACACAAGCACATAAATGAATAAGAGAAAATGAAGAGAATGACAAATATAATAATAATAAAACAACAAAAAAAACCTCGACAACAAAAAATACAGAAGTCAAAAGTTTACTTTTACATTTACAAAATAGTCTTGTTATTGTCAGATGGCACACTACCCAGGCAAAGGAATCAAGAGTCTAGATTTAGCATGTTGAGGAAGGTTGACCCGCTATCTACGTATATATGTAATAGATTTTTTTCATTCTGCGGATATTTTTTCCAACGCAATATATTCTGTGATGAGATTTTTTCCAGTTTAATACAATTGTTTTCGTAGCAGTAGCTAACGCGACGAGTAATGATTGTGAATATTCATTAGGGAGATCGATGATGCGTAAGTCACCAAGTATGCACGATCTTGGGGAAAGTGGAATCCTGAAATTCAAAACATAAGAGAGTTTCTGTGTAACCGAAGACCAAAAGCATTGAATTGGTGTGCATTCCCATATAGCCTGAAAATAGCTATCTGGGGTATTTTTGGTGCATTGCGCGCATATATTAGATGGAGAGAAGCCCATTTTATGCATATTGTACTGAGGAAAGTGTGTTCTATGGAGCACTTAATATTGTATAAGCTGTAAACTTGTGTTTTTTTGTCATTCTAAACGTATAGTTACATATCTGTATCCAGTAGTTACGGTCAGCGGGCATGGTAAGGTCTTCTTCCCATTTAGTGATTGGTAAGTGCATTGATTTAGTGCATGAAATGAATTTATAAACTTTTGAGAGATTTATTTTCCTTTGTGGAAGAAGCTTCACTATTTGCTTGACAAACTCCGGCAGTTCGAGGGTGCTCTGGAGTGTTGGTATTCTTTTGTCTATTGCTGCTTTTAATTTATTATATTGAAGAAAGTTTCCACCTGTTATTTGGAATTATTGGAACAGTTCATCACATGTCCTAGAAATATTATTATATTAATACTATTATATTAATAGTTGTTGCAGGTGGTCAATTCCATGTTGTTCCCATGTGCTAAAATGAAGGGGTATATTATTAATTTTGAAATCTGGATTATGCCAGATTGGGGAGAGCATAATGGGAGCTAATTGAGATCTTGCGGATTCTAAACTTTTCCACCAAGCCGTTAAGGTGGATGCGATGATTGGGTTCTAGAAGCATTTATGGAGTTTAAGACTTGTGGAAATACAGTAAATGGGAGTTTTGGGAGTTTGATGTTGTTGCAGTCTATTTGTTCCAATTGTAGCCAAGAATGATGCTCCTCATTGTGGTGGATCCATTTGATGAGGTATTGTAATTGGTTAGCTAAATAATAGTGCTTAAAGTTGGGAGCCTTTAGGCCTCTCTCCTGTTTACTTTTCTGAAGAGTGTATACACTAATTCTATTTTTCTTATTTTTTGACTAAAACCTTATGACAGCAGAATCGAATGTTTGAAACCATTTAAATGTGGTCTTAAAATTGAGAATAAATAATTTATTTGAGGTAAGGTTTTCATTTTTATTGTGGCTATTCTTCCCAGTAGTGATATAGGCAAGTTATTCCAGCGTTTTAAATCATCTGAGATTTTTTCCAGAAGTAGTGTGTAATTTAGATTGGTTAGATCTGGATGGATGGATCTAGCCATGCTTTGCCTGGTCATACACTTAAAAGTTTTTTGGCGCTAGGTGTCGCACATCGGCAGTTGTGACACATATTTTGAGGAAAAAACAAAATTAAACACGTTTCATTTGAATGTTTGAAGGATACCATGATCTGCACATTTAGAATTACATTTGAAAAGCAACCTAACTCATTTAAATTTGAATTAAAGACACTCATAATTCAATTTCAAAAGTCGCAGAGCCACAGTAGGATGAAAGAACCACATGCTGCTTTGGAGCCGTGGGGTGGAAAGCCCTGGATCTGTATGGCTTTAGGACATGTATACCTTAAGTATTTGTGGCAGCATGGTGAAGTAGTGGTTAGCATGTCTACCTCACAGTTCTGAGATCCTGGGTTCAAATCTGGGTTAAGGCCTTCCTGTGTGGAGTGTGCATGTTTTCTCCAGGTACGGTGACTTCCTCACACGTTCCAAAAGCGTGCGTGTTAAATTCAGTTTAGACTCTAAATTGCCCATCGGTGAGAATGTGAGTGTGAATGGATGTTTGTCTATATCGGCCCTGCAATTGATTGGCGACCAGTCCAGGGTGTAAACCACCTCTCATTCAAAGTCAGCTGGGATAGGCTGTAGCTCACCTGTGATCCGAATGAGGACAAGTGCTGCAGAAAATGGATGGATGGCTGTGTGATTTCCTCCTGGATGTGGAAGTCGTGGAGAAAAGAAATCTTTTTATAGCTGCGACTGTCACTGTGAGTCCTGGCGTTGACTCTGACTGCCTGTCACTGTGATTCTGCATCACATACAATATGCTGAGTGCAGGTCAGGAGATGCCTTTGTAGTGCAGTCAATCAAGAATACACGTATTGCGGCGAGAACTCATCTCTGAAAAGCATATCTCACAGTACACTTAATGCCGGGAGACGTACAGCATCCCGAAGGTGAGGTGATCCATCAAAAGTATTTACAGGGATGTTTCTACTCTGGATAGCAGTGGTGGGAAGCGACAAAGTACAAATAATTCATTGGTGTTCTTAAGATCTTTCATGTATTTCAGTATTAATTTTCTGATGACTGTTTTATTTTTTCTCATACATTTGAAAACTTACATGGTCAAAATAAGCTTGTTACTTTTCTCATCCTCTCCTTGATCAAGTACATTTTAGAGTCTGAACCTTTTTTTTTTTTCCAACTTTATGAAGTAAAGGAGTTGAATCAGTACTTCTACACAGGGGCATTGCCAGAGATTTTTGGCCCTGTGAAAAGAAATCTGACAGAGTCACCCCACTGCCAGTTGAAAATGTTGATAGTTGTACATAAAACATTCATTTTGGCAATATTTTTGACTATTACCATGTTTGGTTAACACATCTGCCTCACAGTACTGAGGATTGGGGTTCAAATCCCGGCCCCGCCTGCGTGGAGTTTGCGTGTTCTCCTCGTGCCTGCGTGGGTTTTCTCCAGACACTCCGGTTTCCTCCCACATCCCAAAAACATGCGTGGTAGGTTGATTGAAGACTCTAAATTGCCCGTAGGTGTGAATGTGAGTGCGAATGGTTGTTTGTTTATATATGCCCTGCGATTGGCTGGCAACCAGTTCAGGGTATACCCCGCTTCTCGCCCGAAGATAGCTGGGATAGGCTCCGGCACGCCCGCGACCCTAGTGAGGATAAGCGGTACAGAAAATGAATGGATGTATATTACCATGTTTGTGAAAAGAACAACGTCAGATTCATGCAATAGAAGTATTCTCTAAGCAGGCGGTGACAGTCCTAAACTCCTTACCAAACATTATATTTCAGAGATAGCTGATGCTATCTCGACTATTAAAATTGTTCTGAAATACATACAGACAATAGACTTTTCATTGCAGAACAATTTATTTTCCTTTGTTTTTTTTCAATCAACATAATAATCAATTAATGTAACACACAGCTGTTCACCTCCTTCCTCAGTGGGGACTTGGGCATGTTCAAGTGTGGGTGACTGACAGAAAAACAGCTCCTGCTGCTCCTCTTAACATATCTGTTGGGAACGTGCATCATTGTTTGACTGATTGAATATGAGAAGAGCAGCTTGCTAATAGTTTGTCTGAATCGATTATGTAACTAAAACAAGAGTCAGAAATATGAGCTTAATTGGGGAGAATAGTGAGCTAGCTAATAAGTTAGGAAAAGACAACACGCTGATGTTCCAGAACTTTCCATCACATGAACTACTAACAGACCCACATTGCCTATGAAAAAAACGGGTTGATATACTGTTGAACCTTCTCTTCTTTCTCCTGTCTGAGCTTCTTTCCTTTTCTTATTTAAAGCATCTTGCCATCTCCGACTTCTCCTTATTCTGTCCTTTTTGTTGCCCCTACTTATACTTTGCCAGGGAATTTTTCCACACAAGTATCTGTACTACAGTAACAGTAAAAGATACGTGAGTAGGAGTAGTTTTGCCTCCTCTGTTTACAGTACACATAATGCTTGGAGACTTACCCTATCACAAAGGTGAAGAAATCCGTCAAAAGTATTTATGGGAATGTCTCTAGTCCAGATATGAGAGCTCAAATATGAATGAAAGTATTGTATTTTGTATGGGAAAGGAAATAGCTGCAAGTGACCATCTGTCACACTGATTTGGGAACACGGCTAAATCACAGCGATGAATGATGCATCGTGTGTATCAACATCTGGACGCTGATATCAACGCAATGCAAGCAGTCTCAGCCCGCAATTGACCCACATAGGGTATTTACTCAGGGATCAGTGCCAGATAATCCTGACGAGTTTAATGAAAGTCTCTTTTTGTGCATCTTTTGGGGTGAGCAGTGTTACCACAGTTACTTTGAAAAAGTAACAAATGCATTGCGTGCTTAGCACGCCAGTAAAGCTATACTCTTAAAGTGTCAATAAAAAAGTAACAACAATCACATACACTTTTTTACGAAGGAAAATAACTAAAATAGTGTAGTGATAGTGAAGCCGTGCATTTCTTTGCACTATTATATTACCGTAACGTCGCTGTGGATTATATGATGAACCTCGCAGTCCTTTTCCACAAAACAATTGGAGGGATGTGGTCTGTGTTATTGTCAAAATTGTAATGGACAGATGGATTGCTCCACCTGTGAGTCATTATCCACAAATGATTCCTTGTTGAATGTCAGTGTTAACTCAAAAGTAACTAGTGATAGTTTGATGAAGAAACTGTAATCTGCTTAACGCCTTACAATGCTTGTTACTCAAAATGACCACCATTTAAGAGTAACATGTTACTGGCATCACTGGGGCCTGAGCAGGTTGGCAGGATTCTGGGAAAACAAACAGACAAACAAATAATTGTCTTGTTTCGTCTCTGGTTTGCAGAAGCGAGACGGTGCTGCATCAGTTCTGCTGCCCTGCCCCTGAGCATCCTGAGGCTGACACAAGTGGCACGTCCAGGTATGACAGACGAATTGTGTGTGTGTTTTTTTCTTTTTTTTTGTGTGTGTTTTGGGCAAGATTTTCATCTGTAGTTGACATGGTCAATAGGTACAGAGAGACCTGCACAAATGACTGAAAAGGCTGTAATATGCATGCCAGGCCAATAGTTGGCAATAGTGAAGAAACTGCAGCTGCTTGTCTTATCCAAAACCAGCTTCTGACCACTGTAAATAATACTGCAGAAATAATATTATATATATATATATAATATTTTCACACAGTGAATCAGCTGGGTTGGCTCTTGCTCACCCGTGACCCTAAAGAGAAAAAGTGATATAGTGATATAAAAAGAAGTGATATAGAAATTGATGGATGGGTTTATAATTTAAGTGTCACAATATCAATTAGAAAATACAAATGTACGTGCAAAGAATTGTGTTTTTTCTTTATGTCTGTGTAGAGTCTCAGTAATCAAGGTTATCGTAATCTGCAAAGGTTGAATCGAGGCAGGAGGACTCTTCTTGTCTGTTCAATTTAGTTTTTTCCCCCTTATTTTTCCTTAAAAAATTCAAAAACAATATAAGCAATTATGCTATTAGGATTACAAATTACATGCTATTAAATGTCATTAAATGTTATTCAGTCTTATTAAATGCAATTTTATTTTCTGCTTTTAAATGTGCTCCTAAAGCCTGAGCTGATAAAATGGTTTTCTTTGTTTGATCAAATGGTTGTCATTGTTGTCTTTTATTTTATTTTATTTTATTTTATTTTATTGTGAGTCAGCCGGTCACAGTAACAACATTTGGAAAAAAATATATAGATAATAAAAAGAAATAAACACAAATAAAAACGTAAAATTCAAAATGGCTTTCTTGTTCCCTCTTCTTCGAACCACACTGAAAAAAGGTCCTTTGAATATACTTAATTTGAACATGTGCTTCGGTTGCACATGATTGGAAAAGATGGGAAAATTACATCAGTTTAGCACATTTTAATCATGTGCGACCGAAAATTAGGTACTTTTTTTTTTTTTTTTTTTTTAGCACGCTAGACGGTCCCTATTGGTCATGACTGGAGCCACCTTGACGTCTGACATTTGCTTTGCGGACAGAGGGTGCACACTAACTTTATTTGACTCACTTCTGCAATCTCCAGATAAGCGCAAGAACTATAGTAGCCGTGAGGGTAAGAAAGCCTTGGACAGGAACATTAATACTGTCGATCAAGCTCCTCCATTGTCGTCCTTTATTTACACTCCTTTATCCATCTCTCTGGTTGGAACTGCTTTTCCCCTCATTGTTTCCTTGGTTATCAGCATTCACTGAGTCAATTCAGCTGTTTACTGTCATCAGTCACACTATCAATGTAATGATGTCCTCTCCTATTGTCTCCTTGTTTGTAATGGGCAAGCATCATATTCATTGTAAGTCTCCAACATGGCCATTACATGAAGGTTTATTGTTATACCGAATGACATTTTGTTCAGTGTGCAGCTGACCGCACAAATTCCGGTGTGTCTGTGTGTTTGTGTGTGTGCACTTGTGGTCACAGATGCAGCCACAATAAATGCGTCGTAACAAATAGCCATCATGGCCTCCCTGGTATTGAGCACAGCGGCCTGAGTCAGAGCAACGAGCATCGATATCATCAATACACGATCGCCCCTAGCAACCTGGCGATGACGCAACAGCCGTCACTGCCATGGTAACGAGGGGACGATAAAAACGAGCCATTTTGCCTTCTGTTTGGTGCGTGGGCAGTTGTGGGTTTCATAGTACAGTGATGAGTTGATGTGTGTGTGTGCATTTGTGTGTGTGTGTGTGTGTGTGTGTGTGTGTGTGTGTGTGTATTAGTGTGTGTGTTTGTGTGCGTGCGTGTATGTGTTTGTTCTCTTTATTTTTATATAATCCTCAGACAGCAAATTGGATTTACAGGCGGCAGTAAAAACATACAACAACATATCAAAATGAGGATGTGGAAATAAAATCCTAATTGAAGCTGCAATGAACGAGCCCTTGCTTCCTTTTGGGGCTCCTTTCGGTGAATTCCCTATGAGGAGTTTGCCTAGTATGAGCCCTGGAATTTGCCCAAAATGGGTACTTCAAACCAAAATGGCTGACTTCCTGATCAGTTTCAGTCCTTGAGACTTGACAAATGTCCACCCAATTATGTGTGCAGTGACTTTATTTTTTTTGGAAAGGGGGCTCATATTTGGACCCCTAAAATACCGTACTTACATTTTCATCAGCAAATAAGCACTTGCAAAAAGTGAGTTTTGGGGCATGTTGAGGCCCCTAAATATGTATTTAATTCAGACTACTGTACCTGGCCAAAACCCAGGCAAGCATGGGGAGAACATGAAAACTCCACACAGGAAGTCCGGAGTGAGAGTCAAACCTGAAACCACAGAACTGTGAATTGTTCTAACCACTAGGCCAATGTCATGAAAATCCATCCATCCATCAATTTTCTATTCATTAGGATCGCAGGTACACCCTAAACTGGTCGTCAACCAATTTCAGTGTCATGAAAATAGAATAACATTTCTTAAAATTTTAAATGGCATCACTATCTGTTGCTGGCATACAAAATGAAAATATCTATATTATTCGTCGAAAATAAATAATAATCTTCAGACCAGTAAGGTGAAATTGGATAATTGTACTCAAATATGCCACGTCACACAGGTTGGGAATCACTCACTGGTATACAGGATCAGAAGTCAAATTTCCACCGGGTTGGATCCAGATCGCACATTTGGCACCAATTTAAATTGAACATGGAAAGTCCCATTGAATGTGTTCAGAGGCTTATACTGTATCTGCATTCAATCTCATCAGATCAACTTGCAATTTGTGGAGCTCATGGGAGATCTCGTTGCATTCTGCTCACTCGTGTTGGATGAGAAATTTGGCATTTAAATGTTTTTTTGGGAGATAATACCATTCACGACGGTTTAGTTTTCATGACAAACCTTTATGATTTGGAGCTCTTCTCCTTTCCTTCCTCTGTCGCGATGACAGCAGTGACACCCACGCAGCGGTGCAAACGTGTCCAGTCGGCTGTGATGACAAGAAGCAGACATTTAACACTAACGTGGTGCCACGTGACAACATGTTCTGTACAAAAAAAATAAAATCACCCTTCCTTCCCCTCTTGTGAGGTCATGAGCAAAAACCAATTTATGTATACGCATTGCAGCACTATTTGATTTCTTTTAACGCACAAATGGCCCAGCACATTTGTGGATGAGGTAAAAAGCGATAGTTAAAGGGGAGTTTACAGTTTTCAAACTGTTTCACCAAAGTCGTGTTAGACCAGCGGTCAAGCTTGCGCCAGGACTAAACGTGGCTGTAAATTTAGATCCATTTTCTGACACCAAATTGTCACTCCTCCAGGCACTTTGCCAAGGACACTCTCTTGCTGCGCCAGAATGCCAAGCTCGGCACAGACCGGTTTGCCAAATTGGCAAACACGTGCGGCGAGCACCGCGCTTGCATGAAACTCGCCGCCGCAGATGTTGTATTTTTGGGAATGTACAATCAATTAACAACCAAAAACAGGAGATAAACTTCCTTGTTGAGCAGTACCATTGCTAATCCCGCTTCGGTTTTGAATCCTCTTATGCGTCTCATTTGGCCCCTCCACCTCTGAAAGGCAGCTTCTATGTTTAACCGTGGCAAGCTAAAGTGCTGCGCAAGTATGTGATTCTCACTCCCTGATGCCTTAAAGAGAGGCCACTGGCAGCTCTTTCATTTAGCCTGAGGCTGGACCGCATCCAGGTACATATGTTTACTCTTGTTTTGTCTCGGGAGCTGTCTAATTCGTCCTTTTTAACTTTTGTTGCTAACTGGAGGTAAATCATCCCACCAAGGAAGGAAACAAGTCTGCGAGGCTGCGGCGTGTGCCCGTGTGTGCACGGCAAATGATAGACATCTCGTTCACACCTTCTGTCTCTACAGTCTCTGATAAGATATTCTTACACGGGCACGGTATATTAAATGAAATTATTAAATGAATATTAAATTAAAATTAGAGGCCTAAAATGGGGCCAAAGAGTGATGATTTTTCAAAAGATAATTTGAATAATTTTCTACTGTTAGATCATGTCGACGGTTTCATATATATGACAAAAAGTGATTTTTTAACTGCAACCCTCCCTTTAATGTTTGTAAAAACAAATATGTAAAATAGTTCATTTTAATAGAAAATAATTGTCCATTTATCTATCCATTTTCTGAGCCGCTTATCCTCACAAGGGTCGCGGGAGTGCTGGAGTCTATCCCAGCTATCTTCGGGCGAGAGGCGGGGTACACCATGAATTGGTCGCCAGCCAATCGCAGGGCACATACTATATAAACAAACAACCATTCGCACTCACGTTCACAACTACGGGCAATTTAGACTCTTCAATCAACCTACCACGCATGTTTTTGGGATGTGGAAGGAAACTGGAGTACCCAGAGAAAACCCACGAAGATGCCACCTTCCTTTAACTATAACTAACCAATTATGTCATGAACAAATAAAACATTGTTGAGCATGTCAGGTTGTTTATTTGATGAATATGTTTTCATTATTCAATGAGATAAATAAAAATATGTAGGCGTAAATTTGCATGTATCTTATGTAATTCTATAATAAATAGTAATTCAAAATGTGAAACTGTATTCATTGTAATTATTTAAATTATTATTCACTAACCAATTATTTCATATGTATTTCATATATCAATTAAAACTACATAAAATGTGTTTGCAAACTACAGTATGTAAAATAGTTCATTTTAAGAAATAATAATTCTCATTATTTATTGTATATGTATTATTTAACTAAACATAATCAAGTAACTGCAATCAATTTGCATTTTTTTATCGGATAAATACATATAAATAAAAATTAATTCACACATTTAAACGAAGCACTTTAAAAGAAATACTGAATTTATGCAACAAATACCGGTAACAGTTCATTTTAATAATACAATAATCAGTCATGCTCATCTTGAACTTTTACTATTTGGAATGAAGTTAAATGTAATTTCTCAACCAACTATCTAATAGCAAAAATATATACTTACATGTATATGTAAATGTGTTCTGTTTGACGAATATCTTTTGACAGATGTACACTTGTGACTTATGTCCTACGTGCAGACTGTGAGTTGGCAGGGGGGATGGCTCACATACAATTGTATTACGGAAGCTTTTTGCAGTGCATATCCATAAATTGCTCAACTCTTGCGTTTGAAACCCTCTCATGTATTCTAATGTACTCTAATGTATTCTGATGCAGCGTTCTCCATGCGCGTCCTCCTCGTTTCCGCTGCCTTTCTGTTCTATTTGCAACTGATCCCGACTCGCTCCAGTTCATTTGAGAGACAATGCTTCTCTTGTGGTCTTATTTCTGAGTGGGATATTGCTATATAACAAAAATAACAATACAAAAATAACACGAGGAACTCTCAGGGTGCGCTCACGAATAGGATGTTTAACCTGCCTGCTGTTGTTCAGCCTTCAGATTGTAAAAATGAACAACATTTCTATGCATTACACTTGTGAATACAAGACCAATTCCAATGAAGTTGGGACGTTGTGTTAAACATAAATAAAAACAGAACACAATGATTTGCAAATCATGTTCAACCTATATTTAATTGAAAACACTACAAAGACAAGATATTGAATGTTCAGACTGATAAACTTGATTGTTTTTAGCAAATAATCATTAACTTAGAATTTTATGGCTGCAACATGTTCCCAAAAAGCTGGGACAGGCTCATGTTTACCACTGTGTTACTTCACCTTTTCTTTGAACAAAATTCAATAAACGTTTGGGAACTGAGGACACTAATTGTTGAAGCTTTGTAGGAGGAATTCTTTCTCGTTCTTGCTTGATGTACAGCTTCAGCTGTTCAACAGTCCGTGGTCTCCGATGTCGTATTTTACGCTTCATAATGCGCCACACATTTTGAATGGGAGACAGGTCTGGACTGCAGGCAGGCCAGTCTAGTACTCGCACTCTTTTACTACGAAGCCGCGGTGTTGTAACAAATGCAGAATGTGGTTTGGCATTGTCTTGCTCAAATAAGCAGGGGCGTCCATGAAAAAGATGTTGCTTGGATGGCAGCATATGTTTCTCCAAAACCTGTATGTACCTTTCAGCATTAATGGTGCCTTCACAGATGTGTAAGTTACCCATGCCATTGGCACTAACACAGCCCCATACCATCACAGATGCTGGCTTTTGAACTTTGTGTCCATAACAGTCCGGATGGTTCTTTTCCTCTTTGGCCCGGAGGACAATTTTTGGCACGGAGGACAATTTCCAAAAACAATTTTAAATGTGGACTCATCGGACCACAGAACACTTTTCCACTTCGCATCAGTCCATCTTAGATGAGCTCGGCCCCAGAGAAGCCGGCGGCGTTTCTGGGTGTTGTTGATAAATGGCTTTTGCTTTGCATAGTAGACTTTCACGTTGCACTTACGGATGTAGTGCCCAACTGTATTTACAGACATTGGTTTTCTGAAGTGTTCCTGAGCCCACGTGGTTATATTCTTTACACATTGTTGTCGGTTTTTGATGCAGTACCGCCTGAGGGATCGAAGGTCACGGGCATTCAATGTTGGTTTTTGGCCTTTCCGCTTACATACAGTGATTTCTCCAGATTCTCTGAACCTTTTGATGATATTAGAAGAAGAGGAATAGAAGAAGAAGAAGAAGAAGAAGAATGATCTTTTATTATCATGAACATGCATGCATGCGTGCACACGAAATTTGTTCTCTGCATTTAACCCATCACAGTGAACACATACACGTGAGTGGAACACACTGGAGCAGGGGGCAGCTGAAGCGCCCGGGGAGCATTTCAGGGTATCAGTGTCTTGCTCAAGGACACCACAGCTGTGAGTCCGGGGGATGTTGGCGGATGGTCCAGTCGGGTTCTTGAACCTAGGTCCCCAACGGTGGCAGGCGATGATCTTAACCATTTGGTCACGGCTGCCCAATTATTGACCGTAGATGATGAAATCCCTAAATTCCTTGCAATTTTACGTTGAGGAACATTGTCCTTGAACTGCTTGACTATTTTCTCACGCACTTGTTCACAAAGAGGTGAACCTCATCCCATCTTTGCTCGTGAATGACTGAGCAATTCAGGGAAGCTCCTTTTATACCCAATCATGGCACCCACCTATTCCCAATTAGCCTGTTCACCTGCGGGATGTTCCAAACAAGTGTTTGATGAGCATTCCTCAACTTTCTCAGTCTTTTTTGCCACCTGTCACAGCTTTTTTGGAATGTGTTGCAGCCATGAAATTCTAAGTTAATGATTATTTGCTAAAAACAATCAAGTTTATCAGTTTGAAAATTAAATATCTTGTCTTTGTAGTGTATTCAATTAAATATAGGTTGAACATGATTTGCAAATCATTGTGTTCTGTTTTTATTTATGTTTTAACAGAACGTCCCAACTTCATTGGAATTGGGGTTGTACACTGAATGAACAAATAAGTGTTTTGAGGACAGGGAGGCAAGCAATCACAATACAATATTAGTCTAATGATGATCAAAGCTCACAGGAGACATTATGGAAAATTGACTTTTGAATAGCTTGTATAAAAATAGTCAGATCTCTGCAGTTCCTGTCCACCCATTAAGTGTGAAATTACATAGCATAGTAAATTAGAGCTGTGCATTTCCCAAAATGTGTCTGTGAGCGACCCGTTAAATACCACCATCACACAAAGTTTCTCTTCCCATGACTTTGTCAGACTTGACTTGACTACTATCATGACAAGCTAAAATATAATCACAGCTGCAGTGTTGTTGGCTGCACAAATTATCGTTAGCTAACAGAAAAAAATCAAAAAGTAATTGAGGGAGAATGTGTATGTCACACAACCCGTAATTGCTATTGTCCGGGTTGTCCATCATTTGTTAGCTCACAGGAAATTTGAAAACACAAATTTAATACCCTCAGAGCTGAAATCTACACTCGGCCAGAGTTTTCTTTTATGAAAATAACATTTATCATTCCTGGGACCGGAAAACTGGTATGTCCCCAGGAAACATTGGCAATGTAGCGAACATGGCCAGAAGGTCATTATTCATCATACAACACACAATCATGGTTTCACAAAAGAAAAACACCCACTAAACACACACTTGTTACAGTGTAGGAAGAAATAAAGTGTTGCAAAAAAAAGCAACGTTAAGCCACAACCATGGTTGTGGCTTTATTTTCCACGTTGGGAGTACCAAAGCTTTCACCGTCGTTACAACATATATTTTTTTTCATACTACTGGAGTTCACAGCATCAGTTCATAATTATTTGAGTAAGTTTGAACTCCATGTGAAAATGCGCAGGAATAGGAAAATTGCGTTGACTCGTCTCTCTCAACATGAAGTGCAGGTGCAAAAGTGGAGTTAATTTATTACATCTCTGAAGAGTTAATCTAACATCATGTAATCAACTCTGTGAAATAACCCCTACTCTGGACACCATTCAAATCCGAATTAAAAAAAACAAAAATCACACTTAGGGAGTTGAAATCACCTTGCAAAAAATTTATTTTAATTTATTTTATTTTATTAAAATTTTAATGAGGGTATCCTGTGTTCAGCGTTGGTCACGTGGCGTTCCGCATATAGCGAATTGGGCAGCTCTGTGATGAAATGTTGCCTCCACGAGTCAAAATGAAATGCATACTTTTTCTTTCTTAATGCTTGCGCAAGCAATTTGTAGCCACATGGCTTTGGCCCTGCTGTCGCGGTGGCGGAGTTAGCTGTAGCTCATTTGCATGAGACAGAACCGCTCCCTCAAAACACCCTAAAAAAAAAAGCAGGTGTAAAGACTGTTATAATTCCCAATCCCTGGGATATTTTGACAAAAGCATGTCACACAAATACATTTTATTTAAAAAATAATAATAATAAAACCAATATGGTATGTCTCCTTTAACGTGTCAATTGTTGACACGGTAAAGGAGACCTTTTTGCTGCCCTCAGTTCAACTTCGTGTAAAAGAGCAATGTTTGTCCAACGGTGGACAGGAGCTGGGATTAAAAAACAGGGAATTATTGAAGGGAGCCATGATAAACCATGTTGACGCTGCATGCAAAATATCTGCAGAGGCTGATGAAGTTATCTTAAAGTCATGTTTGACTTTGACGATATTGTCTTGCTGCGTCTTGCAAGCGCATGCAGACATTCTCGCTCTCTTGCTACAATTCATGCTAGGAACACAGAGAGTTCACACACCATAGCACTCACTTTGCAACTGGGCCATTGTTTCCACTACGTATTTTATGTTTAATACAGAGCGCGTCAAAACAATCTCCCTATAGTGCTGTTTTTGAAGTGAAGTTTCTCGAGGCTGTCGATGCCTAGGTTTGCTTCATGTCTTATTTTTCCATTGGTTCAAGAGTCAAAAATGATGAATCTTGCCTAGCGACAGAAATGTGTGGCAGACATGCTAACCAATGACAGCTGGGATAGGCTCCAGCACGCCCGCGACCCTAGTGAGGAGAAGCGGCTCAGAAAATGGATGGATGGACATGCTAACCACTAGTACACCATGCTGCACCAGTTTAAATATAATGGCCGATGCAAAAGATAAGAACGGTCAGTCCAGGTGGGACTTAACCATTTATTCCCAGCCAAAATATAGATAAAATAGATAATTCATAATTCTGCATAATTAAACAATATTATATATATGATGACAATATCACAATAGAGTCTTGAGAGTAGATTTAAATGAATTCCTGCTGCAAACTGTGATGAAATTGTGTACTGCTCTGCCTCCGGCCACCGCAATCATTTCCCACCTGCTGCTCCTCTCACAAACATAAGCACGCACACGCGCGCACACACACACACTCAAACACACACACACACACTTCACAGCTGTGTTTTGAAGGTCAGGGACAGAGACAGCCGGTGATCGCTATCCGCTCTTATTCCCACAACAGCGGCCGGTTGCTGAGCCTGGAGGACGGTTCGTCCTCGGGTAGACCGGACGTGGAGGGCACCGCAGCCAAACGGGAGGGGCCCAGCGAGTACGAGATCTCCCTGGAGAACAAAAACAAACAGGTACGTCCTTCTCGAGGGGCCGTCAGGGACACATTGTAATTCAAGATTAGCTCTCATACACAACTGATATGCTCTCTCTCTCTCGCTCTCACTCTCACACACACACACGAAATTGAAATTCTCAGACCCATTATCCTGAAATCCTCTCACACTTTATACCGAATTTTTTCATCTCTTTGCATCATACTGAAATGTTCTGAAATGATTTCCTTACTAAATGCTCTCATTAATGTACTTAAATGCGCTCATATATGATACTAAAACTGTCGCACACATCATACAGAATGCTCTTACACATACTGAAACACTCTCATATAATATACTCACACAGTATATTGAAGTGCTGTCGTATGATATACCAAACTGCTCTCACACTTCAAACTAATATACTGAAGATAAATCCTCTCGTATAATATACCAAAACTCTCTCACGCGTCATAATGAACCAGTCTTATATAATATACTGAACTGGTTTCACACACAATGCTGAAAGGGCTCTCATATGATATATTTGAATTCTCTGACAAATATAATACCCAAACTCTCCCATGCAAGCTAATATACTGAAATTCTCTCATACATCATACTGCAATGTTCTCACACAACATAGTGAAACCATCTCATGATATACTTTTCACACACACACATCATGATATATGTGACGTATATCGTATCCACGTCATACTGAAATGCTTTCATATAATATGCTGAAATGCTTCAACACATTATCTTGAAATGCTGTCACATAATACACTGAAATGCTCTTTTACGATCTACTAAAATGCTCTCACACATCCTCGAACCCTTTCATATGCAGTAATCCAGTATACGCAAAAATGTGTGTCAGTAGGGTGTTTATGGCTATTTCAGTATGATGTGTGAAAGCATTTTAGTACATTACATTAGTGAATCGGGGGCCGACTGGTTAGAGCGTCAGCCTCACAGTTCTGAGGTGCGGGGTTCAATCCCCGGCCCCGCCTGTGTGAAGTTTGCATGTTCTCCCCGTGCCTGCGTGGGTTTTCTCCGCGCACTCCGGTTTCCTCCCACATCCCAAAAACATGCATTAATTGGAGACTCTAAAATTGCCTGCAGGTGTGACTGTGAGTGCGAATGGTTGTTTGTTTCTATGTGCCCTGCGATTGGCTGGCAACCAGTTCAGGGTGTACCCCGCCTCCTGCCCGATGACAGCTGGGATAGGCTCCAGCACGCCCGCGACCCTAGTGAGGAGAAGCGGCTCAGAAAATGGATGGATGGACATTAGTGCATTTCAATATAATCTGTGAGAGCATTTTCTCATTTTATTACATTTAGTATGGCATTTTAGTGGTGTGTATGAGAAGTAAACCTGATTTCCCTGATGGCCCCTTATATTGGGGTGTGTTTTTCGCCCTTGGCTGTGGAGAGACGAAACGAGGTTTATCTTTGTGAATGAGGGGGGCGAGGGGTGGGGGTAGGGGGGCTGCGAGGGTGACATTGCGTGCTGCAACAGCAGAAGCCCATTCAGATCTATTTCTGTCTCTGTTGACATGAAAGGGGGAAAAAAAACGAACACCAGTGTTTCCACATCCACAGCGACAGGAGCATGAAAGATGCTAGGTTGCCATGGTAACTGCTAATAACGGCTTCTGTGTGTGTAAGTGCGCATTTTTGTGGGGTGTTCTCATGATGTGCGTCGGCTGTCCTCCTTTTCTCTGCTCTGATTTTTCTTCTTCTTTAGTGGAAAGTTTGGCAGTCCAACTTTCCTAAACAATTTATGAGGCATGCCTGCTTATGAGAACCCACACTAGCATTCCGCCGATACCAAGATAAACATGCACAATTTTTTTCAGGTGGTATGTATCTATGACCCTAAAAACTCACCAATGTTTGCAAACGTTTATGTCCTGGTGAAATGCATTCACCGAAATGTCTTCTGGCATCTTGCACACGTCTCCCCAAAAATTCACTCATTAGCGCCCCCTGGAAAGTTAAAATAAATTAGCCACTGACACCAGTGTGCTCGACAAACACGCAATTGGGCGAATTCCAGGGCTTGTACTTGGAAAGTCGTCAAAATGAACAATCGTCCATCCATTTTCTGAGCCGCTTATCCTCACTAGGGTTGCAGGTGTGCTGGAGCCTATCCCAGCTGTCATCGGGCAGGAGGCGGGGTACACCCTGAACTGGTTGCCAGCCAATCGCAGGGCACATAAAAAACAAAGAACCATTCACACTCACATTCACACCTACGGGCAATTTAGAGTCTCCAATTCATGCATGTTTTTGGGATGTGGGAGGAAACCGGAGTGCCCGGAGAAAACCCACGCAGGCACGGGGAGAACATGCAAACTCCACACAGTCGGGGCCGGGGATTGAACCCCGGTCCTCAGAACTGTGAGGCGGACGCTCTAACCTGTCGCCCACCGTGCTGCCATGAACAATCAATCCAAAATAAATAGATTTTTTTCTTTTTTTGCCCAAACCATCAAATGTGGACTGGAACAGTACAGTACAGTATTGAGTTTTGAGCTTGAAATGAATGTAACCCAAAAGTCGATATACCACTGTATGTGCCGTGGCTCAATAAAGGTTGGAAAGCACTGCATTAGATGCATATAATTATTAGGTATGCATGATGTTTGTTTGCTATCTGCCATCCTCCAGCCATATTGGGTGCTAAAGGATAATAAATACGATTTAGTTGGAACTGTTTGTTCACAAACGACACAATAGTTAAAATGTGAATTCTTCACCCCACCGTCCTCTCTCCAGATAGAAGACCTGGAACAGAAGTACGGAGGCCACCTCATCTCCCGACGGGCCGCCCGTCGCATCCAGACCGCCTTCCGTCAGTACCAGCTAAGCAAAAATTTCCAAAAGATCCGCAACTCGCTCTCGGAGAGCAAGCTACCCCGCCGGATCTCCTTGCGCCAACCCAGCCCCTCGGGACGGAACCGCAATAGCGCCCAGAGACACAGTTACTCTCTCCACCCGGGAGGGGGACAGATACCGCTACGTTCCAAGACGCCGCCTCCGCCGCCGTGCCGCTCCACTTCTCTGCCCCCGTCTCCCGCGTCCGCCCCAGCAGCGGCTGCCCCTCCGGCCACGGGACCGGCGCCCGCTCAAAGCTCTGGACCCTCGCTCTCACAGCTGGAGGACTGCTTCTCTGAACAAGTAAGCTGGAGTTATTATTTTTCTACACCAAACATGCTCATCTGTTCACGGTGGTAGGTAACTGGAGACTAGCTCAGCTGACTTTGTGCAAGAGAAGCAGGGTATACCGTGGACTGATCGGCAGTCAGTCGCAGGGTACATTTTGACTAGTGCTGTTCACGAATGGCGTTGTGACTTGAATTGGCTTTCGATTTTGCCGAAAAAAAAAACGATAGAATCAAAATGTTCGCATTTGAATCACAACAACACACTACTTTATTCTGAAGAGAGCTGCCGCGCCACACTTACCTTAAAAAAATACAAAATATTTCACAAATTTTAGTCTTTGTTTATAGCCGAGGCCATTTAAACTTACCGTGCGTGGTGACTGCTTATGTATGCAGTTGTCGCGAGAGCCTTCCACCGAGATCTCCGCAGAAGGAGGCGTCCATTACGGGCAGCGTAGAATTTACGGCACCGACACGGTATGGCGAGGGATCCCGGTATAAATAAAGCTTTTTGAATTAAAAAGAAAAAAACTTTTCCAGAGGGATAAGCGACAGCCAAAACACGGCAGTCAAAACGCGCCAGTGTACTCTCTGTCCGGTTGAAGAGAGTTTTCAAATGATCAAATTGGATTTTTCATTTGTTGGACAATTATTATTTCGAAATAGTTAACGGGTAACGATTCAATTCTGATTTGCAACTCATTCGTTACTGTCAAAATGAATAGTGAATCGGGATTTTGAGGGCGAGTCCGCGTCCTAATTTTGACAAAACCATTCACACTCACATTCACATCTATGGACAATTTAGAGTCTCCAACATTCCTTCATATTCAATTCAGACATTCATTTGTGTTGTTCAATGAAAGGGTAGCAAAGTGATTTTGTGTTTAGCACGTCGTGCCTCACAATTTGGTTCCCTGCGATCGACTGGCGTCCAGTCCAGGATGTAAATTAATGGATCTTTAATTGAATGTAATTGAATAATAATTAAAGCATCCTATTTTGAATATCCCCCCCCCCAAAATAGCCGTTTGCTCAATTAAAGTTTCTGCAAAAGCCGTCGGAGCCAACATTCTACCTCAGCTTACATTTAAATTTGAACGCTTCATGTACATTATGCATCTGTCTGCGTTCAACTGAATTGTACTTCACTCTATATGACCTATACGTATAGAACTACTGCACTGTATTATTATTATTTTATTTTTTTATTCTTTAGTTAGTTGCTCCGAGAGAGAGAGAGAAAGAGAGAGAGAGAGAGAGAGAGAGAGAGAGAGAAACTGCATTTTGATTCTCTGTATGTACTCTACATACTGTATAGAGCATATGTGTCAAACTCAAGGCCCAGGAGCCAGATGCGGCCTGCCACGCTATTTTATGTGGCCCGCGAAAGCAAATCATGCTCGTCAACTTGCGTGATTTTTGCTGAACTCTGTACCCAAATTCCAAATTGTCATAATAATAAACAATAATATTGATACATTGCATTTTTCTGTTACCAAACCCTTCTTCTACAGTAACTTAAACAATACTTCAACAAACTATTATCCTTGTCTTCTGATTTCAAAAGTAGTTATCCCTCATGTTGTTGTGTAATGGTAATAATATGATTTGGTGTTTAAACATGGTGGCACGGTGGACGACTGGTTAGAGCGTCAGCCTCACACTTCTGAGGACCCGGGTTCAATCCCCGGCCCCGCCTGTGTGGGGTTTGCATGTTCTCCCCATGCCTGAATGGGTTTTCTCCAGGCACTCCGGTTTCCTCCCACATCCCAAAAACATGCATGAATTGGAGACTCTAAATTGCCCATAGGTGTGAATATGAGTGCGGATGGTTGTTTGTCTGTATGTGCCCTGCGATTGGCTGGCAACCAGTTCAGGGTGTACCCCGCCTCCTGCCCCGATGACAACTGGGATAGGCTCAAGCACGCCCGCGACCCTAGTGAGGATAAGCGGCTCAGAAAATGGATGGATGGATGTTTAAACATTTATATGGTTTCACTGTTCTAACGGCCCTCTGAGTGAAATCATAACTACAATGCGGCCCGAGACAAAAATTAGTTTGAGTTTGGTATAGAGCATTGACAATAAAAATCCTTGAATCTTTGAACCAGGTGACTCCTTTGAACCAGGTGACGCCTGCCCTTCCTCTTATATGACTTTGAAATCCAACACTAGCAACAGAAAAAAAAAAAGGCTTGTTTCAGCAGTTTTACCTCACGATCTAATTACTAAGACATTGTCAGTATTCATCTAGACCCCTTGGTCTTACAAAGGGCAGATAATTAGCTAACCTGCTCGCAGTAGGAGTCCATTTTCATCCTTTATTCTGCACCAAAGTACTTTACTATTAGTAGACACGGGTAACGGTTCCTTTTGAAAGGTGCAGGTATGTTCCTAATGTATTAAAAGTGTCAAGGTGACATCCATTTTCTGTACCTCTTGGGTCACACTCACATTCACATCTATTGATTTAGAGTCTTCAAAAAACCACAGATATTTTTCAGCGAAGATTCGGAGAGGGATCTCCTGACTGTGAGGCAGTTGTACTAACCACTATATCAATAAGCTGCGCAATGAGAAAAATGTACTTAATGTTCGATACTGAGTCTATCCCAGCTGACTTTGGCTGAGAGGCAGGGTACACCATGGACCGGTTGCCAGTCAATCGCAGGGCACCTTCACATTCAGAATGACATTCACATCTGTGGGCGATTAAGTTGAATTAAGATTTTTCAATGGAGAGTCGAACTTGGATCTTCTGACTGTGAGGCAGGTGTGCTAACCACTGTTTGTCTGTTCCGGGCAACAACATTTAAAATGGATAAAAAAAATACACTTGATGTTTGACGCTCACACTGACACTCACACTGATACTTTGATACTGAATTTGGGTGAGTGGCAGTGCACACACTGGACTAGTGACCAATCAATCACAGGACACTTATAGACAAACAACCATTTACATTCACATCTATGGACAATTTACAGTGATGTTCCGACAGAGATTCAAACACAGATCTCCTATCTACTACTCAACCATGACAAAGCTGGATGTCTTTTTTTTGTACTTTCAGCTCCACTCGCTGGCCCAGTCGATAGATGAGGCCCTCCGTGGTTGGAGCGTATCGGAGGGCCCGGAGGGCCAGGGCCTCCTCATGGACCCAGGGGCTCTCCGTGCCGCCGCAGAGAGTGCCTGCCTCCCCCGCAGCGCCAGCTCTCTGCTCATGGCCTTCCGGGACGTCACCGTCCACATTGATAGCAACAGTTCCTACACCATCTCCTCTGCAACCACCACTACCACCACCTCCCTGGGCAACGCCGGCGGCGAAGCGGGCAGCAGGAAGACCTCGCTGAGCGGGATGGGCCTCGTCAGAGGAGAGTCAGCTGAAGAGCCTGAATTCCCTGCGCCTCCTCCAAGCGAGGAGCTGGAGAATTTGGATCCGGGGTCGCGGAGGGGTTCAGCTGTGCCTCTCCCGGGGGGGTACGGCGCCTTAGAAGGGGAAGGCATCTCGGACGATGTGGGGTCCAACTCCACATCTACCTCCACCGCCATCGTCACTTCGACCTTCTCCGACCAGCAGCCCGCCCAGATTTACACCCAGTACCAGCAGTACCACTACACCCATCCGCAGCAGCTGGCGGCGGGCACCGGCCCCGATGCCCTGCAGGCTCTGGTGGTCTCCCTCCCCAGGGATCGATGCCAGGATCCCACGTCTTGCCGGTCGCCCACCCTCTCCACCGACACCAATCGTAAACGGCTCTATCGGATTGGACTAAACCTCTTCAATGTGTAAGTGGAACCACAAAGCACACACAAACACTAACGTACTGTATAGACATTCACTCACGCACACATGCACATGCACTAGTCGTTCTTCAAAGTACACTTTTTGCCCTGAGAGCTTCTTTTGTGGTAGAGGCTCACTACAGACAAGAAAATAAAGGCGAAGGCATCGAGGCAATGGCGAAGCTATAGAGAGAGAAGCGTAGGGCATGCACAATGTGAAAGGAGCCATAAATAGAAAGAGCCTCTACTTCTAATCATTACTATTAGTTATTGCGAGTTAAAGTTGATTAAGCAGCACACATCGCTGACAGCAGCTCTGACCCGAACTCGTCCTCAACTAACAGCTTTTGAGCATGAATGTGCTCATCTTTTTCTTTATTTCGTTAGCAATTTCTTCACACACACACAGTGAGAGTAAGTATCCATGTGAATACAGTAGAGTCCAGCAGTTGCAAGCTACAATGCGAAAAAGGGCACCATGTTACAAAGCTACCCTTGTGAAATGTTAATAAATGGTTTACGAATGGATTATGAATAGATTATTAATAATTTACAAAGCATTGACGAAGAACTGCTCGAGTGACCTCTCTATTGTCAAATAGTGAGCTCACATTTAGCTTTACTACTTTGCCACAGATTAAATTGGTTGACTCATTATAAGAAAAAAAACAACTGCAGATAAGAATGAAAACAAAATGTAGTTCAAGCATTACAATAAATACATATACATTTTTAAACACATTGAAATATGTATAAATGCATTTGAAAATATTAAAGAATTATCATTGTATTCAATAATATGCTATATTACATATTTTGTGATCATTATTTGTTTATTTGTATCATTGCTTATTATATCGCAATTAGTTTTTCCCCTCTTTATTTTCCATATTTAGTTTTTCAATTTTTAAAAAAAAATGGTGTTTTCTTCATTGCATATACTACACTTGGAATTAAAAATTGGAACCCCAGAAAATTAACTATCGAGTATTGTTACGAGACTTTTTATTTTTTATTTAGTTTTCAAAAATATTTAATGATTACATTAAATTATTATAAATATATCCATCCATCCATTTTCTGTACCGCTTAGCCTCACTAGGGCCGCGGGCGTACTGGAGCCTATCCCAAGCGACTCTGGGCGAGAGGCGGGGTACACCCTGAACTGGCCTCCACCCAATCGCAGGGCACATATAAACAAACAACCCTTCGCACTCACATTGACACCTACGGGCAATTTAGTCTTCAATCAACCTACCACGCATGTTTTTGGGATGTGGGAGGAAACCGGAGTACCTGGAGAAAACGCACGCAGGCACGGGGAGAACACGCAAACCCCACACAGGCGGGGCCGGGATTTGAACACGGGTCCTCAGAACTGTGAGTCAGATGTGCTAACCAGTCGTCCACTGTGCTGCCATTAAAATATATATTTTATTATATTTATTCACAACCATGTAATTCTTATATTGCCTTCTTTTCCTTCCTCTTCTTCTTATGATTATTAGTACAAAAATGTTAAATAATTAATATTTAATTCATAATCATTACATACCAGTATAATATATAGCTCTCAATATAGTTTTAGGGGCCTCATTTTTATGGTCATATTTTACTGTTTATATTATTATTATTATTATTAAAGTACACGTGCTATATTATTATTATCATTATAAAAATATTATATTATAAATTATAAAAATACAAAAATGTGTTAATATTATAGCAGTATTAATGTGTATTTATTTTCAGATGTTTGTATTTCAAAGTTGTATAATTTTTCTTTTGATTATACGTGATTTCCTATTTATAAAGGGCTGCAGAATGAATTAGGGAATTTTAAATGGTAGCGTGTCATGTTGACAACATGATTAATATGAATAAGTAGCTGACTGTCACTCGCTAAATAGTGAGTCCCGCCCTGCGTGTTGTGAAGTAGTTTTATGATGTCATTACAGTCCTTACTTTAAAGTGTTGTCGCTGGTACCTTGTGTTGGCAGCAACCCGGAGAAAGGAATCCACTTCCTGATCACGCGCGGCTTCGTGCCCGACACGGCCATCGGCGTGGCTCACTTCCTGCTCCAGAGGAAAGGCCTCAGCAGGCAGATGATTGGAGAGTTCCTGGGCAACAGCAAGCTGCAGTTCAACAGAGACGTTCTCGAGTGAGTAAGCATTCTTTGAATACACGTACAGTGGTACCCTTCAGATATGCCGTAGTGTAATGACCTCACATGTGGACAAGGACAAAATGAAAACACTCGCTCGGAGCTGCTCTAAGCCACAACTCACGCACAGACGCTCACACTGGACTAAAACCGGAAACCCGACTCCAGCTCCTGACATCACTCACGAGGGCAGGCCCATTGAAGGTACATATGAATACTAAAGTACGTGGGGCCAATTTACATATTAACAGATCCAACGCTGAGTTTCTATGGGGAAAAAAGCCACCATTTTCAAGCAACGCCGGACTGCAGTGTTGTTGAATGCACAGATTAGTGTTAGCTGACAGTGTCATCAAGTGATAAACGGCACATTTTTTTGTGCTTGGCGATATGTCTGCTTTATGCGACACATGTCCACTCAAGACATTGTAATTGGGCAGCTCGTTGATGAAGCGCTGTCTCCACGAGTGAAAATACAATTCATGCTTTTACTGTCTTAATGGGTTTGCATGTGAGTCACAGTTCGTACCGGCTTTTTTAAACTCGGGGCTCAACAAGTAGCTCTGCTCCTAGTAGAATGGTTAATTTTGCATGAGACAGCACCCCCCTCCACCCCAAAAAAGGGTGTAAAGTACTGTAGGCCTGTCACGATAATTACTATATCGACACGATAGTTTTTCCAGACTTGATAAATTGTCATTGTTGTGTTGAGCCGCCGTGCGGATCCCACAGTGAGTGAATGATGATGATAATAATAATAATCATGGTAACTACTGATTTAAGAGCAAAAAATACAGTAAATAATAATAAAATAAGGGTGTGACTTGATACGGTGGACGACTGGTTAGAACATCTGCCTCACAGTTCTGAGGACCAGCTTGTATGTTCTCCCCGTGCCTGGGGGGGTTTTCTCCGGGTACTCTGGTTACCTCCCACATTCCATAAACATGCATGGTAGGTTAATGGAAGACTCTAAATTGCCCGTAGGTGTGAATGTGAGTGCGAATGGTTGTTTGTTTATGTGCCCTGCGATTGGCTGGAGGCCAGTTCAGGGTGTACCCCGCCTCTCGCCCAGAGTCACTTGGGATAGGCTCCAGCACGCCCGCAACCCTAGTGAGGATAAGCGGGACAGAAAATGGATGGAAGGGTGTGACTTATTTTTCATGATTTCAGAGGCATTAAAATAACAACATTATCGTTTATCGTGATAGTTTTGGGGACAATATATCATCTTTTAAAAAATGTTATTGTGACAGGCCTAGTGTAAAGTATGCTATAATTCTTGAACCTTGGGATATTTGACAAAGGCCAGACATTGTTACGTTAAAAAAAAAGCTAAGCAGAGCTGCGGTGTTGTTGGATGCACAGACTAGTAGTAGCTAAGACCGTTATCAGTGTTATTTTCTGATGATAAGCCGCACATACTTATTTGATCAAGGCGTTGATGCATGGATCTGCTACACTAACTGACAAGTTGAATTGGTGATGAAGGAAATTGCAATCCATGCTTTGCAGTTTGCACCCACTTTTTAAGACTTGAGGCTCAACGAGCAACTCCGCCCCTTGTTGTCATGGTAACAAAAGCTGTAGTAGAGCGAACAGGCTGGTATCAGAAAGGCGAGATGGTGTGTAATGTGGGCTATACAATTGACAAGTGCAGTTTGGCTGCTTGTTGATGAAGTGCTGCCTCCTTGAGTGAAAATACAGCGCATGCTGCTATGGTCACTTCCTTTTTTCTTCTTCACACACTGGGCTCCTGCGTCGTGATGACAAAAGCTTGACTTTTGCCCGGCTGTACAAGGGGTGCAGGGTGAGCAGTGGCTCATTTTCATGAGGATAATTTGCTATAATTATTGTTCCTTGGGGTCTCGGGAGATTCAAGGATAAAAATACATTTGGCATTTGTAAGGACATAAAATAATGTATTTACCATAGTGTGAAATGTGGGGGAAATGTCAGAGGAGAAAGACAACTAAATTACTTGCCTGACTTTATTAAAACACTTGGAAGCTGTTTAAAATGATGTACTGTATATATAAAAAGCATCACCTTTAAAGAAACTGATGATTACGTTAAGTCATTATCGTGTTTCCAACATACAATTTAATGAATCTAAATAGTTTCTCCAAGTGTCTTTATTTATTCATTCTTAGGGACAATGTCTAGTCTATTATTTTAACATTTGCGTTTGTTTTATTCCCCCAATGGAGACAACTTTAGATTCAATATAAATAATTTACCATCGCTTTACAGAGTCTTTGTAAACCATTAGGTGGTTTTTTTTTTCAGGCAATTGAACCTCAGCCATCCATCTTTGAAATGTTTCAGTGGGGGTTGATAAAAAGGCCAGAAGCAAAAATAAAATAAAATAATAAAACAAAAAAAAGCACCAAAAAAGAAACTTGTTCAAAGTTAGATAAAGAACGACAAATGAGGAATTCTGCTAGACAGGGCTTACATTTCCCTTTAGTCAATAATTCCCATTTTCTTGCAGTGTTTTATCTATACAACTTTCTAATGTTCTTCTTCTTCTCAAAAGGCTTTTTCACAACTTTATTACCATAAATTATGATTACAATCTTGTAACTTTACAACAGTTTTCTCAAAGTAAAATTTCATTCTTAAAAAAACCCATAACTTTTACTCTTGCAAAATTACTTTTTACTCATAAAGAATATTTTTCCTCCAAAAATTTGACGGTGTTCTTGTTACATCGCATTTTTCTCATAAAAGTCCAACTTTATTCTCTTAACACTTTATTGTAATTTACAATTATTTTTCCTCATAGCTTTCCATCACTTTCTTGGACAAATACCAATACTTATAAAATTCACATTTTTCTTGTAATACAATATTGCAAATCTTTTCTCATAATATTACAGCTTTATTCTCATCAATTTAAGATGAGTTTTCTCCTAACTCTTTTCCTTTTCTTAGAAAAAGATACCACTTGATTTGAAAAAAATCTTTTTTTTTTTTTTTTTTTTTTTACTTACAAGACTACCATTTCATTCTTTTAAGATAAAAATGTAATCATAACATTTCTACTTTTACCTCATGATATTGTCTTTCTTGTATAGTTAAAATTATTTATCCCATAACGTTTAGTCTTTTTAAAAAAAATACAATCTTATTCTTCCTGTAACTTTAAGTCTTTTTTTTTTTTTTTTTAAATAAAACATAAATTTCATACAATTACAATTTTGAATGTAATATTACAACTTTATACTAGTAAACTGGTATACTTTTTTTGTAACTTTTGATCTTTTTTTGTAAAAGATACAATTTCATTGTCATCATTTTAATACTTTATTCCCATAATTCTAACAATTATTGTCTTGTAATAGTACAGTTTTATTCTCATAATATCCATCCATCCATCCATGCATCCATTTTCCGAGCCGCTTCTCCTCATTAGGGTCGCGGGCGTGCTGGAGCCTATCCCAGCTGTCATCGGGCAGGAGGCGGGGCACGCCCTGAACTGGTTGCCAGCCAATCGCAGGGCACATACAAACAAACAACCATTCGCACGCACAGTCACACCTACGGGCAATTTTAGAGTCTCCAATTAACGCATGTTTTTGGGATGTGGGAGGAAACCGGAGTGCCCGGAGAAAACCCACGCAGCTCACTCTGATTAAAAATGCTCTACCAAATGTCTTTGGAGCATCCAGAATGGAGGGAGAGGCTTTTTGCTGAGGTTGTTGCAGAGATTGTGGAAACACTGCCTACGTTTCCCATCATTCAACAGCATTTCCTTTCAACATTTCATCAGCAGCATCATTCACATTGATGTTAGGATGCTGGGACAGAGCGACGCATTATACAAGATCTTTTGCAAGTTTAGCACTTCCCACTTTTATTGACTTGTAGATTGACAGCTATGCTGATATTTTGTTTACCTGCAAGTGATAAGCACAAGCACAAATGCATTTATAGTGAGATCTAGCCATATGGTGAGCTACTTTACACCCGAGAGTTGCATTAGCAGCAGCTCCTGTACTTTTATCTTGGATTTAAATCAGCCGCCTTTGTTTAGAGCACCTCCAGGACTCGTTGTCATGTTTCAAAGTTGCAGAATGGAAAAAAAAAAGTCCATAATAGCACATAAAGAAACATATTTTGGAAGTTTCAAGTTGTCGTGTTTCTGAGAGCCATATAAAATTGGCTTAAAAAGGAAAAAAAACTACTTTGGATCTTGGGGGCTTTCTGTCAAGTGCTTTCCAATGTTAAGAATGAGCTGTGAATTGTCTGCTGCATTACTGTTCAACTACTAAAAAAGAAATGGAGAGAGATCCTATCACAGGCTTCACAGTGGAAGCTGTTATACAGTAGCTGCAGAGGCTAGACAATGAAATATTTTCTTCCCTGTGTGTAAAGGCCACCTGTCCCAATAATTGAATCCATAAAGTGTGTGAATCTAGCACCTATAATTCTATACAGCATACTGCACTGTACGAGTCAATATCACCATAAAGTGGCTTTGACACCTTCCCCACTTCAGCCTGGCCAAAAAGCTCAGATTTCCTATTCAACTTTGTATTCGTTGTATTAAGCAAATGTTAGGCTGTTAGAAATGCACGTTGATTTCTTTTTATTATTAACATCATTAATTAACTGTAAGAAGAGAATATGCAAACACCAAAATATGTGAGCTTTCTGACAAGGGTGGACATTTTTGACTAGTGTTAGCATTTAATGAACACAGGGTGGACTTAATAACATGAGTCACTTAGCAAGCTGACTGTGTACTGATGAAGTTATGAAACAAGAGTGTAAATATTTATTCTGCAACTTGCCACTGTTTCAGCCTCCAGTGAAGAAAGACAAAATGATGGTCAGTTTTGTCTCCAATTCCTTTTTTCTTTTTCTTTAGAAAATATAACTTTATTGTCATGAAATGAAAACTTTTAACACATAATATTAGGTTATTCTCATAAATTTACAATAATTTTTCTTGTAACGTTCCATCTTTTTCTTGTAACAAAACAAAACTTTTCTCATAAAATTACAAATGATCTCTTGCAAAAGTACAATTTTATTCTTGTAGAATGATAACTTTTATCCTACATAGTAATCCAACTTCTTGTACAATGGTTTTTCTCCCCTCATTTACTTGGAAAAAATCCAACTTTATTTTCACAACATTGCATTTTCTTTTCTCTCAATATTCTTGTAATTTTAGAAATCTTTAAAAAATGGGACAACTTTTATCTGGTAATATTATAGCTTTTCTCTCGTAAATGTACATTTTGTCAAGTAACTTTACATAATTTTCTTTGGAAAAAACACACCTTTCCTCTCACAATGGTACTATTTTTGTCTTCAGTGTGGCCCTCATAGTAGTAAAGTGCGCGCGATTACACACTGGCATGCATAAATGCAAAATGCTTTCATTCAAAATGCTCATGGTTTTTGTATCCATCCGCATGAGGAGACACATCCAGGGTGGAGGGAGAGGCTTTTTGCTGAGGTTGTTGTAGATATTGTCGAAATAGGTCACTGCACATACACGCACTCGCACGTACGCACGCACGCGCACACACACACACACACACACACACACATTCATGTATGTGCTGCCATTGGCACATTCTTGCCTTTCATATACTCCTTTGAATGTTATAGTGACTCTCATGCTTCTATCTCCCAGTGTCATCACTATCCTCCTTCCTCTTTCCGTGTGTGTGTGTGTGTGTGTGTGTGTGTCTTCCTTCCAGGTCAGTGGCTCAGTAATGGAAGTATGACTGTAAAGGAAGGTTTTGCCATCAGCGTGTGCTTGTGGGTGTGTTGTATTTGTGTGTGAATTCACTCGGACGCGAACACCCACGTCTCTTTTCCTGTGTGCTAAATTGTTGCTTCTCTTTTTTTCTCACCCCTGTCTGCGCGTGTGCGTGTGTGGTTGCTGGCAGCTGCGTGGTGGACGAGATGGATTTCTCGGGCATGGAGCTGGACGAAGCCCTGAGAAAGTTTCAGGCTCATGTGCGCGTGCAGGGCGAGGCGCAGAAGGTGGAGCGACTCATCGAGGCCTTTAGGTGAGAAGCCGGGAGCTCTAAAACGAAACATTTTCACTTGGATAAATATTGTAAAGCCAAAACAGGCCATGCCCTCAACTTTGGCACCTTGGCATTCGTTGGGGGTTACTAACTGCAGCAGGGGCGGGCCGTGCATTTGTTACCTCTGAACCTCTGAATACCACCACTATCACGTTGAAATAATGGAAACCATCAATACAAAAACGCAATACAATAGCACGCAACGTTGCCATGTACATCATCTGGAGCAGTTCGGAACCAGTATTTATTTAATAACAACAAAAACATAAACAAACAATACAAATTAAAAAAATAAAATACATCATACTTACCGGAGAAGCTGATTATAAATATATTAATATCTAAAGACGTGCTTTGCTAGATGAACTTGGTTTGCTCTGACTGAGCAATCAAATGACCGAAAAATGGTGACATCATTGGGGCTCGAAGTGAACTTTTTAGGGCACTTCCCCGAAGCTTGCCCTGTTTGGTCGAATGCACTCAAATGTTTGCTATGTCTCACAGTTTGGTTTTATCATCTTATTAATCTCACAGTACTCTAATTATTTCGGTATTGTGGGAAAGCTCACAGTATTGCAGGAAGGTTGACGGTGCGAAGACATCGGCGAGTCCTTCTCAATTGGCTTTAGTAGTTTCTGTGTTTTCCCTCAGGTGTTTGTGAAAAAGACATCTTCACATCACATATTACCTTGCACTTCTATCCCCGTTCATCCGACGTTTACATTTGTGTGCAGTACCTCCAAAATGCTAATTATTGATGCAGCGATAATCCTACCATGCTCACAATAACAAAACTGTCCATTGATAAATTGTCTGTTCACTAATTTAACAGAATTTATTGTCATTAAAAAAAAAAGTTATACCGTTAGGAATTGCTTGTATTCTAACTAACATTAAAAATGACTGCCTACGAACAGTAATTTATTTGCTTGAGTCCAGAAATTCAAGGCAAGTCAGAAAGGCAGGAAAACTCTTAAAAGGCAACACAAGTTTAGAAACAGCCAAGTAACAATAATTAAACTAATCATGGGATTCCTACGTAGTTTCTTTTCCTCTGCTTAGTGATATTGTGAAATGATATGTGATATGTTTTGATTTGAAATGTAGACATTACCTTTGAAGAGAGGGAAGTATGGAAGATGATTGATTTTTGCAGTGATATGGAGTGGACCTATCATATTATTTGATTGTTGGGACTTATGGAATGCGGGTCTGCGTTTGCTGGGACAGCGCCCGGCGTGTACAACAAGGCGTCTCTAACTCGCTCAGTCGATTGTGAAGCGATGCTCTGACAGGCGTGTTAGCAAGTTGCAATGCTAACGCACGTCCTCTCAGTGCTGCGGTCACGCGGGCCAGTCAGCCAATCAATGTATTTCTTTTGACGTAAACATATGGTCACATGGGTTACGCTTCCAATCGGGTGCGTTTACACTCAAATGAGGACTCGACACGCTCTCCAGCCTGGCTAAGCAGCTTGGCTTCGTATAGACGACACAAAACTACATTTTAAGCACAACAGCTCATTATTTTGATGGTCACGGCCATGACGATATTGAGGCACTTTTAATTTCGCGATAACGTGAATATTGTGACATGCCTACAAACGACAATACTTTTTTTCCTACGCTTGCCCGATCCGAAACGTTGTAAGGTTTGCTAGCTTGCCCGTTACTTACATTACTTACATTAAAATGTTATAATATATTAATTTAGATAAGCATTTGGCATGTTGTTGTCCATCCATCCATCCATCCATCCATCCATTTTATTTACTGCTTATCCACACTAGGGTCGCGGGCTGCTGGAATCTATCCCAGCTATCTTCGGGCAGGAGGCGGGGTACACCCTGAACCGGTCGCCAGCCAATCGCTGGGCACATAGAAACAAACAACATTCGCACTCACGTTCACACCTACGGGCAATTTAGCGTCTTCAATCAACCTACCACGCATGTTTTTGGGATGTGGAAGGAAACCGGAATGCCCGGAGAATACCCACGCAGGCACGGGGAGAACATGCAAACTCCACACAGGGGGGCCCGGGATTTGAACCCCGGTCCCCAGAACTGTGAGGCAGTCGTCCACCGTGCCGGCACATGTTGTTGTATTCATCATAAATATTTACAAATATAAAAATAAATGTTAAAAAATAGGTAAATAAAAATGGACACATATGATAAAATGAAAATCAAGTAAAAAATGAAATACACTCATATCATTCATCTTCCGTTCCGCTTATCCTCATGTTTTCAATATTTAAATAAGTAATAATCCAGGTTAAAACTTTTCACCATCATAAAACTGCTCCAAATTGTAACAGCAATGTTTTAAGTAACATTTAAACATTCTTAACTGTCATTAAATTGTAAAAATAATTTAACAACTGTTAATACGTAAACTATGTACATCAAGTATGTCAAGTATATGAATTGAAATACACATACTTTTTATATTATGCTTTTTTTTAATAATAATTATTTACAACATAAATATATAATACAAATACATGTAAAATGAAAATAAAACCAATAAAAAATAAATATTGAATTGATGAAATCCACAATAGAAAAGAGAATATTTGAATACAAATACAATAAAATTATAAAAATGATAAATAAAATAATTTTAAATTGTAATATTATATTAATAAGTTAATACTTAAAAACAGGGAAGAGCTCAGACTTAATGTGAGTACTTAATTGTCACACTAGTGAAAAAAGAAGAAAGTGCTCTAAAACAAAAACAAACAAACAAATAAACACAAGTGCCAACACACGGTGAAGCAGGACAAAAATATTAGGCCAGTCTTTCTTTAGTCTCCTCTAATTATTTTTCTCTTAGTTCTGTGCATGATTTCATGCATGATTGTATAAATTTCCTGATTTTATTGCGGCACCTTTTGAGTGCCGCAATAAAAAAAAAAGCTTTGCTCTTGAAAGACACAACAACATAAATCTATCACACGCTAAAAACCAAAAGGGCATACCATATTTTCACGACCATAAAGCGCACCGGATTAAAAGGCGCGGTCTCAGTTACGGGGTCTATTTCTGTATTTAACACATACATAAGGCGCATGCTCGCAACTTCACTTTGAACGCCCTGTTTACACCGATGTCCAGCGGTTGGAGTTCATTAATCCATTGCTCAAATTAGGGGTCCGTGTCTTGTCCAAGGACACTTCGACATGCGGACAGTCGTAGCAGGGATTCGGACCTGTTCTACCTACTGAGCCAAAGCCACCCCAACATAATCTCATTGGTATCGCAAGACACGTCCAGATCTGTGTGACAGACCACCATTATTACTGTAATGCCTTGTATGAACAAAATTAGGGGCGACTGGCTTGATTGCTACTTTACGAGTGGAGACTGGCTTGACCGCAGTCGTTTTCGGGGGTCCTTACCCAAACCGATGTTGTTTTGCACAATGCACATACCGGCGCGATATACCTACTGGGGGCGTGCCTTTAGCGTCCTCCTTCATGTGCACCCTTCCCCCTTTAACGGCCGCATGCTGTCCTCAGCCACGTCCGCTTTTCTTCTGTATAAGCAGCGTGTCGGTAGGAAATGCTCCCAGTCACTCATTAACTACATTTCCAAAGGTGCTATTGACATGAAATTTTCACTGGAAGTTGGGAACAACCCAAGTAATCCATACATAAAAAGAAAGTCGAAAAATAAGATCAGGAATTAAGTTATGTGTAATAATGGGAAATGACACAGGGAAAAAGTATTGAACACGCCAACTGGTATTTATTTAAAACTTTGTACAAAAGCCTCTGTTTGCAAGACGACTCCTGTCTGGAGAAACTAGTCGCATGCATTGCTCTGGTGTGATTTTGGCCCAGTCCTCCCAATGTTGTGCTGCAATCTTTTCACGAGCTTTGACATGTTTTTTTTTTTTAACCAGCAATGGGGTCTTGCGTGGTGAGCGTACATACAGGCCATGGCGGCGGAGTAAATTACTCACTGTTTTCCTTGTGACAACAGTACCTACTAATTCCATGTCTTTTTGAAGCTCTCTACAGGTGGTCCTTGGCTCTTGGACAACTCTTCTGATTATTCTTTGCACTCGTCTTTCAGAAATCTTACAAGAAGCACCTCATCGAGGCAAATTGATGGTGGTATGATTGGCTTTCCACTTATGTATTATGGCCCCAACTGTGCTCACTAAAACGTTCAGAAGCTTCGATACGCGCTTGTAACCAACGCCATCGTTATGTTTTGCAACAATTACTTTGCAATGGTCTTGAGACAGCTCTCTCCTCTTACCCGTCATGAGATGTGTCTTGACTCAAACCTTGGCAATGAGAACTTTTTGTAGGCCATCAATTAGGACTGAACCATCTGATATTCATTTGCACTGACAAGGGGCTGGATTGCTGTTGGATTATTGATAGATTTTAGGTGTTGTCTTGTCTTTCCATGCCTTTGTGCACCTCCCTTTTTTTGTGTGTTCAATACTTTTTCCCTGTGTCATTTCACATATACACATGACTTAATTTCTTATCTTATTTGTTCTACGTACTTTGTATGTATGGATTACTTCGGTTGTTTCTGGTGAAAATTCCATGTCAATGGCACCTTTGGAAATATATTTAGTGAGAAAAATGGTGACGTGTTAAATACTTATTTCAGCCGCTGTATCATGTCATATTTGCATAAATTATTGATATCCATGGAACAGATGCAGTATAGTTAAGCGCAAAAAGAAGAGGCAGAGAAGGTCCTCAACTGAGCTCCAGTTATAATTGTCATTCCCACAGAGCAGAGAGTACATATGCCGCAAGTTCGGCAATTTTTGTATGTGGCACATGCAGCGGACACATTGCCAAATGCATATACCACCCACCATTATCTTGAAAAACGTCACCAAACAATCAATAATATTTCTGTGTAGTCTGGCTTGTAAATGATGGATTTTTACCCAAGGTAGCTGCCAAGTCAGGGGTGGAAAAACAAGGGGTGTATGGGTGGTATTATGTAGAGTAGCCCCACTGTTACATCACAATTCAGAAGGGCTTGAATACAGATACATTTTCAGAATTAGGCAGCTCACAACAGTTTTTCTTGGTTGTATAATTTCACACTTGATGGATGGGCATGTACTCGACAGACCCAACTATTTGTACATGAGCAATTAAAAAGTCACTTTTCCATAATATTACCCCTTCAAGAGAGTATTCCCGCTGCCTTTATGACACTGCTGTAGTCACCGTGTTTAAAGGTAAAAAGGGAAGGAAGTGAGCAAACAAATTTTCTCTGCAGCGCTCCCCTTGAAGCGTGCTGGATGTGTGACGGAGCTTTTCAATGTCCTCTGTCATGTTAGTTTCTCAACATTAGCATATAATTATCTGAATGACGATAGCCAACTTTGTGGGAATAGTTTGTAAGATGGGGTAAGGCCCTTTTCTGTTTCAGCATGACAGTTAATGAATTTTTGAACACAAACTTGCAAAATCAAACGCCTTTGGAATTAATGACAACAGACTTCTAGATGTCCAAGAAGTGCGCAGAAAATGGTGTCCTCGGCGGTCCCGACATAGGAGGTTTTGAGGTTAGGACTGGTGCGCAATGAACTACTATGTGCAGCAGTGTAAGAATGCATTGTCATGTGCCACAAGAAGGGACGCTCACTTATTGCTGTAATTACTGTTTTTCATCGGGTTGTTTTACATTCAAGAGAAATCATGACTTTGCTACTGCGTTAGCTAACATTAACCCTAACCCTAACCCTAACTGCACATCGGGGACGAAAGCACCCAATACCACAGGATAATCACTCAGGATAATCTTTTGGAGACATCTGAGAATCATGTGTGTGCAGACTTTGTTCAAAAGGGGTGAAAATGCTAAAATGTGGCCCAATCGTTGTTAGGTGCGCACCCCGCTTTACATACAAATTCAGGTTGTGTTGCCACTGCAGGGACGGAACTCCGTGGTAAGCCTAGGACCCTTTGAATGTATATTAGGCGACCTTTATATAACGTGTTGAAGACTGAAAAGAGAAGCAAATAGCCATCATGCATTTCCTCTCATTTGAAGGCCAATCAGAACACTTGATCAAATCTCAGCGAGTCATAGGTACCCGGGCCCCTTGGGTGGTGCACATTACATATCTGTCACCCGCCATCACGTACCAGGCTCTGTGAGCATTGGTCACAAGTGAGCAGGCCTTATCGGGATGTGCCGTGTGTGTTACGTAACGCTCGTTATGTCATCTGTGTGTGTGTGTTGCTCTGTCATCGTGGCACAGGCTTCTTTGTGCCAGCTGGCGTGCGAACCTTCATGATATGAAGATGCCAGGCCGCTGTTGAAACAGACTGCTGACATAAGACGGGGAGCCAAGAGTGACGCGCACACACACACGTTAATGCTGTTTATTCACACAGCGGCGCATAAACATGCACCTTGCCTCAGCATTTGCTGCATATTACATCAAGTAGACGAGTCGGGAAGCTGCTGTGTCACTGCATTTGCTCATTGGGTGAAACCAGCAGGAAAACATGTCGTTCGCCGGATTCCACAAAAACTGCTATGAAAGTAGAAATGTGTCAATAATTAAAGCTGCAACAATATGAAGGGGTCCCCACAGACCCTTTTTTTTCATGCCGATTTCTCGGAATGATCACCAATCGCTTCACAGTTGATGGCATAGGCAAAAAAAAAAGAAAATCAGTCTGGGCTAATTTGGACAAAAAAATAGAAAACTGAACAAAATCCAATGGCAATTAGGCATACAGATAATAGTTATGTTTGAATGGTGCTAGGATTATGAGGAGGACCAAGGAATAATTTCTCCCCTGGACCCAACAATTTTGATAACTCTAAAGGATTTAGTGAAGAAAGCTTGGCAATTAAGTGTCAGCCATCTGTCCAGGATACCTGCTTCTGATTGCAGTGCATTTGGGCGAAACGCCAAGTAGGAGTTTGCCCATAAGCTGCTTGAAATCCAAATTGACGACTTCCTCTTCAATTTAGGGCATTGGTCCATGAGACTTTTTTTCTGCATCTGGTTCTGATAGAAATTGTCCATTTGATGTCAATTGGTCTAACAAGTGTTGATGGTCCATGTATTTCTTTCTTTTTTCTTTTTTTTAACTTTCCAAGAATCCTTAAAATCATCAAACTTTGACACCTTACTCCTCCCACATTAGGCCCTCCATATACCAAGTGACAGCACGAAACTGATGAACTGTCATACAGCGTGCAGCATTTGGCAATTAGTTTGCACGAGTGGCCGACCGATAACTATTAATTTTGCTGCTATTTAAAATGGCCTCGCAACAGTCCAGATGTAACAGTCAATCAAAAATGAGCTTTGGCAAAAAAAAAATAAATAAATAATTTACATACATACATACGTGTGTGTGTGTTTGTATATATATATATACATGCACACACAGACATACACCTGCACACACACACACACACACCTCGATTGTGGAGGAACCTCGATTTAAAGTTGACATGACGAGTAAACTCGAGTAAACAACAGCCTATGAATGGGTAGATACGACACGCCCCATTGCTAGCATGGCCGCCACTTAGGCACGTCGGTTAGCCAGAGCTAGTCTTCATATCTTTGACAACAGCGGCACAACCCGGAAATACAGGTACCAGTCTATGTCTTTTGATTCTGCCAGTAAACAACAGCAGCCAATTCTGGCTTTGTCCATGACAAAGGGCCGTTTTGAGTTCCAACCGGTCACTGTTTTCTGTCCGTTAAATCCAAAGTCTGTTGTTTCTGGGTCTGTTAAATCGAGGTTCCACTGTATATCATTGCCAACAGCCTCTCAAAGTAGCCAATCTCTCTCCTTTACTATTGCCTATTTTTTCTTTTTTTTATTATTGGCAAACCACTTCTTCCATGACAATCGCACCATGTTTTTGTGGTTCAATAAAAAACAATACAATACAATATACTACTGTATGTGGAGCCTCAAACTCTATAGAGGGTTACCCTTTTTTTCCGTCGCACCATGTTGGTAGATGTGCGGTGCCCCGGAATCATAAATGGTACGGTCCTGATTAATAATTAATAAATTGCGTGGGGAAGTACAAATACAGTACAACACATTTTTGCCAAAAGTTTTGTTGTTAGTGTTAAGGAATTTTGTAATCCAAAATTGTATGGACCTCCATGAACCAGGAAGTAGCCTACAAACAGACAAAGGGACAAAAGAACACAAATGGCCTTTGCTAATTCAACTTACTGAGCGCCATTTTACATGTCATTAGTGACGCTTTAAGCATCTAATCGTGGCATCGTGTACTAAATAATGTGGAAAAACGAGTTAAATATAAAAAGAAGTGTGCTATACTGTGTGTCCTCTGGTGTTAATAACCTCCGCCTTGGTTTCCTGTCTTGGCCGATGTGATGAAAGCCCCCCTGACTCCCCGAATGCACAAGTGTGTAAGCGCAAGTGACAGTCAAGGAGTCGGGGAGGTGCGAGCGAGACGTTTTGAAGCCTGCGGGCAGAGATGGAGAAGACAAAGTGCAGCATCTCATCACGCTCGTGCGAGCCAACGTGACGAGAGAAGCGTTACTTCACCACCGAGGGCACAAACCGCTTTGCGCTGTCAAATGTGTCCTTTCAGCACCATTAATGATGATTGCTCCTTATTTTCAGCCAATGCTGATCACAACCTTCCTGTTTGTCTTCACAATCTTAAAGGAGACAAAAAATAAAAAAAATTCCCCACAATTTTTGGAGGAAAAAAAAAAAGCAATTAAAAAGTACATTTTCCATAATGTATCCCCTTTAATTATTTGCAGGCGGCATGGTGGACGATAGTTTCGCACATCTGCCTCACAGTTCTGAGGACCGGGGTTCAAATCCCGGCCCAGTCTGTGTGGAGTTTGCATGTTCTTCCCGTGCCCGGTTGGGTTTTCTCCGGGCACTCCGGTTTCCTCCCACATCCCAAAAACATGCGTGGTAGGTTGATTGGAGACTCTAAATTGCCCGCAGGGGTGAATGTGAGTGTGAATGGTTGTTTGTTTCTATGTGCCCTGCGATTGGCTGGCGACCGGTTCAGGGTGTACCCCGCCTCCTGCCCGAAGATAGCTGACATAGGCTCCAGCAACCCGCGACCCTAGTGAGGATAAGCGGTAAAGAAAATGGATGGATGGATGTCCCCTTTAATTATTTGCAGGCGGCACACCGTGGATGAATGGATAACTATTTGCATTGGCTTTCCGAAAGGGCACACTCTCAGATGCTGGTATTGTACATTTCCTCCTATTCTAGCCAGCTCGCAATCCATAACGTAAAATAAGAACAATGAGAAAATGTGCGCCAAAATCATAATAAAGCCACGAGCCTTGAAGTCAGGGGGCCGCTCCATTAAATTAGACTGCACTTCAGGTGCCACAAATACGGTTGAGAGAGGTTTCTATAATATTCAGTGGAAGCCTGCAGGTGGAACTCAACAGAGCTGGGCTGAATATTAAAGCATTTTCAGCATCATTTTCTACAGTAGTGAAGCACTTTTGACCAAAGTCGACCAAAGAAATGAAAACTTGAGTTCGCCAGGTTCCATTTCACAGCAAAAGTGAGTGTTCAGTCACTCTGTAGTGGATACTGGATGCTTTGATGTTGATTTAAATGTGATGCAGAGTAAAGAGAATGAAATAAATGCTTGATGTGTTTTCAGACGTTTATTAATTTACATATTTTGCCACACGCTCCAAACTGGCACTGATTAATTAATCTTGACCCCTATGTAATTCCTTTGTAAGCATTGTTTGTTACAGATATTCCCTTTTACAGTATTTGGCCTCTCTCTCTCTCTCTCTCTCTCTCTCTCTCTCTCTCTCTCTCTCTCTCTCTCTCTCTCTCTCTCTCTCTCTCTCTCTCTCTCTCTACTTATATATCAAAAGAAAAAAACAAGAAAATCGAGGAAAATAATTTCTCATTAACATATTTACAAATCTGGAAAAAGAACACCCATTAAAATTACTTTTTAAAACGACATGTCACTAAAATATTACTTTAAAATTCCAATTAAAACTAATTAAAATACTTAACACATGAATTTGAAAATTTTATCACACATTAATTTCCTTTTTGAAAAATAAAAATCCAAAAAGTATCACTCATTATATGTTACCAAATCTTCAAAAAGAAACCATTTTAATTCAATCTTACTGAAACATATACAGTATACAGTGGAACCTTGATTTACCGGACCGCGTTTTATTGGATATCGGAAGTAACGGACCGTCTGGACCGTACATCTTTCCAAAAATAGTTACCAGTTGTCACTTAAACTAGCGTTGACAACATCTGTTAGTTCCAGAATTGGCCGCTGTTGTTTACGGATGGCGGCACGGTGGACGACTGGTTAGAGTGTCTACCTCACAGTTCTGAGGACTGGGGTTCAATCCCCCCGCCTGTGTGGAGTTTGCATGTTCTCCCTGTGCCTGCGTGGGTTTTCTCCGGGCACTCCGGTTTCCTCCCACATCCCAAATACATGCGTGGTAGGTTAATTGAAGACTCTACATTGCCCGTAGGTGTGAATGTGAGTGCAAATGGTTGTTTGTTTATGTGTGCCCTCCGATTGGCTGGCAACCAGTTCAGGGTGTACCCAGCCTCCTGCCCGATGATAGCTGGGATAGGCTCCAGCACTCCCGCGACCCTTGTGAGGAGAAGCGGCTCAGAAAATGGATGGATGGATGTTTACGGATGCCGTGGCGCAATATAGGCAGAGACTAGGAGACAGATATACAATATGCGTGGCAATGTGGTGGCCATGTTGAATGTAGTAACATTTCCAGGCGATGCATTGATGTGGCGGCCATGATGGCAGGAGTTCTATCTATCATCGCATAGAGATCTGCGCACAGAAGGAGCAGCATGGCAGCGGTGTTAACTTTAAGAGGAATACAACAAACAAGTCTCTGGAGTCCGGAACATGCTATTTTTGGTACAGTAACTGTTTTTTTTGTCAAGCGGTTCGTCTATGGCAATGAATTTGGAACTAGGAAGCACAATAATCCCTCGTGGCTCATAAAAGCAACCTGCCATGACTCGCCTATGAGTGTGTCAACAATGTCACCATCAAGCACACCAGCGTGGTAACTTTGGATAAGATTTAAAACTTTTCAAACATTTTCAAGCTTTTTCATATTTATTTACAATAACTCTGCACTGTACTGGCTACTGTTTTTAATTTACAAAAAAAAAGGTATCACAAATGTAAATACTTTAAAAAGTCTAGGAAAATATTGATTGATATCGATTTTGACACACTTACAGTACAGCACAAAATTATTGTTTTGTATTTCTTCTGCCTATTGATTGTGCCACAGCACCAGTAAACAACAACTGCCAATTCTGGAACTAACAGATTTTGTCAATGGCGCATTGAGTGACAACTGGACACTATTTTTGGACACTTTTCTGTTTGTTCAATCCGATATCCGTTAAATCGAGGCTCCGCTGTACATGTAAAAAATATATATCCCAAAAAAATCTGACTTTTTTTTTTTTTTTTGTCAATCCAGTAGAATAAAACCAGTCATTAAAATAGTTTTGGTTTCACTCATCAAGATATGTTTCATAAAAACTTGAACATAATCACTAGTTAGAACTAAACCCCAGAAATGTATTGCAAATTGCTTCAATATAATTGTAATAAAAGAATGATCTTTTTGATAGTTTATACTTTCATTATATTTAGCTATACATTTATATAATGACCCTCCTTCCCCGGATGTGTGTATCTATGTTTATACTGTATTTGTGATGTTTTTTTTCTGTGCACACAGCCAGCGCTACTGTATGTGTAATCCTGATGTGGTGCAGCAGTTCCACAACCCCGACACCATCTTCATCCTTGCCTTTGCTGTGGTCCTCCTCAACACTGACATGTACTCGCCCAACATCAAACCACAGCGCAAAATGGGCCTCGACGACTTCATACGCAATCTCAGAGGTGAAAGTCATTTACAGTACACACACTGCACATACACACGAACATACATACATACATAACACACACACATACTGTACATACTGTTGTAGTAGGCTTTTCCTTTTTTTTTTTTTTTTTTTGCCTTTTAGCAGAAGCCCGAAGGTTTTGTGTTAACAATGACTGCTATTTCGAATTGTTCATAATTCCTCCCACCTTTTCCAAGGCCCCAGTTCCAGCTGAAGAGAAACTGCTCCAAACTCTGAAGCTGCCGCCACCATGCTGTACGCATGGTGTTCTTTTGGTGAGGAGCAGTGGTGTGTTTGTGCCAAACAGACAATACCTTTTCGAACTATAGCCAAAAGGTTCAACATTGGTTTCAGCGGACCATAACAAAATCTCCCAAACACATATGGGAAAGAATGTGTGGCTTCTGCTAGAAAGAAAAAAAACAATGCAGAAAAAGCGTACTAGAACATCTGAAATGTATTTGGCGTTAACATACACACACTCACACATGCAAACAGTATTTACATTAGATAAACATACACACTTTACACACTTATACACAAATGCGTGAGCGCACACCTACAGACACGCACACATGAATTTCTATGCCCTGTAATTCATCGCCTGTTCACCTGAAGTAAAAGTTTCTGGGCTCTCCTCGCTCTCCTGGTGTTCCATGTCTGATAACTTCAGCTCCTCGAGTTCCGCCCCAGAGCGCATGCCAATTAATTGCGCCTCATTGCGATTTAACGATACGAGCTGGTATTTTGCACATGCATCTCATCACCTGCGCTCGCCCGGCAGCACTTTGACTTCTATTTACCTTTGCTCACCAGCACTTTTTCTTCAGTCAACAGCAGCTTCCAGACAAAGAGTTCATTGTCATGGAAACCAGGAAAAAAAGCGCAGCCATCCTGCATGGTGTGGCTGTGACTGGCCAGCATTTCAGGCTCTGCATGGGCACTCATTCGAAGATCTCACATGTCTGTCTGTCTGTCCCTCTGTCAACTTTAATTTTACGTGGTTTGTGCAAGCTAGATAGCATAGCCTTGCAAAAAAATTTACTTCTGTTTGTGTTTTTAGTGACACAGTCCTCTTTTTATGAAAGTTCTCGCAGACAACAGGCAGCAAACAAAACAATTTGGTCTGATACGTTTTTCCCTCATAGCTCAAGGTCTCGCAGTTTCATGAGTTCCCACTTGATGGGAAATAGAAGTTTGAATGTTTTTTTTTTTTGAAGGGTCCTGGACCTAGCCCTGCAGACAGTATAGTTCACAATGAGTCAGGCTGATGTATTTTTCTTTGGGGGGACGGGGGTCACGGCTGCTCGTTCAGGTGTGGATGACGGAGCAGACATCCCCAGAGAGATGGTGGCTGGCATTTATGAAAGGATCCAACAAAGAGAGCTGCGATCCAATGAGGACCATGTCACCTATGTGAGCCGTGTGGAGCAGTCCATCCTGGGCCTGAAAACTGTAAGCATTGGTCACCTTTTAGCTTCTGTGCTACCTTCCATACCGACACACCTGCTTGCCGAGAAAACTGCCTAGCTCTTACCTACCCGGGTGACCTTCCTTTGACCAAATGACTGAACGGAATTTTTCTACCGACCTACTTACCTGCCTGCCTACTTACACATTCCACTGATGCCCAACCTCACAACTTGATGGACTGACCTACTTGCCTGCCTACTGACTAACTTATCCCTGGTAATCTCTTTCCCTGTCCCTGTGTAGATCTTGGCCGTGCCTCACAGACGTCTGGTGTGCTGCTGTCGTCTGTTTGAGGTTCCTGATGCCAACAAACCTCATAAACAGAAACTGTCGCAGCTCCAGAGAGAGGTCTTCCTCTTTAACGACCTGCTCTTGGTAAGCACGCTCCAAAACATGTGACTCATATCAGCCATTTGTTTCCATGTTGTTTTATTTAGCGTAGCAGCTTTATAGCATTTTAAACATGTTTGGGTCCGTCTCCAGATCCTGAAGCTGTGCCCCAAGAAGAAAAGCTCGGCTTCTTACACCTTCTGCAAAGCCATGGGTCTCCTGGGAATGCAGTTCCACCTCTTCAGCAATGAATGTACGATGAACCTCTGCACAATCTAATCCATACATTTTGCAAGACAAAGGAGGCCAATAGGGAACATCTATTTGATATACAAGTAAATTGAGTTAGGAACTTGGTCACTGAACAAATTAAACTTGTAAGTCAAGGTGCCATGGTCTGTAACGATCGTGTGTCAGAATATTGAACCTCCAAAAAATCGGAGTCACAATTTGAGCAAAACCAACACATTTACTTCAACAAGGGAGCACAACAAACGTGAGCAAGAAAAATAATGAAAAATGTCAACAAAGGTTGATGTGAAAACAAGAAACAGCGAACGCTGAAATAACGAAGGTGGATGGGCGAAGCTCGACAGGAGCTAGGCGTAGGGAAAAATAATCAAAAACGGAACTGCAGCAAAAATCGATAATACAAATACACAGCCGAAATAGGAACTACAGTATCACGAGACAAATACTAAGCAATGCTAACAGAGAGAATCCTCACTACAGGAGAAGGAAATGGGAAAAACAAACAAAGAAAATGAATCTAAACCACACAGGTTTGGAAGCAAGAAACAGGTTACAAACAAAAGGAACAAACAAACCTACTGCACAAGCGTAGGCAAATACTAGAAATACAAAAACTGGAATTATTTACATTTGGAGAAAACAAATATGATGCAGAACGGTGGAGAAAAAAAGCACACCGACGACTACGGGCAAACAGCAAGGATAAAACAATATTCTGGTGACTAGATGACTTCTGTCTGGCGATTAAGAACCTAACTAATGATGATACTGAGCAGGTGTGACTAAGCAGGCTCCACCCATCCACAGACCCAGGCACTAGAAAAACACTGAAACCAGTATCAAAACACAGGCCAATGACACAGTCAATGCATATGTCGTTAAGAAGCATCAATTCCGTGCTCTAATTAAAGCTGCATGCCACAATGAACAATCTCGTTTTCATGGTCCATCATTGAAATGATCATGAAACTTGGCAAGTTAGTGTCGCCCATCAGTTGTGGGTACCTGCTTCTGATTGAAATTCCCAGTCGGAGTTAGGATTCAAATCAAAATGGAGACTTACAGACTTCTTCGTGCGTCCTTTTATGATCGACACGTCTACCCAATTTCATGTTGATCGGTTTAGTTTATGATGGGGGCAACTTTTTAAGGGGCGCTACTTATTAATTTGCAATTTATGAATAAATATGATGTGTCTTTGTGTTTGGCACCAGACTATGCCCATGGCATCACCATGATGAGCCCGTTTACCTCTGAGAAGAAGCAGCTGGTGAGCTTTTGCTCACCAAGTGGGGAGGAGCTGCGGAAATTCGCAGAGGAGTTGCGAGAGGCTATTTCCGAAGTCAACGAGATGGAGCACATACACATCCAGTGTAAGGCTTGCGGAGATGGCAATATTACTCACACTCTGTACTTGCCCCCTTCTCAAATTCTTATTTTTTTGCACGGTTTCCCCACTTTAATGTTTCAGATCATCAAACAAATAATATCAAAGATAACCCAAGTAAACAATAAAATGCATTTTATATGTGAAGAAGTAGCTGCCCCCTAAACCCAACATACTTTTTCCACACAGGGCCAGGTAGCTTTCAATATTTTTTCCCCTTAATTAACAAAAGTACGATTTAAAAACTGGATTTTATGTTCACTTGGGTAATCTTTGTCTGATATTAACATTTGTTTGATGATCTTAAAAGTTAAATTGGGAAAACTATGCAAAAAATTATAATTATTGAGTGAAGGGGTAAATACTTTACTTTTTCATTGCACTGTAAGTAAAAGTACAGATACCTTTATTAAACCTTTAAAAAAAACTGTAAAAAAAATACTCAATTCCTTCATTTAAATAAAAGTAAAAAAGTACAGACTCTGGTGTAGAGATTAAGTCACCGGTGCGTATCCCCGCCTGAACACGTCGTCGTCGTATCCCTGGGCAAGACACTTCACCCACATTGCCTATGAATGAATGTGCTTTGATTTTCGGTGGTGGCTGGAGGGGACGTAGGCGCAGAATGGCAGCCACGCTTCTGTCAAACTGCCTCAGGGCAGCTGTGGCAACGCAAGTAGCTTACTAGCACTAGGGTGCGACTGTGGAGTGAATGAATAATGTGTGCAATTGTAAAGCATCTTTGAGTGCCTTGAAAAGCGCTATATAAGTGGTGTGCATTATTAATATTATTATTGCATTTTTTATTGTGCCTGTACAGAGAAGAAATAAATTATCACTGGACACGGCTTTGCTGCGTGCTAAATTCTGTCAGGATAATTAGGACTGAACTTGAAAACAGGTGCTGTATGGAGAATGAATATGGTGAATTGTTTTTAATTCAATTAAGTACAGCAAGGAAGTATTAGTTACTTCATTACTTCCCACCACCGAAGACGTATGACGACTGTGCACTCAAACCTGTCCAGTATATCATTCACACTTCCGTTTGTTTTCTCGTATTTTTAAGGGGAACTGGAGAGGCAACAGGGCATCCAACCTCACAGCATACATACGAATGGCGGCCAAGTGGACGCGCACACGGGGCAAGGATCCCCGTCAGGTGCTGACTAAAATCCATTTTCAAGACAAAATCCCTTTTCTATACATTAGGATCTGGAGAATATCCCAGCTGACTTGAAGCAAGAGGTGGTACACTCTGGACCAGTCACCAGCCAATCGTAGGGCACATATAGACAAACAAGCATTCATACTCACATTCCCACCTATGGACAACTGTGGGAGTAATTATACATAACAACCTCACCACACCATGTATCTCTGTCTGTCAGTGCTACTTGTTGAGCGCCAAATCCCCAATAAAGCCTGTAAAAGTATCGATTGTTTTTTCACTCGTGGAGGCAGCACTTCATAACCAACAATTACACTGACATGGATCCTTGTATTTAGCACATGCAGCAGACACATTGCCAAACTCAAATCTGATCTTTTGGTTTTGACATGATAGTGTTTCCAAGGCGGATCTTCAGTCAGCCTAGCTGCCAAGTCACGGGCAGAGGAACTCGTTAAGGGGCTGCTGTTATTGCGTAAATTAGACCTAATGCGACATCACAGTGCGACAAAATCGAGAACGCTTCGCTCACCGACACATTTTGGGAATTAGGCAGCTCCCAAAAGATGTACTTGGTTGTTTAATTTCACAGCCCACTATTTCTATACAAGCAATTAAAAAGTAAATTTTCCATAGTTTGTCCCCTTTCAGCCAGCATCAGTGCTCTTAACCTGGGAAGGGCTCACTTGTCAGGTTTTTATCCAAGCCTCCAGTGATGAGTTTAAGCTCACAAGCTGTCATGTGTCTCACTCTTTATTGGTTGTTTATTGAAGTTTTGTTGAGTTACTTTTTAGGCAAATTTGTGCTGCCCCAAAGCTAAACACTGGCTAAAATGTGCTATGTAGTCACTGAGCGTCCATCTTGGTATGTATATATGTATTGCCGTGTGTATTTTTTTTCTTTTGCAAAAGAACTTAAGCTCGAACGCACATTGTGGTAAATGTCCTTATCTCGCTCACTGGAGAAAAGCAAATAAGCATTTTTGTATATCCCTAAACTGCTGAAGCGTTTCTTGCACTAACGTACTAAAACTTCGCTACTTAGTGCTGATTAGAAGCCCCGAAAGATGGGAAATGTTTAATTTAATTAGAGTACACGTCGGCAGTATTTGCAGCTGTTAGCTGTCAAGGCTATCCAGTGTCAGAACTGCTTGGGACACAGTCACAAATCATGGAAACAAATGTAATTTTACATTCAAGTGAAGGAACAAACCTTTTACCTCCGCCAAGGAAGTTCGTTTGTTTTGGTGAATCATCCAGTCTACATTGTCAACCTATTAAACTCTGGTGCGAATCTCAAATTTATTCACTCGTTTAAGACACAATAGAACTGTACACAACACCCACACATCATTTACTGTAGAACACTTTTAAAATACAGTTTTACCCCACCCACATGCTTTAAACACAGTCAAAAAAGTTAAGAATTAAAGCACACTATTAAAAGAATTTTAAGCACATGCAGTTCTCCAAATAAGAGGCAAAACATGCTTGCTTCAAGCTGTTTATTTGTCACTCCCAGTCTACTGTAAAACTCACAAAGAATTAAACAGTGAATATTTAAACATTAAAATGCTCAACCAACCCATATAATAATCAAGTCCGCAAAACGCCATAAATGGGCTAACAGAAATGAAGTAATAGTAAACCTTTAAAAAAAAAACGGATACTTGAACATACACGGTTGTACACGGAGCAGCAACACATACAAACAGAGCATACAACAATTCATCAAAACATGATATAGCAAGGGCTCAAACGATGAACCGCAATAGGGTATAATCCAAGGTTAAACCCCACTGTACAGAGGGGTTTAACCTTGCTTGGAGCCCTCCCGAGGGCCATTATAGCAAACGGACCATACTCACTCATTCATTCACTAGCACAAATGCGGAAGCCTTTACGGAGGTCTGCACAATGCGCCTCCCACTCCAGTGCTTTTAATATTCTGAAGTATGCCTGTTGATTTCTTGTGCGTTCCGGCAGGTCAACAGGATGTGTACGATAAAAGCGGCAACAACAACGCAGTGGAGGTGAGTGCCAAAACCACTCTTGTCTCCCTCAGGTAAGTGTGTGTGCTCGTTCATCTCCGTGGGTCTTGTCGGCTTCTATTTGAACGTGTCCGTGTGTGTTTGCGCGTGTGACTCAAAAAGGAGAAAGTCATGCTTTGCTTCAACAATAATAATAATTAAAAAAAAGCAAAAAGCTGCGCCCGTGGCTCATCACCAAGGATACAAAGGCTGCCTAGAGGCCTTCGAGTGGATCAGCCGCCACTCTCGCTCTGTAGAAAACATCCATTCTCCATCAGCTGCTGCTAAGCCTCGACAAGGCAAACATAAGCCAGCCTGTGTGTCTGCACGTGTGTTTGTCTCCACCGTGTGTGTTTCTTCTCCCTTTCACCGCGTGTGTCTCTCCCGCCTTGGCCAGTCCTCTTGAGAGATGTCAGTCAGTGTGTTAGGGAGGCACCACGCCCTCGGTGTCACTTTATCCCCTGATCTTCTACCAAATACCCCCACCCTCATCCACCTGCAGAACAAGCTCCCACACCCCCTCTCCTCTTTTCTAAGGCATCGGTGAGACTTTTGATGTAGTGTAAAATGTTTTTACGGCATACAGTAACCCCCGACTATTTAAGGAAGATAGGGACCGTGCCTGAATGTGAATAGTGAATATCAATGATTATTTGATGCTCCCCTAAAAGTGATTTATGCCTATATTAATACAGCAGCGCCTTGAGATACAAGTAACCCAACTTACGAGTTTTTTGAAATTTGAGCTGTCATTCAGCCTCTTTTTTTGCTTTGACGTGCGAGCGCAAACCTTGAGATGCGAGCGCTGCATAGTGGTAGTAAACTCATTTTCACTCACTTCACAATAAGCAGCAGTTTAGCGAATATTGAACAATTAATCAAAAGCTTCGAGCTGTTTAATGCTACTCCAAGTTGAAGTTTATTGTCAAGCTAAACAGAAAACCTGAAGAATTACACATGTACTTAAAAAACACCCAGATAGTTTTGCCTTAGAAAAGTCAATTCAGCTTAACGCTAGCATACACTGCAGAACACCATTAAACTGCTAACGGTTAGCATCAACAGTCGCGGTTTTACAACCCCAATTCCAATGAAGCTGGGACGTTTTGTTAAACATAAATGAAAACAGAATACAATTATTTGCAAACCATGTTCAACCTATATTTAATTGAATACACTACAAAGACTAGATATTTAATGTTCAAACTGATAAACTTGATTGGTTTCAGCAACAACAACAAAATAAAGCCCCTGCTTATTTCAGCAAGGCAATGCCAAAGCACATTCTGCGTGGCTTCGTAGTAAAAGAGTGCGGGTACAAGACTGGCCTGCCCGCAGTCCAGACCTCACTCCCATTGAAAATGTGCGGCGCATTATGAAGCGTAAAATACGACAACGGCGACCCCGGACTGTTGAACAGCTGAAGCTGTACATCGAGCAAGAATGGGAAGGAATTCCACCTTCAAAGCTTCAACAGTTAGTGTCCACAGTTCCCAAACGTTTATTGGAAGTTGTTAAAAGAAAAGGTGATGTAACACAGTGGTAAACATGACCGTGTCCCAGCTTCTTTGGAACGTGTTGCAGCCATAAAATTCGAAGTTCATGATTATTTGCTAAAAACAAAGTTTATCAGTTTGAACATTACAGATCTTGTCTTTGCAGTGTATTCAATTAAATATAGGCTGAACATGATTTGCAAATCATTGTATTCTGTTTTCATTTAACACAACGTCCACACACACACAACGTGAAAGTGCAGCAACGACTGTGACTCTCCTCTCTCCCATGCCGAGGGCATTACAATGCCTTAATTGCTCCATTTTATTTCACTTCACTCAAGCGTCGGCGTATCTGATGCTCGCTCGTAACAAGAGGTGCAACGATTAATCGACAACTAATTGATTATCAAATTCACCAAAAACATTTTTGCTAATTGATTAATCGTTTGGAGACCTTGTTTGACTTAAAATTCTCCAAATCTTAGAATTTCAGCCTCACAACAGTAAGTATGAATAATAATAAAGCAATACATATTAATAATATTCTATTTATTATAATAATAAAGCAGACTGATTATCTTTGTGTTTCATCGAAATAATTTTGTCCCGCAACACAAAGCAAAAAAGGATCAAGCAAGGAACGGCTCATGGGGCACTTGTAAGTCAAGGTACCATTGTACTGATATTTTTTGTAAAGGCAAAAAAACAAAAAGAAACGTATGATTAAATCATATTTGTTATTATATATCATTGACTATTATTATGAAATATAAACATCTCTGGCTTTTCCCCATGATCTATTGTGAGTTTAAATGACATTTGTGGTTTGGATGGTTAATTTACACAGCATCCCAACTTTTTGGAGGCAGTCTTATAATATGTATAAAAGATACATATGAATGTTTAGACGAGAACGCGTGTGTCTCTGTGTGTGTGCGTCGCACGCGCTCACTCTGCACGCCACCTCCGTGCATGCCTGCATGCGCCCATGCGTGTCACACCAGAGGGCTGCGTAAGGCTGCGTTCAGGCTGGTAACTCCCCGTGCGTTCTCTGGCTGTTCCTAAACTAGGTGTCAATTCACAACAGGCTGCAGACCTACCAACTGAGCCCGCCCGGCGTTGAGTCGATGCCCCCCCTGGCCCTGACCGCCCCGCCCGCCTTGCTCGACCCCGCCCCGGCCGGGGAACTCCGCCCGGAGACGCTCATCCAGTGTCAGCAGATCGTCAAAGTCATCGTGGTGGACCAGAGCGGGCGGGGCCGCATGGAGGCCTTCCTCAGCCAGGGCCCGACCGCCCACCAGCTCCTGCGCTCGGCCATGTCCACGCCCGTCCACGTCCAGGGGGACGGGCCCCAGCCCCCTCTGCCGCCGCCCCCGCCCCCTTACAACCACCCGCACCAGTTCTGCCCGCCGGACTCGCCCATGCCGCTACACCACACCATCCCACTCACTCGCAGACGCAATTCCAGCGGCTCCCGCAGCATTGTCTGAATTACTCCCCTCCCTCGCCCCTCCGCCCCCACCCCTACCCCAAAAAAACTGCCACTATGACCCTCCCGGGACCGACAACATGGAGTTGTTGGGACACCATTTTGTTAAGGCAATCGACAATTGGCCCGCTCGCTGAAGATGTCTGTTCCGCGTTTCACCACCTTCGAGACAAATTCAGACTGCTTGTGCACAGGTGGCACCAAGATTCATATAAAGCAGGGGTGGACAAACTCAGGCGCTCAAGGGCCACGTTTGATTATTTAAAATGAACAGATGGGCCAGCTCATTCGTAGTAGACGAGGTGCAAAAAAAAGTTCAGTGTATGCAAAGCGTGGGATGGGAAGATAATTTGAACTCGTTCTTAATCTGTTCAATATTTCTAAATGATTTAATGATAATTCATTTATGAATTGTTTAATTTATATATATATATATATATATATATATATTTATATTTATATCCATCCATCCATCCATTTTGAGCCGCTTCTCCTCACTAGGGTCGCGGGCGCGCTGGAGCCTATCCCAGCTATCGTCGGGCAGGAGGCGGGGTACACCCTGAACTGGTTGCCAGCCAATCGCAGGGCACATACAAACAAACAACCATTCGCATGCACATTCACACTTACGGGCAATTTAGAGTCTCCAATTCATGCATGGTTTTGGGATGTGGGAGGAAACCGGAGTGCCCGGAGAAACCCCACGCAGGTACGGGGAGAACATGCTATATATATATATATATATATACACACAGCGGCTGAAATAAATATTTAACACGTCACCATTTTTCTCATTAAATATATTTCCAAAGGTGCTATTGACATGAACATTTCACTAGATCCATCCATCCATTTTCTGAGCCGCTTCTCCTCACTAGGGTCGCGGGCGTGCTGGAGCCTATCCCAGCTATCATCGGGCAGGAGGCGGGGTACGCCCTGAACTGGTTGCCAGCCAAATCGCAGCATTTCACCAGATGTTAGTGGAAGTAATCCATACATACAAAGAAAGTAGAACAAATAAGATCAGACATTAAGTTGTGTGTAATAATGTGAAATGACACAGGGAAAAGGTATTGAACAGAGCAAGTATTTATTTAATACTTTGTACAAAAGCCTTTGTTTGCAATGACAGCTTCAAGGTGCCTCCTGTATGGAGAAACTAGTCACATGCATTGCTCTGGTGTGATTTTGGCCCATTCCTCCACACAAATCTTGAAGGTTCCGTGAGCTTCTTTTGTGGACCTTGAGTTGCAGTTCTTTCCATAGAATTTCGATTGGATTCAAGTCATGTGATTGGCTGGGCCATTCTAGCAGCTTTATTTTTTTCCCTTTGAAACCAATTGAGAGTTTCCTCGGCAGTAAGTTTTGGATCATTATCCTGATGAAATGTCCACCCTCGTTTCATTTTCATCATCCTCGTAGATGGCAGCGGATTTCTGTCAAGTATGTCTCTGTACATTTGCCCATTCATCCTTCCTTCAATAATGTGATGTTCACAGTACCATTTGCTGAAAAGCAGCCCCACATCATCATGTTGTCACATCTGAACTCCTCCAAACGTGATGTGCTTTATGGCATCCAAACAGCTCATATTTTGCTCTCATCTGACCAGACTATATTCTCCCAGCATTTAACTGGCTTGTCCAAATGTTGTTCAGCAAACCTTATCATGCTTTTTTTTTTCCCCCCAGCAATGGCGTGATGAGCGTGCATACAGGCCATGGCGGCAGAGTCCGTTACTCACTGTTTTCTTTGTGACAACAGTACCTGCTAATTCCAGGTCTTTTTGAAGCTCTCCACAGGTGGTCCTTGGCTCTTGGACAGCTCTTCTGATTATTCTTTGCACTCCTCTGACAGAAATCTTGTGAGGAGCACCTCACCTGATCGAGGCAAATTTATGGTGGTGTGATTGGCTTCCCCCTCACGTACTATGCCCCCAACTGTGCTCACTGGAAGATTCACGAAGCTGAGATATGCGCCTGTAACCAATGCCATCGTTATGTTTTGCAGCAATTAGTTTACGATGGTCTTGAGACAGCTCTCTGCTCTTACCCATCATGAGATGTGTCTTGGCTCACAATTTGGCAATGAGACCTTTTTGTAGGCTATCAATTCGGAGTGAACCAGCTGATATTCATTTGCACTAACAAGGGGCTGGATTGTTATTTTATTACTGATAGATTTTAGATGTTGTCTTGGCTGTTCATGCCTTTTTTCGCCTCCCTTTCTTCATGTGTTCACTACTTTCGCCCCGTGTCAATTCACATTATTACACACAACTTCTGATCTTATCTGTTCTACTTTTGTTGTATGTATGGATTACTTGGGTTGTTCCCAACATCTGGTGAAGATTTAATGTCAATAGCACCTTTGGAAATATATTTAGTGAGAAAAATGGTGACGTATATATACCGGGTGTTTGAAAAGTAACTACTTTTAAGTACTTTTTCATTTATTTCTGCACTATAATTCTTATAGGAAATGAACATGAGAAGAAAGTGTATTACATGGTGTTTTATTTAACATTCGATGGAAGATATAACTTCTTGTATTCACCCTTCAAGTTCTCCCAAAGTCGTTAGTTCGGTAGAATAGACTTGCTCCTTTAATCATGGAACATACACAAAAATATTTTGAAAACATTACAACATATGAATAAATTCTAAGTATTTTAAAATAGGGAGTTACTTTCCAATCGCCCTGTATAAATATATATATATATATATATATATATATATATATATATTACTAATTATGTATTTTATGTGAAAATATTCAATGATCAAATAATTAGTTCATTTTTAAATGGTGTTAATTTAAATTCATTTAATTAATCAATTAATGAAAGAGTAAATTGTTTTATTTTACAATGTATTTGATCATTAAAAAGATTAATATATTTCAATTAAAATTCATTAACAAAATTGTTAATTGAATAAAAAAGCCTTATAATTACTATTTTAGTATTTTGTACAAAATATATTTTAATTACAAATAATTTATGCTCATTTTTAACATTTTTTAAATAATTCCTTTCATTTCATTTAAGTAATTGAATCAAAATGCATTTTTGTATTTTATGTAAAATCGTTTATTTTAACAGTAAAATAATAATTCTTGCTAAGTTTTACATTTTAATTCTAATTTTAAGTACTTAATAAAATATTTTAAATGGTTTATTTCACAATGATTTTATCATTTACAATAAATGACCAGCTTTAGGAGATAACTGTCTGCATTAAGGCAACAAATGATGTTGTATGCGATTGAAAAAATAATGAATCAATACATTTCTATACAAAAATAAAAAATAAATTAATGCAACAAATATCACAGGGTTTGGATTAAAATAAAGGCTTGATGGACCGGCTTTAAGAACAGAGCGGGCTGTATCTGGCCCACGGTCCTTACTTTGCCCACCCCTGCGAGAAAACAGAGGATGCTATTGAAAAAACAGCGTTTAAAAAAAAAAACTGCAACTCTAGCTTTTCAGAGTTGCAATTATTTGTTCTTATCAACTGGAAAAGAAGAAAGCTGCTTATCGGTGCAGTTCTTCCTGTCTTGCTTTAAAGGAAGAAAAACAGAGAGAGAGAGAGAGAGAGAGAGAGAGAGGGGGGGGGGGGGGTTGGGGGGGGGGATACAAAGGTGTCTACCCGACATGATGTACAGCATAGCGTCACACGAGTGGGCTTTTCCCAATGGTGCGTGGGAGCAAATCACGTCACAAAAACAAAGTACAGTTTTAGTTTTGCATTACTGAGAAATGTTAGGGCCACACTGGAAATAAATATTATATAAAGTTTTTTAGGGCAACTTTCTAGAATATTACCACTTTATCAGATAAAATTGTTCTTGTAATTTTACCATATAATTTTCATAAAATTACGATTAGATTTTTCTTCTGAAAATGTTTCTTTTTTCATAAAGTTATTACCCTTTTTTGTGTAAAATGCCCCCTTAACATTATCCCATAATTTACATCAAACTAAGACATTTTCTCCTTATACTCTGTAATTATGGCTCTTTTTTCCTCAACATTATTCTTAGGACGTTTTGAATATTACAACTTTAATCTAAATGAATCTAATTGCTCCCACTCTTTCTCTTTTCTACATACAGTATTACATTTTTATCCTTGTAAAATTCGGGCTTTTTGACTTTTGATCTCATTTGATTTCAAGATTATCCCTGATATTTTTTTTTCTGTTATTTTTTACTTTCCAGTGTGGCCTTAATACATTTAGCTGATATGAAGTAGCAGGAATCGCCTGCGCCTCTCTGACTTACTTCCATTTCCCTTCCTCACACTGGGACCGTGGTGGTAATTCATCATGCTTCCCCTCCTCTTGTACATTCTCTCCTAATGGCTTTCTCCACTGTGAATATTGTTGTTGGTTGAAGACCATTTATCAGCCGGGAAACTCTCACTTATAGCTTTAGTTGAGGAAGAAAAAAAAAAATGGCTCCACACGGGGGGTGGACGTAGGTCTCCTTATGAACGCTTTTTGCACTTTTTACTTTCCGGCACAGTGAAAATATATATATTTAAAAAATAAATAAATAAATAAAAAAAAAACCCAAAAAAAACAATCAGGAAATAATGAAAAAGCAGCAGCAAGATGGTTCAGATGAAGTTCAAACAATGGTTATTTGTTCAGAGCCGCTTTGTATCGCAGAGACGCACTGAGCACGTCTTATACCTTTTTTGCACCACAGAATATATTAAATACATATTGTAAATATATAGATTCTATTCTGAGAGCGTGATCTCACGTCCGTGTGTGCGTGTGTCTACGTCTGCTTAATTTTGTACAGAGAAGAGTGTAGTTTAAAAGAGAATGACAAATACAGAGCTATAGTTATTATTATTGCCGTCTTAATATCAGGCGGGGGAGGGCGGGTGTCCTGACTAAGTCCTGCAGCCGAGCAGGAAAACGACAAGCTTTTATAGGCTTTAGAAGGGTTACCATGGCAACGCATTATTATTATTACCATCTTTATTACTGTGGTATTGTATTAATAAGAGGAGATTGCAAAGGGCTATGCTGTTTGGGTGAATACACATACACACACATGCAAAAACACAGCAGGCAAATAAAACACAAAATCCATTTTAGGAAACGCTTGTCTTCTCCCTGCTTTGGCGTTTGGATTTTCTTTTTCCTTTCTGTGAACCCTCACTGACTTGATGACCGCCATTCAGCATGTTAAGCTTCAGAAACGGAGCGGCTCCAGTCTGTGTTTGCATCATTAATCGTCGTGTCCATTAATGTGATTTTCTATGATATTTATTTAACGTGTGAATGCTGAAGAGCATATACAATATGTACAAATTCATTCAATTTAATTCATTTATTCATTCATTCCACAGAATTAAAACACTTTCAGGGCAAAATTCCCACATCATTTTACACATTTTCCAATCCTTTGGCATTTCTCAACCGATTTAAACCATTTCACTGTCGAAATGTTCAGGACATGTTTTTTTTTTTTTTACATTTAAAAGTCTCCCACTTTTGCCACAGAAATCCACATTTTCTCTGTCTTAAATTCCCAGAATTAATGGAGACATTTGTACAAATTTACACAACCCTTCTACATCGATTCAGAACTGTCCAGCATCAAAATGTTCAGGTCATCATTTTAACATTCACAGAAGTCTAATAACAGAACACCCCTCGGGTTCTGATCGTTCTGTCATTGCCCACGTGAGCATTGAAGTCCCCCAGCAGAACGATGGAGTCCCCAGCCGGAGCGCTCTCCAGCACCCCCTCCAAGGACTCCAAAAAGGGTGGGTACTCTGAACTGCTGTTTGGCGGAGGGAGGCTACCCCTCTCGTCCACCGGGGTCAACCCCAACGTACAGGCGCCGAAGAGAGTCCAACCCCTCGCAAAAGGACTGGTACCATAGCCCAAGCCGTGTGTGGAGGCGAGCCCAACTATATCTAGTCTGAACTTCTGAACCTCACACACCAGCTCGGGCTCCTTCCCTGCCAGAGAGGTGACGTTCCACGTCCCCGGAGCCAGCTTCTGTAGCCGGGGATCGGATCGCCAAGGTCCCCCGCCTTCGGCCACCGCCCAGCTCGCACCGCACCCGACCCCTATGGCCCCTCCCACAGGCAGACAGTTGACAACTTTTCTTAACTCTTCCACATTTTCCCCTTTTTCCGTGAGAATGTATCCCCACTGAAATGAATCGATGAATTTCCAATCCTTCCACAGGCCTGTGAATGTTCTCATTCATCCAGGTCATTTCATTCTCAGGGCATTGAGTCGATCGCAGCTGGATTGTTCTGTTTGTCTTAGAAGACGTTTCGCCTCTCATCCGAGCAGACTTCATCAGTTCACGCAACAAGGTTTAGTTAGGATGCACTAGCGCCTTGTGCTGACCATCCTTCCACAATTCTCAACTGATTCAAACCGTTTCAATATCGGAATGTTCATCTCATTAACGATATCATGGGATCTATTTTCCACATTGCAAAAATGTTCATTCCTCCTGCTGGAATTCCATATTTTCCATGGATACATTCTGAAATTAATGGAGATTTTTTTTTAAAAAATAATTATTACTATTTTTTATACACATTTTCCAGTCCTTCCATTCAAACCATTTCAAAGTGTTCATATACACCACATTAAAAAATTTCCAATTTTCTTCTAGAATTCTACATTTTCGATGGAAATGTATCCCCACTGAAATGAATTACGAAATGTGACATTTCCCAATCCTTCCAAATGATTCAAACTATTTTAATGTCAAAACTGTTCTGCACATTCTGTACATCATGAAAATTTTTTGTTCGATTCCAAAGATTTCCACTTTTCCCCAGTTTTTGACAATTTCCATAGCAAAATTCCCAAGTTAATGGAGACATTTGACAAATGTATCTAATCCTTCCACATTTTACAACCGATTCACACCATTCCAACGTCCCAATTTTCAGCTCATCCAGGACAGCTCGGCAGCTATTTTTTTTCCAGTCCAAAAACTACCACATTTTCCCAGAATTTCACACATTTTCCACAAGAAAATTCCGGAATTAATGATACGTTTGACATTTTTTCCTAATCCTTCCACATTTCTCAACCAATTAAAAACATTTCATCGCCAAACAAATTTATTTTCATTTTTCAAAATTCTTCTCCATTTCCTACATTTTTATAAATTCCAACAGTATTTCTGTTCAGCGTCAGCTCTTCAGCATTCACGCACAATTTCGCTTATCTTACTGCCTGTCCTGAGCTCTCCTTCATCCCTCCTTCTCTCCGGTTGTCATGGGGATGCGGCGGCCTCATGCATTCACACTGTCATGAATATTTGCACCCTCACGCTCTTTATAAAAGAAAACAAAAGGAGATTTCATAAAGATCAAGATCATGTTTATTAGAAAAAAATTAAAGAGTATTTCTCTTTTTTTTTCTTTGTTTGTTTGGATTGAATGAAAGAATAAAGTAGTTTTTACTCTCTACATCTTTGTGTGTTGTTAATATTGACTCGAGCTGCACAAATGAAAGATTTTGCTGCAGGTGGATGAAGGGAGCGATAAGGATGGAGGGCAGGGAGCTTATGGGAAAATCAACCTGCAATGGTTTTCCTGTGCCTTTAGCACACAGGCGCTGAACTCATTCATTACAGCACGGGGATGCAGTATTGAGTGTGACAGCACTTGAGGAATGTACATGAGGAAATAGACACAATAGTCTGCATAGATATTGGACAGTGATTTGGCCTTATACAACACACAGCAACAAAGGCTTTGAAATAAAAGCAAAAAATGGAATTTTACTATTTAGGATTGGCAGACATTTTACGTGGACTACCTCCATTTTCAGGGGTTAAAAAGTAACTGGAGAAAGTAACATCATTTTTAAAGGAGACATATAATCTAAAATGTACAGTCATGACTAAAAGCACTGGCATATATATATTTGTCTCAAAAGATCCTCTCATTATTCTGGCATTTGGCAAAAAGAAATCTATCCATCCATCCATTATCCGAGCCACTTAGCCTCACAAGGGTCGCGGGAGCGCTGGTGCCTATCCCAGCTATCATCGGGCAGGAGGCGGGGTACACTCGGAACTGGTTGCCACCCAATCGCAGGGCACATACAAACAAACAACCATTCGCACTCACATTCACACCGACGGGCAATTTAGAGTCTTTATTTAACTGACCATGCATGTTTTTGGGATGTGGGAGGAAAGTGGAGTGCCCGGAGAATACCCACGCAGGCACGGGGAGAACATGCAAACTCCACACAGGCGGGGCGGAGGATTGAAACCCGGTCCTTAGAACTGTGAGGCAGAAGTCATTTGGGTAATCCTAATTGCCAGATTGTGATGTAACAGTGACACTATTTACATAGAACCGCTTAAACAGCGAGATGACTTGACAGCTATGCTGGAGGAAGATCTGTCATTTTCAAGCAACGGCTGCACAAGACAGATGCACTATGGTGACAAAGCCATGGGGCCCTATTTTCGTAGACTGCGCAAAAGTGATGGCATAGCTTGATTTCATGCCTGTTTTCCTACATCCGCTCCGTTTTCATACAAAAAATGCGTGACTCGGCCATTCATTTCCCAACAGTGCATTCATCTAATCATTTTCGTAAGTTGTGTGAAAACAGTTCTCCAGACCGCAAGGTGTATACTATATGTTAGGGCACCATCACCATAACATCCTGTCCAAAGTCAGACCTTCAAAATAAAAGTGTGCAATATAACACGGTTTCACCACACTTTCTTTATCCACACAGTGGCTTATTAAGCAGTTGCACTCAATAAAGAAACACAAAAAGAGTTTGAGTGTGACTGCTAAATAATCCAGCATTGGGCCAAAGAAAGTGTGGTGAAACTTATTTTACTGGTGTGTTTTTTTTTTTTTTGAAGGCCTTATTTTGGACAGAATGGTGCGGCGAAATTGCCCCAACTTGTCTGAGTGTTGCCAAGCAAAGTGGGAGGCTTGTTATTAGCCTGCGTTGCTTAATAAAAGCTTTGCCGTCAGCTGAACCTTTTTCCCACAGTATGAGAGAAAGCCATTTGATAAAAAAGACGAGAAACATCAAGAACTCGTAACAAAGTACAAAAATTGCTCCCTCTCCCCCCTCCTGTCTTCCACACGCCATCAAGAGTCTTCAGTGGAGCAAAACTTGATGTTAAATGATAATTTAGTCACTTTGTTAGTCATTTATATTTATTTCAGTCTATTTACTGTATGTAAAACAAGTTATTCTCTATAAAAGGTATTTTTGTTACTATTTTTGGAGAGCTGGGATGGATTAATTGGATTTACGTTAGTTCTTATGCAAAATATTGCTTTTAGGCAGACTTTCAAGAACGAATTTAATCATGAAAACTGAGGTTCTACTGTATTTAAAATCCATTCTAGTTTTGTGTACAAAGGCAACATCATAAAAACTACCGGTATTTCATTGTCCGAATACTTCTGGCCCTAACTACACGTCTCTTAAAAGTTACACGCACGCACACACACACACACACACACACACACACACACTAAATAGCCATAGCCTGTTCATTTTATAATGTGACGGCACAATGTCACGACGGATTCAATCCACATAGGAGTCGGCGAGCATTGTTCAAGTATTAAGGTTGAAAATAACAACAACACAAGAATAAAAATCCGAGCAGTTTTTACTGGTGCAAATCATTCTTGAGAAAAGGATCTCAACCAAAAATGGGAATGCCGTCAACTCCTCGATGCAGGCAGCAGAATTTAGACATAATAAAAGAATAGAAAATAAAAGCAATATGGCTGAATAAATTACCTTACAAAAACACAACAGCTTTTAATATGATACAGTCATGACAATACACAGTGGACTCAATGTGTGCAAAAATGTGATAGGAGGCTCTGAGTGCTACCACTTATTTCCTCACCATGAAAACAAGAAGGTCATTGAAGGGAGCAATGTTCCAAAGAATGATTCTCATCCTCTTCATCCTTCTCCTTTTTCTTCTCATGCTCTTAAAAAAATAACAAACCCATCTTCTGGCAAAGGTGTCCGTCTACATCGTGGTCTCTTCCCATTCCAGTTCAACGTCACCTGAAGACGTGTGTGCAGGGAGACGTGTGATGGAACAAGTGTGTGTGTGTGTGTGTGTGTCAATTTCAGTGATTCCCAACTTATGTGCCATGAAAGATCATTTGGTGTGTATGCATCCTGCCATCCATTTTCTGAGCCGCTTATCCTCACAAGGGTAGCGGGAGTGCTGGATCCCAGCTATCATCAGGGAGGAGGCGGGGTACACCCTGAACAGGTTGCCAGCCAATCGCAGGACACATAGAAACAAACAACCATTCACACTCACATTCACACCTACGGGCTATTTAGAGTCTTCAATTAACCTACCATGCCTGTTTTTGGGATCTGGGAGGAAACCGGAGTGCAGGCAACATGCAAACTCCACACAGGCGGGGCCGGGGATTGAACCCCGGTCCTCAGAACTGTAAGGCAGATGCTCTAACCAGTTGTTCACTGTGCCGCCGGTGTGTATGCAATTAACTTTAATTAATCAGAAAATTTGGATTTATTTACTACAAATAATGTATCTTAATTTTTTCTAGCTATAGTGGGAGGAAAAGGTATGTGAACTTAAATTTCTGCATAAATTGGTCATCAAATGTTGTCTGAGCTTCATCGACAAACCCCAATTCCAATGAAGTTGGGACATTGTGTAAAACGTAAATAAAAACAGAATATAATGATTTGCAAATCCTTTTCATGCGGATTGTTATCAGCGCAATGTTCAAAACCCAGCATCTGTGACGGTATGGGGTGTTGTTAGTGCCCATGGCATGGGTAACTTGCACATCTGTGAAGGCACCATTAATGCTGAAAGGTGCATAGAGGTTTTGGGGCAACATATGCTGCCATCCAAGCAACATCTTTTTCAGGGACGTCCCTGCTTATTTCAGCAAGACAATGCCAAGCCACATTCTGCATGTGTTACAACAACGTGGCTTTGTAGTAGAAAAGTATGAGTACTACACTGGCCTGCCAGCAGTCCAGACCTGTTCCCCACTGAAAATGTGTGGCGCATTATTGAGCGAAATATGACAACAGAGACCCCAGACTGTTGAGCAACTGAATTTGTACATAAAGCACAAATGGGAATGAATTCCACCTACAAACCTTCAACAATTAGTGTCTTCAGATACCAAACACTTATTGAGTGTAAAAGGAAAGGTGATGTAACACTGTGGTTAACATGCCCTGGTCCCATCTTTTTTGGAACGTGTTGCAGCCATAAAATTCAAAATGAGTAAATATATGCAAAAAACAACAACAAAAACAATAAAGTTGATCACTTTAACATTAAATATATTGTCTTTGTAGTGTATTCAACTGAATGCAGGTTGAAATGTGTTTTCAAATCATTGTACAGTATTCTGTTTTCATTTACGTTTTAGACAATATCCCAACTTCATTGGAATTGGGGTTTGTATAAAAATGTTTGTCTCTTACTGTCTTTCACTTCAAAATAATTCGCCAATTACTACTTTGCAATTAGACAGTGCTTTGGCGCCATCTCCTGGCATGTTAGGACTGTGGCATGAGCACAAAACCACAAAAAGTTGAGTTTTTCAGCAAATAGGTGAGGATAGGTTCAGAAAAAGGAAAAGAAAAACACCATTCACAATTCGTGACTAGCAAAGCATGAATAGATGGGCTTTCATTTGATTTACTTTTTGTGACATTTCTTTTTAGTGGTGTGGTGTGAGATTTTTGAATGTAAAATGTGTGCCTTGGCTTAATAAAGGTTGGGAAACACTGTACTATTGTGTGTGTTATTTGTTACCTTCAATTGCATCCAGTGAGTCCATCTTTTCCAGAGCAGAGTAGCTGACAAACCAGATTGACTGACTGTTGCCTTTGTTGTTCAGCAGTTCCAGTGTACTCTGGTGCAAGAAGATGTACTGGGCCTGACACAAGCGTGTGCACACACACACACACACACGTTCCTGAAACTAGCAAATAACACTAGCAAAACATGCTGATAAGGCCAAAATGCAGCATATATGCAGCTAAAAGTGACAATAAGTACTGTGTACCTAATCCGTCTTCCCACTATGCAGTAAGCACAACACATACATTCACTGGACACTTCATTAAGTACCCCTGCACAATCTCACGAGAATCAATAAAAGACCTGTAGCAGTATTAAAAAATCTGCCTTTGTAAAGATAATAATGCTAAGTTTTGATTGATGATGTTGGCTAGATATAAATACTGCACTGTATAAAATGTATGTTTCTTATTGTGCCTGTAGTTTGCAGTGCTTCTAGGCGGTTTTCTTCTGTATAGCCAAATAAGGTTATGGAAATATTTTTTAAAAAGGCCTAACCTCAGTGATTATCAATCCATCCATTTTCTGAGCCGCTTATCCATGCATGTTTTTGGGATGTGGGAGGAAACCGGAGTGCCCGGAGAAAACGCACACAGGCACGGGGAGAACATACAAACTCCACACAGGCGGGGCTGGGGATTGAACCCCGGTCCTCAGAACTGTGAGGCAGACGCTCTAACTAGTCGTCCACTGTGCCCTCCTCAGTGATCATGTAGACCTTTAATCATTATATTTACTCTCCTGTATGTATGTTATGTAGGTAAAACTGACCCAGTTTTTGTTGAAGGGCCTTGTTCTTTTCTTCTTTTTAGTGTATATATATATATATATATATATATATATATATATATATTTTTTTTTTTTTAAAATTTTTATTTAAGGATGGCTTGTTAAAAATAAAAAAATAAAACTCATTTTTTATGAGTCGAGTCACTCGTATCTCAAGGCAGCTATGATAATCGAAACAGTGTAGACATTAAATCTTAGCGCACACACACAGACACACACACACACACACACACACACGCACTGAGAGACAAAAGAGCTCATTAAGCAATGAGCAAGATGGGTGATTTTAGGATGCCTGCGTGCTTTGTCAGGATGGGGGAATCCTTCTCACAATACACGTTTAATCCACTGCCAGATCATCTCAGTCAAAAAAAAAACTATTTTCTATTAATGCCTCGCAGGGAACGGGATCACAGGGGGGCATGAAGAGTAAAGTAGGACAGCTACACAGACGTTTGCTGATGCTTAAATGCAACGGAACACAATGTAAGAGGATATTCTGTGTGGTGCATTATTTGTGTGCGTGTTGCTTCATTGGAGGTTGTTCATTTCAATTGCATGGTGAAAACAAATCGTGTGTGATTACCAGATTCTGCACCATGCACATCCTCTCGCTGCGCAGCTCAGCCACCAGGCCGTAAACGTCCACAAAGTCGTGATCTCTGATGTGCTGAATGAGATGGTCCAGAGCGATGAACACGCCCGTTCGGCCCACGCCGGCGCTGAGGCGACAGACACACAATGACTTCACTAAATATTTGTTGAATTTGTAACTTTGCTCCATGCAAATAAGTTAGTCTCTGATTTTTATGGTTATTCATTGATTCTGGTGATCGACAGGATATCAGTCAAAATGTATTAAAAATATACCATATAAAAATTAAAAAGGTTGTGCATTTTATTGGAAAAAAATAAATACATTTTGGCTCCTTGAGATTTGACTGGTGCCCATATCGCACACATATTCACCACCAATTACCATTTGGGGTGCAAGGCGATTCCATTGCAAAGAATGGAGCCACAGTATTTACTGGCAAATCTGGGAAGATCCCTAAAGATGGGCTGTGGCTTGATCTTCTAGCATGACAATGATCAAAAACTACTAAAACGCTGTGTCTTAAGAACAAACATATTAAGGTCATGGTGTGGCCTAGACAGTACCCAGACCTCAAGTCAAATAACAAAAGTCTTTAGGAAGCTGAGGCATCACATTTCCAAGTGGCAGTCAGGACCGTTAGAGGAATTAGAGTTTCCATAAAGAGACGTTGGGCACAATCAAAACAACAACAAGCAACGTCTCATCACTGTGCTTGTCAGCAAGGGTTCCTACATCAAGTACTCACTTATGTTTTTCTATTACCTATAGTCAATAAACAACTATGAAAACTTACAAATTCAGCAGCGGATCAAATCATTTGCATACCTGCAGTGGACCGCTATGGTGGTGTTGTCGTGCTGGTGCGCTCGGACCACCCGGACAAACTTGATGAGGGTGCCGCAGCATTCCGGGACCCCGTGCTCGGGCCACGACGTGTAGTTGAAGTGGCAGATCAAAATGTAGTGTCCATGCTGCGGAGAGGAACGTAAAGGAAGGTTTCATTTTGGACTTACGCTTTACAATGTTTCCCTATTGTTTGTGATTGTGAATATAGTACAGGGGAACGCAGTACTTCCTCAATTGGTGACATAACCGAAATTTGTACATGAGATGGAACAGGCCATAATCTATAACTAAGTAGTACTTTAGGCAAAGGCAACGTTTCGTTTAAAGGAAACATGTTATGCAAAAAGTTCCCTGATAACTTAATGAAAGGTCTCTGACATTCTTGTATCCAAAAAATAAACCAAGGATAAATAATTGAAACACATTTAACATCTGTTTGTCACACATTTTGTCTTTCATTACCAAGGAGCTAGGGTGTTGCGACAAAGCAAGGGCAAATCCCTGTTGCCAATTCAACGACTTTTCCAACACTTCTGGCGAGTATTTTTCAAAAAATGGAATAACAACAAATCAAGATACTTTTTGTGATGTTATTGGAAATTTCTGTAGACTCTGAAAGCAGGAGATATTCACGCCTCTGAGTCCAGACTGCAAATGAATGGCGCTTGCACAAAGCCACCACTGGCCACCACTAATTAAACCTTACACAAACCCATTAGGATTACAACACATTTTAACTCATGAAAGCAAGTACTTCATCGGCATGTTTTTTTTAAATTTCACATTTGATGGGTGGGCTTCGACTCCAGAGACCCGACTATTTGAATACAATCAAGTCAATTTTCCCATAATATGCCTCTTTAACACATCCAATCATATGGGACTGCCATGAAATTACTATTGTTTGCATTTACCTTCTCCACTTTAAGTGTTCTGACAGTCCAATCAGGAAGGATTTCTTCAGATACTTTTGAAATTAGGATGTCACCAAACACTGACATGGGCTTGTTGTCCTCTGGCCAGTATTTGTGACAGCGAATCTAGAACGGGACATACGAATGCGTGAAATAAAATGACGTATTTGCGATGAAGCCTTTGAAAGTAAAGCAGTGACGTACTCTGCCTTTTTCGTGGCACTGCGTGAGCATGGCGATGGTGCGGGTGCCCGTTTCCCAGATCATCTTCCAAAAGTCAGCCACCGTGTTGGGCAGAGGACCCTGGGTGGCGATGAACTCATTTGGACACAGGTAGCCCTTCGAGACGCAGACACAAATACATGACGTAAGGATTTCACTTACACTGACAGAAAAAAAAAGTATGCATTTGTTCACTTTTTACCAATTGATACTCACCGAGACAAAGCTGGCATTGATGTAATCTGAGCCCACAGTTCCCGGTTCTGACAGCAGTTTAACTCGATTGTTATTATCTGGGTACAACATAGTCATTTTCAATATATAGATCAACTAGAAATTCTTAGTCCTTCAGAAATAGTGTGCAAATGCTATTACATCACTGCATATCAGAAAAATGTTATATACATTAGCATGTAGAAGGGCCTTTTCTCTCTTATGGCCTAAAATGCTTAAAGAAGCGTAAGAAGGTATCTATTTTTGGATGTAGCAGCATTAGTTAGATTGTATTAGAATGAGAGTTACGGCCCATAATATCAGTCTCCGTCGTAAACCGAGGAGGCTTTGTAGTGGCCTTTCTTTAAAAAAAAAAAAAAGAAATCAGGTCACGAATTACTTTTCCAATGAGTGATGTCACCATGTGGTTGTGGAAGATGGCTTTACAGACCTGGCATCTGTAAAGCTGACATTTATGCTGGTGTTTCAAGAGAAAATATTGTAAACCGAGGAACCGGAATTTGCTATGCGTACTCACAGGGTTTTATATTGGGGAAACGGTTTTTGGATTTGTTCCAGAGAAGATCTGCATCTGTGGTGGCCAGGTCCTGAAGCAGTTTGGGGAGCTCCTGATGGGAAGAAACGGTGCAAAGCGTCTGATTTCACGATTAGAAATAAAATCCACTTAAGGAAAAATTTGCTTACGGAAAACTCCTCCAGGAATTTGGCATTGTCGTTGTTGCACAGATCCTCCACATGCTGGAGGAAAGACTTCTTGTTGACGGGCCTTGAAAAGAATTCAAATAATGGACCACGAAAGCCAGTGGTGGGAAGTAACAAAGTACACATACCTTGTTGCTGTACTTCAGGTATCTATACCTACCGAACATTTATTTGGCAACTTTTATCATCTGTACCTTATATGCGTTGTTTTGTCAAATTAGGCTTCTACTTTTTTTTTACTTTAGCAAATGACGACACCACTTAAAAAATATATTGATGCGATACATTCGGAGTAGCAAGATATTCCCCATCATTACCTTATTTAAGAGAAATGTTTGATGCTGTCAGCTCGAAGGATGATTAGTGGTGAAAGGGTTGTGGTTTGTGGCAGCCTAAAAACCAACAGCTACTGCCATTAAAAATATATCTGTCTTATTTTTTCCACTGTTATCATTTGCTAATTTAGCATTTATTGTTATGTGTTTTGTTTTGCTCATATTGGACATTGTTAGTCCTGATGATCCTTTCAAAATTTAACTTGCAGCATTGATATTTTTTCCATTCTCACTAAGAGCACTATGCAAGTTAATAGGGGGAAACTATTTTGATGCAGTGATTTTTTTCCACTGTGCCAAGTTATCAAAACGAGTATTGTATATAACTGCCAATACAACATAATTCTTACATTAAAAAATTTCAGACTTTGTACTATACTTTTACTTATGTAAAGGAGTTGAAGCCGTACTTCTACTTTAACCAGAGTATACTTCTGCTACCACCTCTGATAATAGCAGTAGAACAGCACACACACAGACCGACACTCACACGCACTTACTGGCCACAGCAATTGGTACACAATATTTAGAATATTTACAATGGTGGATTCAATGTGGCAAGTGGCCGGTGAGTGTGTGAGTAACACTAACATACAGCGAGCAGCACAGTACACCATGTTGGAATGCCACAGCCACTGTCAGCATATTATTTATACACATTTATACATAATTTATGCAGGATGACTTACTTGAGTGATTTCCTGTAGCTGAGGAGTCTGGATGAAAATAGATAGCATGCAAAAAAAAAAAAAAAAAAAAAAAAAAAACAAGAAAAGAAAAGAACGCGCTCAATCACAACTGCGTCTGTGCTATTTCCTCATTAAAACAAACATGTCTGGTTAAGCAGAGCTTAATCGATTACAGTTAGAGACTATATAATAATATAGAATAATAATATATATACTGTATGCATATCATATACAGGGTGGGCCAAAAGTAGGTATACCCTTTTCAATGAAGGAAGGTTGGCAGAAAGGAAGAAAAGAATGAAGGAAGAGAGGAAGGACAGAGGAAGCAATGATGAAGGCAGGCAAATTAAGGAAGGAAGGAATCCAGGTGAATGCATGCACAAACCCACACCTGGACTTCAAATCATAATTTGAAACCTCAAGTCGTGTGTAAGCCTATCCCAGGGTTCAAACCCTATTTTGAAATATTTCGTTGAATATATGAGATTAAGTGTATTTGTAAGTGTAAATGTAATAACATTTAAAACTTGGAGTGATACACGCAAAATCTGAGATATAAATGTGCTTCAGAGCCCCCACTGCCAGATGGCGGCAGCACACTTCACAACATCCAGCCACCACCAATTCACATTGGTTTCCTTCCAATGGCAGGACAACATCAATTGGTGGCGGTAATGCGCCATTAAGCTGGTTTGCCAACTGCCAATCTGCCCCACAGAAGAACAAGGCCAGTCGATACATTTGGTACAGTCATGTTTTGTGCTTTCATTTTCCGTGTTGGCAGATTACGTGGAGAGCAAACGTAATCGCTGTGTTTACAGACAGTACATCTCAAAAAAAAAAAAAAAAAAAAAAAAAAAGAATTGTGGGTGTTTTGTTAATTGCATTTTCATTCATTTCAATTGGGAAAGATGATTTGAAATACAACTTGTAGAAGTCACAGAACGAATTAAAGTGTTTCCTCACTCTTATGTGGAAGGCAGGGTATAAACAAGGTCATTGTGTTGGACTTGGGTGTTTCTTTGCCATTTTGAACCCATGAACCAGATAACGCTTACCTCTGCTTGCCCTCTAAAATTATTCAGCCTTCCAAGCAGGTTGGAGATAGTGGGAGAGTCAACAAATAGCACAGACAAAATGTGCCTTGCAGGGCCAAGCATGCCGACAGTATGTATGAATGAGCGAGTAATGGGTGGAAGTGCAAAACAGCATCTTGAAACACTTACTGGATGACGTATATCTCCTTCCGTCTGAAGAAGAAAGACGAATACCTGGTGGGAGAAAAGTGTTCAGTGAGAGAGGTCTAGGGTACACACACATTCTGATAATCGAGCCAAATTTGAACATTTCCCCCCCACTTCCGGTCAAAGTCAGCAAAGGCCTGATGTTAAACATACGTCTGTAAACAATTGTCCTGAGAGAATATCCTGTCGTGTGGAGTGGTTTAAGAGGGACTTTTCAGAAAATGTTGAGGGCCAGCAATCGTAGATTTTAAACTGTGTAAAGGGGAACTCAACCTAAAATCTTGTTGTTGTTGTTTTGAAAGAATATGTTGTATGAGCCACCATTACTCTCTCTAAACACACTATTCTGGTTAATATTGCATTTATGGAATAAGAATTCAACAGATTAATTCATCAATTTTTCATCCATCTTACGGAGCCGCCATATTTGGCAATATCCCCATCTGCTGTCGACCGAAATTAATGTCACAACTGCTCTCGCGCTTGCATTGTGAACGTCATGGAACCTAAACCCGGAACACAGGTCGCCGTCTCCCCATGTATGCTGCGATAACTAGCATAAATACAAGTAGATAGAATGATAGGTTGAACAAAATTGTCGCAAGTTTGGTATATTAAACAGAACACCTTTTTTAGACTGGTGGGGCACATACAATTAATTCTTGCAAAAACCCCAAAAATAAAACCCCTTTAGGTCCCCTTTAATGTTTACGATTATCTAGCTTCTTGTATTTCTTCTTCGACTATTACTCCGACTTCTTTGTATTTTCTGGCAGTCTAGATGCACTGTGGCAACATAGCGCCTCTTTCAGGTCAGTCTTGGTACTACGTCGGACATCTGGTTTGGGGGAGGAGTCGCCATCGTAGGTGGAGATATGTTTATGTATGTGTGATGTATCAGTTAAGATGGTAAAATCTGTATACGTGTAGCCGAGCTGTTACAAAGTGCACATGATTGTGTGAAAGCAAAGTTATTTTAGTGACATGCATACGTGAGTTATTATTAGAACCGATTCTGGCAGCATCTCAAACAAAAGGCATGTATTGCAGAAGACAGAAGCCGCTTAAGGCAAAGATTAATATGCAATGACCTAAAATATTTGCTTCCCCAAAAAAATGCTGTGAAAATGAGTGGCTCTCTTTCACCAGGAGAATATGGTACGAACTACATATTAGGGACTGGTATCTTAAATATTTTATGACACTGCCATATATTCTCTAAAGTAGCAAAATTGGGCACATTAAACAGTGAAATGCAGTTTGGTGACATACTTTTATTTACAAGTTTCACTTTTATAATGTCCCTGCAGCTCTTTTTTAGCATCTTTTTTTAAATTTTTTTTTTATAGAGGACAGTTTTAAAGCGACAAGAACCGCTCTATTTTGGCTTTTTAATTTGGTTGAAATATTGAGAATCCAGTTTGCTTTTACTGGCTGCTCCACTGCTATAATCATAAAAATACATATTTTCTATATTTCTCACCTTAAATGAGACATATTATGCATTTTTCACAGTTTTAAAACAGTTGCTATAAGTCTTATTTGCAAATTACCCCTTGGTAATACTAATGTGTGCTTCGAACACTGCAGCTCTGCTTAGCCTTTGCTTTTGACATTATAGCGCCTCGCATGAAAATGGTGCTGACAAGTCATGGGATGAGAAACATGGCATGATTACAGCAACAGTATCGTTACAGGCCTGACAAAAAAAAATCTGTCAAACACCTGCAGCTACTTCAATACGGTGCTGCTCGAGTCCTAACTAGAACCAACAAATTGGATCACATCACTCCAGTCCTGAGTTACCCTTTCCACTGTAAGTCTTCTGACAGTCCAATCAGAAATGATTTCTTTGGCTACTTTGAAAATAAGGAAGTCACCAAACACTGACACGGCTTCGTGTAGTCTGTCACTTGAAAATGGTGGATCTTCGCCCAGTCTATAGGTGTTAAATCATAGGCGGAGAAACGCGGTGTGGGGGCAGTATTATGTAAATTAGCCAACCTGTTACGTCACAATCCGGCAAAATTCTGCACATTTTGGGAAATTTACTTGGATGGGTGGACAGCACCTAAAACGTTACATAATATGTCCTCTTTAACATGATCTTGACTCAAACAGTGACGTTGTTTCTCAGCATATTGCAGAATGAATAAATGATGTAAAGGTATTTTATGTGACTGATGTAGAGACGTTTTTAAACAAAGCACATCTGTCAGAGAGGATGGTCGGAAAGTGGCAGACAGCACGCATCTCCAAAGAAGAAAGCAGCAAATATAAAGCCAGAACGCCAGAGACGTTGCTTCTATTTTTGCTCAAACTCGCCAACAACAAGATGGTTTAGTGCTGATGAACGTACATCATGTCGGCAGCGGCAGAGACACTTTGGTCTTGTTGAATTCACATTTAAAGTCGTAGATCTGGATGGAGCGGCCATCATGAAGTCACACCAAGCGTGCACTTGGCTTCAGCTTGCCAGCATTTGTTGTATGTCATTATATTTAATATACCAACCGGTTGACTTTTTCTTGCTTCAGCTCCAAGTCTGCCACAGCAATCAGCTGATCCAGCTTACACTTGGTCTCGATGATCTCCGCTTCTCGGGGGGAATATGTTCCACCCTCCTTCTTGCGCTGGTGGACCCTGGAAAACATGTCAACAACAAAGCTAATCAGCGTTACAGTGTATTTGGAGCACAGAAAAGCACCGCATACTGAAATGGGAGGTGAAGTTTTCGTTGAATTTGCGATTGAAAATATGTCTGCCACATGGACCACACACACGGATGTGTACACTAATTGACAAGTGTAATTGAACGGCTTGGTATTGAAATGCTGCCTTCACAAGTGAAAAAACAATCCAGGCTTTTATTGTCTTTATGGGGGGGTCACAAGTTCTTTGCAGTTTACACTGTTAGACTTGGGGCCCAACAAGTACAGTAGCTCCCTGATCGTCATGGTAACAAAATTTGTCGTTGGCCCTGCAGTCGGGTGGGGCAGGGTGAGCAGGCTCATTTCAATGAGACTAGAAAGAGAAGTTGAAATGTGTGCGATAATTATTTATACTTGAGGTATTCTGACAAAAGCATGTCAGAGACATGTTAGTATGATACCTGGGAGCTGTTTTAAAAATGTGAAAACAAATCCATAATATGGCTCCTTTAAGTCAGGAATATCTATAATATCTTTCTATCTGTCAACTGTATATAATTAAGTCAGAATATGTCTGTGCAAAATCATCTGTAGACTTCAAAAGGGGCATCTCTCTTCTTGTATTTTTTGTTGTGGATTATTATGATAATCATTTCAGATAATCTGGGAAATTGTAAAATGCTTTCCTCTGGAATTTATTGTTTTATTCCAGAAAAAGGCTCATTACTAAATCTGTTATTGTAGAACATTTTCTTTCACAATTACGGTAGTCCTTCCTCCAATATTGTGCTTGAACATATTTCAAAATATTCTTTTGCTTTTCCTTTTTCTGGTAACCTTTTCCAGGAATTAAAAAGGAAACATTTTTCATTGTATTGCTCTCGTTTAACGCCAAAATACATTTCCCAGTACATGCTCTTTTATCTTTGTTATTCATGAATTTTACTTGTATTAGTTTCCCACCATCTGAGTGCTTTGATTAGTTCCTGAGTGTTTCGTGAAGATGTTAAGAAAGCCGGTAAGTGTTTCTGTTTCTCACTTGACGGACGCGCAGATGATGACAAACAGCAGCACCGCCAAGAAGAAGGAGAGGAGTACACCCAGGATGATCTGCTCGTCTCGGCTCAACAGTGTGTTCACTATAGGGAGAGAAAATGAGCATCGGGAAATCATTTTTAACGCATTTATTGTGAAAAATGTACAGTATATACAGGTGCATCTCAATATATTAGGATGTAGTGGAGAACTTCATTTATTTCAGTAATTTCATTCAAAATGTGAAATTTGTATATTATTTAGATTGATTAAACACATGGAAAAATACTTCTCAGAAAGTCAATTCCTACCTAATCTATATTTAACAATTATTTGGATTGTTTTTATGTAACTTTCTCATTTCTCTCGTGCATTTTGGTGTTTGTTTTAGCTGCAAACTATAAGCATCAATAATTTAAAAAAGGAACTCTTTTCAGTCTGTGCTTTGTGAATCAGTGGTGGCCTTTTCTGCTGGCCTAAAACTATCAGAAGCACTGACTTACGTTTACAATCTAAATTCTCACATTTCTTCCATTAAATTGTATTTATTCATTCCAAACTGTCTATTATCTTCATTTCATAATGTCTGTCTTTGCTGCATTGCATCCAGTACATGGACAGTACTGTATGTGAATGTGAATTATTATTTTATTTTTTTTACCAATCAGATTTCAGCCTCTATGTGCTGCCATGTCAAGCTAACCTGCCCACAGCCTTCAGAATCAGAAGTGCCGGTGGATGTAAATTAAACATCAACATTTTTCCATACTCTGATTGGCTGGTCAGAGAAGAACTTGTTACATCCAAGTTCGACTAACAAAACAAGTCTGTTGCGATCTGCTGCATTAATACATATAATAATCAGCATCTATGGTAAGTATTATGTGTGTTTTATGTTTTTGTTATGTTATTAGATAAATATTGATTCTGAACTGCTCCAGATAGTGCAACGTGACAGTGGCGGTATGAAGATGTGGATTAAGTCGGGTAAATCCCCACTGAAGACCCAGGTACCAAATGTACAGTCTGCCACTGATCTATATAATATATATATTTTTTGAATTCAGCTACTGAAAGAAACTAACTTTTCTACCATATTACATAGCCTGTATAGTGTGCATACTGTATGTATACCTCCAGTTTTAATATGGTCGGAGTACTCAGAGTCAGTGTATTGGCCGATGCTGTTAGTTGCTCTGAACTTAAACCTGTTGAATAGACATGATATATTTAAAACAGCTTTGATTCAGTAAAAACCATTTGATGGTACATGGTCCACTCACACATAAACAGTGTTGGCCTTCAAAGGTCCGTTACACAGCGTGTCCGTGTGGTTCTCCCGCATACACTCGTCATGCTCTCCGATCACATACGTCCCCGCCCGGGTGTGATTATGTCGGTGGTCTCTGGATACCCTGCGGGTGTCCTCCGGACACGGCGGGTTGGGGAAGCCCTGGTCCGTCACATAAGGGCCGGGGTCTTCGAAAAAGGCTACCCTCCAGGTGGTTAGGTTTGCGAGGTCCTTCACTGTGACATGATGGAATGGAAAGCAGAATATTTTTTTGTATGTGTTTGTCAAACTCCGACAGAATCGAAGCGACACTGTGAATAGTCGTACCCCCTGACTCAGCCACGATGACCTGGATTTTTGCGATTGGCCCGTTGTCGTCACTATAGAAACACGCTGGCATGTGAATGGTGATACTCTTGTGGGTAACCATGGCAACCCCTCTGTGGCCAAACACTGCCTGGGGTTTTTGGGTGGGCTTGGCCGCCGCTGCAAAACCACTAAAAATCATCAATGTTGACACACACACATGCACAAAATGTGCATATGTGTGTGTACACGCGCACAAACATGTGCACATGCACATGTGCACATGCACACACGCACAAAAATGTCTCAAAAAGTATGAATACTGACACAATTATGATCTTGTCTTAATGTACTCACAAATGTATTTACTCAGTGTGAAGTGAGTAAATACATTCTTGTTTAATTGAACACAAAGAAGATATAATTGCAGGAAGTTTTAGATTTATTCTCTTGTATAAATGGCAACAGGTGGCTTATTGTAACTTCTGCCATCTAATTTAAGAGCATGTAATTGTTCACTGGCATAGATAGATGAACAAAGTTATATTTGTTATTACGAAAACATTTTCAGACAAGTGAAATTGGATAATTTTCCGCAGCACCTCTGATGATCTCTCATGGCGCACTAGTTCCACGGCATCCTGGTTGGGAATCACTGCACTTAACAGTGTCAATATTGTAAATAATTGTTAATCGAATCTGATAACTTTTACAGCAAAAAAAAAAAAAGAGGATTCTACCGAAGAAAAATGGCAACAGGTCAATTTTTGAATAGTGAAGCACACAATTGCAGGGAATTACTGTATTGTGGTCCCTCATTTAGCTCCATAAGAGTCAAACAATAAGAAACAGCTCTCAGCATGATCCACAATGGTAAACATACAAATAAACAAATACCTCACTGACAGTGTTAGTCAAAACACAGTGGTATAATCTCTGTAAATGTAGCGTTTTTTGTAGACATTGTGCTCCCCTGCAAGGCCCACACAGACGTGAATTCAATTTAGAAGTGTCAGCAGTAGTGCCCGGAAATAAGTACGAATATTGTACCTTTGATTCCTGTTGTTATCTGGAAGTGTGGGCTGGGTGGACTCCGACCTGCGCTGTTCTTTGCGGAAATCTGCAAACAAACACATTGTATGAGGGAGAGGTAGAAGACCAATTACAGGTTCAGGTTAACAGGGGCGGGCAATTGTCAAAATTGTTAAAATGTGTATGTACTGTAAATGTTTGTGTGTAATGTGCATTTTTCACCCCCAAAAATTGTCAAAACTCAATAGTTTTCTCAACTCATTATACATAGGTATAGGGGAAAATGGAAAAAACTTTCACCTTTTACAAATGTATGCCACCATCTAGAGGTTATGAAAAAGCTGTACACTTTAATTCCAAAAGGCCACCGCCACCTAGAGGTTATGAGAAAAGTGTACACTTTCATTCTAATATGCCACCGCCACCTAGTGGTTATGAAAAGGGTGTAGCCTACACTTTCATTCCAATATGACAAGGGTACGTATGACTGCATATATGTACAGTTGTGCTCATAGGTTTATATACCCTGGCAGAATTTGTGAAATATGTATATATATATATATATATATATATATATATATATATATTTAAATATGACTGATGACTGAACAACACCATCATTAATTTCTTTATGGTTATGTTTTGTTTAATGATAATGCTTTTCTGAAATGCTTGACCGTTTAATTTGAATCCCATTAAAATAAAATTAAACGTGATTCGCCTGGCCCTTCATGTTTTCTTTAAAGAATTGTACCCGCTTTACAAATTCTGCCTGGGTAATCAAACATATGAGCGGAACTGTGTGTTTTCTCATTTACTAAATAAAAGTAGGGCCGTGAATTTCAAAATAAGAGCAAGTAAATAAACAAATAAAGTATCATGTGTTCAAATTAAGTGCTTAACTTCAGAATAATTCTTTGAATAAAAAGCCTAACAAAATACAAATAATACTTACTGATTTGATTATATGGGTATAAGCAAAATCATGCATTGTAAAAATGCATTATACATAGGTAGAAGGGTTTGCCAGAATTTTGAGGTAAACTTTGGGGGTGCCACCCACCAACCTACCTACATACATACCCACCTAACTCTAAAAGGTGCAGTTCAATTAATTCAGATTTATTTTATTAATTAATGTAGTTAGATAAAATCCATCTATCCATTTTCTGAGCCGCTTCTCCTCACTAGGGTCGCGGGCGAGCTGGAGCCTATCCCAGCTATCATCGGGCAGGAGGGTGGGGTACACCCTGAACTGGTTGCCAGCAAATCGCAGGGCACATACAAACAAACGACCATTCACACTCACATTCACACCTACGGGCAATTTAGAGTTGTCAATTAACCTACCATGCATGTTTTTGGGATGGGGGAAGAAACCAGAGTGCCCATGCAGGCACGGGGAGAACATGCAAACTCCACACAGGCGGGGCCTGGGATTGAAACCCGGTCCTCAGAACTGTGAGGCAGACGCTCTATCTAACCACTCGTTGCCGCCTCCTACTCAAAAATTTTAGGAAACAAAATAGCTAATATAGCGACTATTAAACCAAATATTACAGGATTCTTGATAATGTAAAAGCTCAGTGGGCACCTAGCGAGCCGTATGTGGGCCCCGGTAAATGATGTTCACACCCCTTTGTTAAACACGAGAGGAAAAAGTAAGTACATTTTATTTTTATCGCACTTCTCACATAGAGAAGTCACAAAATGCTTTAAATAACATACAGTCATAAACATTATACAGTAAATATTAACAATTAATAAAAGCCCCCCCCCACCACCTCTCACCTGAATGCTGTAGTTGTGACCACCCTTTAGGCCATCGATGACGGCACTCAGCATGTGGCTTTCTTTTTGGGTGGTGTTCAGGCTAATGTTCCTCACCAGGAGTTCTTTCTTGTAGATGTACACACAGTAGGATGTGATTTGCCCGTTGGGCTCCTCCGGCGGCGTGAAGGTCACCTTGACCCGCTTCACCTCGTCCGGGATCACGGACACCACCACGTTCTTTGGTGGGTCTTTAGGCTCTGGAGACACACAAGAAAACACAGAAAGAAGAAGAAGCCTTCATTATCTCTGTACAGTCAACTGTGTATGGCCTCAGCAATGTCAATTACGTATTGCCGGTTATGCATTATTATATAAGTACTGTAATTCATCTTCTGTGATTTTGGGTCATGTTGCATAATATGGATTTCCAAAATAGGAATATTATTCCTCAACCATGTTATTATGCCCAAATTGTTGGTTATTTTCTTTTTTTTGTATGCGTTTATTATTAAACACTGATTACTGTATTCTGTATCCGATTATACATATACATTTATGCATATATATTATATATATGCAGTATATATTTTTTTGTATTTGTTTTTTCTGATCATCTATTAGTCTTGGATATGTTATTATGTTAACCTCCATCTTATTCATTGTGATAATTATTTCAGAATGAATAATGTTTCTGGAGTACATACAATACTGTATAAATAATTTTTGAATAATTCATATTTATTTCATCATATTTATTGTTATTCTTAGACATGTTATTATGTTAACCAATATTTTATCTGATCTTCTACTAATTACTACAGAATACAGTAATTCATTAGGAATTAGAACATTTCATCATCATCATAGTCTTCATCTTCATCATCATCATCACCATCGTTTCACCATATTCCTAAGGAATAAGTCATTTTGCGCAATACCATTGTTATGTTGGTGATCTTATTTTCTTATTTATAGTTCGTACAACTATTTGAATCACTTTTTATGAACTTCTGCTCTCCTCTTCTTTCCGGAATATATTTCCCCTTTACCATACAATATATCAGCGCTGAATATTTTCCAAAATAAAATCTGCAAATAATCAAATATAAGTCAGAACAAATCAATTGGTATGCAATATGGGAGCAATGTCAGGGTATGGGGGACTACACAAACTCTCCAGCAGAGCCCATTTTTTCATATTTTTCTTATTATTTCTTTGCCTACGAACAACTTTCCCCACACACCTTCCTCCAAAGTTTGAAACACAAAGGGCCCAATGGCCTTCCCGTCCTCAGCCGCGCGCTCCAAGGGGCCGGTGAAGGCGGTGACCGTCACGAAATAAAGAGAGAATGCCGTCAAGTTGGTCACAACCACCCTGGTCAACTCCCCTGGCTCTCGGATGGAGGAGTAATTCAAACTGGGACCTTCCACCTAGTGGCGCAGTAGTTGGACATATTGAGTAGAAATGGCAATTTCATCAATGCTTACAAAATGTGAGTGAAAGAAATAACCTGCACGAGATAGGACGTGGGTCCGGAAATAATGTCAGGAGGGTCCCAGTCTATACGAAGGCTGCTGGAGGTGGGCAGCACCCTGATATCATGTGGAGGGGCATCTGGGTCTGAGAGATAGACACACACATCACCACTTACACACATTTGTCCTTTTTCACTCCTGTTTAACTCACTAGTTCCATTCCCCCGTGACCTGCTAATTTCAAAGTTTACAGAGAAACATTACGGTTGATTACTATTTCGTTGCATCAATGTAAAAAATGTTACAAATGATTAAAACACCAGTTTAGAGGGGGGCTAAAACGGATGATATTGCTGTTTTTCTTTGCTGTCTTGATATAAATGCAAGTAATTAATAAAGCCAATAATTTAGGTACAGCTGCACCATCTAATGCGATCCACCCATCCATTTTCTTTAGTTTGTCCTCAATAAGGTTGCGGGTTTAAATTTATCCCGGCTGACTTCGGGGAAAAGGGCGGGGCACACCGTGGACTGGTCGCGAGTCAATCGCAGGGCTCATACATACAAACAAATATTCACACTCCAATTCACAACTATGGACAATTAATGTCATGCCTAACATTCATGTTTTTGGAATGTGGGATGAAGCACGGGTAGAACAAACAAATTCCACATAGAAGGGCCCCGAGATTCAAACCCAGGACGTCTTGACTGTGCGGCGGTCACTAAAGCACTCCTCACCGTGGTGGCCTATTGGGGTCCAATACACGCATTTTATCGAAAATGCTTTTTTTACAAATATTATGCTCAGTTTTAGATGGGACATATTATGGAACACTTTTTTTTAGTTTCTTGTAAAATAGTTGGGTCTCTGGAGTTGTTGCCCACACATCAGGTGCGAAATTGAACAACCGAGTAAACCTGTGGTTCAGGGTTCGAATGTCAGTGGAGTTTGCATGTGCTTGCCGTGCTTGTGTGGGGTTTCTCCAGGTACTCTGACTTTCTCCCACATTCCAAAAACATGCATGTTAGGTTTACTGAAGACTCAAAATTGTCCACTGGAGTGTACTGGCGTGAATGCTTGTTTGTCTGTCTGCGCCCTGCTGTTGACTGGCGACCAGTCTAGGGTGTACCCCGCCTCTCAGTCAAGGTCAGCTGGGCTTGACTCCAGCTCACCTGCAACACTCATGAGGAAAGCGCTAAAATGATAGATGGAATTTTGTCACACAGTTGTGCAGGTTAATGTACCTATTGAAGTGTCCAGTGAGAGCAGAGTCAGATTCCACTGTCATAAGGACATAATATATTTGTGATTATTCTTACTGCCAGCCAGGGTGCGTGCATAATTCCACTCTGTATAGTCTCCGACTCCTGCGTTGGTCACTGCCGCCACTTTGAAGCGGTAGAGTCTGTACTTAGCCAGAGGATGGAGTGTGATACTGGGGGCCTCTTCCGAAGCGTTGACCGACACGGTAACACTTGACTCCACGCAATTCGAGACCTTTTCTTCTTCAGGTTTTAGGATGTGGGGTTCGCATTTAGTGTCGAGCAACTCCGTGACCAGGCGGTACTCTTTAAGCAGGCCTGGAACGGAGAGAGGGGAACCCCACTCCAGTGTCACGTTGTTGGCAGTGACTTGAGAGATGGCGAGGAAGCGAGGGGCAGATGGGGCTAAACAGAAAAACCAGGATTAAGGATTACATTTAACATCCTTTTTGTTTTTTTGCTTTTCAATTCTCTGAAAGGATTACATTCATGATGTATGTACCTGACTCTGAAAGAGTAGAAGCAGTGCAGTTGATTTGCTCGCCTGGTCCTGCAGAGTTGACCACGGCCACACTAAGTATGTACTCCTGGTCTGGTGGCAGTCCAGTTACTGTGTATTCTGCTGTGTTGACCTGGTATGAGTCCACCTCCATTGTAATCTCATAAAAGAGGATCTGCCCATTCGGGCTGACCGGAGGTTCCCAAGATAACTGAATGGAATGCCAGCTGACTCCTGAACATGACAGGTTCACCACAGCTTCTGAAACTGCCGAAACAAAAAGCAGACATGTTGATCTTCTAAAATTAGCTCAAGCAATAATTCATCTCTCTCCGAGCAGTGGTAGGTCTAGTTATTTTATTCAGACTAAAACAAGGCAGCATTAGTAATAGCACAGAAGTTATAGAAATCTAGAAGCGCAAATAAGCTCTCAACTTGCATACTGATGCGTCAATCGTTTGAGCACCTCAGCTCCTCTGCACATTTAGTGACACACTAATGTGGAAAAAAATCAAAACACGCAATATGCTGTGTCACCGGCGCCGATGTGTTCAGTAATGACCACAAATTGCTTATGAATGAAGCGTGAGGCACGTCATCAGCAATGCGGTGATGATTAACCTCCGTATCAGTTATGCAGGTTGATTTTACATTTGGACTGTTACATGTTTTCCAGGTGGATATCAATAGCATTCATGTCTCAGGGAAATCCCACTTTCTGGAAACTATACCCTTCTTCAGATTTCTATGAGTCACGCCTTTCAACCCGTTACACACAGACAAGCTAGGTATGCACAGGGCTGTGGCAGAAGTAATAGCAAGACAATTGGCAAACCAGGTGCATGAAATAGACATGCACACATTTCTGTTAGTACTGACATGTAATACCTTTCTCGGAAAGTGAATAGTTTTTAGCACATACAGAACCTTACATATGTAGCATTAACTCAGCCAGTGTAAAAAAGTATTTGTACCTAATTTCTAATTATCTCCAATATTTGCTCCAAAACAGAGGAAACATTGCCGAAGTGAGGTTAGAATTTGTTACTTTGCTGTTAGCATTAGCATGTTATAGCCTTTTGCAAAGGGACAAGCTTTTACATAGCAAACATTTTTTATTTCAAACTCATCATCTACATTTGCCTTAAAGATAAATGCTTTACAGATTATTTGAATCAGAAAAAAAAATCCACCAGTAGTGCAAGGATGCTGGCGTGTACAGTGGGTACGCAAAGTTTTCAGAGCCCCTTAAAATTTCCAATCTTTGTTATATTGCAGCCATTTGTTAAAATAATTTAAGTTCATTTTTTCCTCATTAATGTACACACAGCATCCCATATTGACAGAAAAAAACGTAATTGTTGAAATTTTTGCTGATTTATTAAAAAAGAAAACCTGAAATATCACACACCCATAAGTATTCAGACCCTTTGCTGTGACACTCATATATTTAACTCGGGTACTGTCCATTTCTTCTGATCATCCTTAAGATGGTTCTACACCTTCATTGGAGTCCAACTGTGTTTGATTATACTGATTGGACTTGATTAGGAAAGCCACACCCTGTCTATATAAGACCTTACAGCTCACAGTGCGTGTCAGAGCAAATGAGAAGGAAATGAGGTCAAAGGAACTGCCTGAAGAGCTCAGAGACAGAATTGTGGCAAGGCATAGATCTGGACAAGGTTACAAAAACAATTCTGCCTCACTTAAGGTTCCTAAGAACACAATGGCCTCCATAATCATGAAATGGAAGCCGTTTGGGACGATCAGAACCCTTCCTAGAGCTAGCCGTCCGGCCAAACTGAGCAATTGGGGGAGAAGAGCCTTGGTGAGAGAGGTGGAGAAGAACCCAAAGATCACTGTGGCTGAGCTCTCGAGATGCAGTCGGGAGATGGGAGAAAGTTTTAGAAAGTCAACCATTACTGTAGCCCTCTTCCAGTCGGGGCTTTATGGCAGAGTGGCCGACGGAAGCCTCTCCTCAGTGCAAGACACATGAAGTTGGCTAAAAAACACCTGAAGGACTCCAAGATGGTGAAAAAGATGAATGTGGCCAAGTACAGGGATATCCTGGACGGAAACCTTCTCCACAGTGCTCAGACCCTCAGACTGGGCCAAAGGTTCACCTTAAAAAAAGACAATGATCCTAAGCACACAGCTAAAATGCCGAAGGAGTGGCTTCAGAACAACTCCATGACTGTTTTGAATGGTCCAGACAGAGCCCTGACTTAAACCCAATTGAGCATCTCTGGAAAGACCTGAAAATGGCTGCCCACCAACGTTCACCATCCAACCTGACAGAACTGGAGAGGATCTGCAAGGAGGAATGGCAGATGATCCCCAAATCCACATGTGAAAAACTCGTTGCATCATTCCCAATAAGACTCATGGCTTTATTAGCTCAAAAGGGTGCTTCTACTAAATACTCAGCAAAGGGTCTGAATACTTATGTCTGTGTGATATTTCAGTTTTTCTTTTTTAATAAATCTGCAAAGATTTCAACAATTCTGTTTTTTTCTGTCAACATGGGGTGCTGTGGATACACTAATGTGGAAAAAATGAACTTAAATTATTTTAGCAATATGAAAAAGAGTGAAAAATTTAAGGGGGTCTGAATACTTTCCATACCCACTATATGTAGCTGCTATAAATACCAATTTTTACTGTACCTTGACCTTTCATATAACCCATTTTATTACATTTTTAACCCCATCATCAGCTCATCAGCTTCATGACAATAGCTGTGGATGCTTAACCACTTGAGATTTCTTAGTTTTGTATTTTTAATGAATTTTCCCACATTTTAAAAGACACTTTTTTTCTGTTTTATGGTGTGTCAGGTGTAGAATTTTGAGGAAAAATTCATTTACAGTATTCTGACTTGGAATAAGGCTGTAACAGAAAATTGTTCTATCCTTATCAGGAATCGTGTGTGTTTTTGTAGATATTTTCTGTCATCCACTCATTTAAAGTGATTATTTTCTTTTCTTACCCGACTCATTGGTGGTGAAGGTCACAGGGCTGCTAAACTGGTTGCCATGGCCTACTCGGGTGTAACTGTAAACGCTGATCTCGTAGGAACTATGAGGCCTGAAGCCGGAGATGTACTCACTTGTTGATGGACCGGACGAATTCTGTAATGGTGCGCACACACAAGCACACACACACATATGCACACCCGTATACACACATGCACACACACACGTATGCACACTTGCATACACACACACACACACACACTCCCCCCCCCCCCCCCCCCCCCACACACACACACACAAACCCCGACATATTTAAAAAGAAGGGAGAAAGTCACCCCATCTTGATTACTTGCTGATGATATCTTATTGTTTGAATTTGAATTTAATGTTAACGGCGAGTGGCATCTGGAGTGTGAAATTAGAGCCGCTAATCCGTGTGACAGGTGTGTAGCTTTTGCTGAGCGGATCTCCCGGGTGCACTTTCATGTTTTCGCTATGACGGACTGGGCTTTCGGCGTGTGAAATTGACGGTACCCGGTGTGTGACAGTGTCTGTGATGAGCTCTCGGATCCGGAAGCCGTACTGCAGGACCACCCCGTTCGGCTCCAGGGGGGGCTCCCAGCTCAGCCACACGGAAACAGCCGTGTGGTTGAAAATGGTCAGGTTGCGGGGAGGGGCCATGGGGCCTGGAACACAAAAAATTAAAAAGTAATTTTATTATTTATCAAATTCCTATATTCATTATATTCATTACATGTGTTAAGCATGGTGGACGACTGGCTAGCACATCTGCCTCACAGTTCTGAGGACCTGGGTTCAAATCCGACCTCACCTGTGTGAAGTTTGCATGTTCTCCTCATGCCTACGTGGGCTTTCTACAGGTATACAGGTTTCCTCACACATTCCAAAAACATGCATGGTAGGTCGAATGAAGACTCTAAATTGTCCGTAGGTTTGAATGTGAGTGCAAATGGTTCTTTGTCTATATGTGCCCTGCGATTGGTTGGCGACCAGTGCAGGTTGTACCCCAAACAAAGCATGGCTCAATTGACCCCTAATGATGATGAACAAAAATGGACCTCAGTTTCCCTTGCCCAGATGCGGGTCACTGGGCCCCCCCTCTGGAGCCAGGCCTGTAGGTGGGGCATGAAGGCGAGCACCTGGTGGCCAGGCCTACACCCATAGGGCCCAGCCGGGCACAGCCCAAAGAGGCAATGTGGGTCCCCCTTCCCATGAGCTCACCACCTGTGGGAATGGAAATGTGATCTCTCCACAAGGGCAAGAGCCCGAGCTGGTGTGCGAGAAGTTCCAATTAGATATAGAGGGGGTGGACACTTTTCCACTCAGGACTTGCCCACAGTGAGAGGCATATTTACTGTCACCCGACTCGGTTTATCCCGGTAGATGAGAAGGTAGTCTCCCTCTGCCTTTGGGTGGGGGGCAGGTCCTGACTGTTGTTTGTGCCTATCCACCAAACAGAAGTTCAGACTACCCTCCCTTTTTGAAGTCCTTGGAAGGGGTACTGGAGAGCGCTCCCCCTGGGAACGCCCTTGTTTTGCTCGGGAACCTAAACGCTCAAATGGGCAATGACAGCGAGACCTGGAAGGGTATGATTGGGAAGAATGGATCAGAACCCGAGCGGTGTTCTATTATTGGACCTCTGTGCTCGTCATGGATTGTCCATAACGAACACCATATTCAGACATAAGGGTGTCCACATGCATTTGGGTGAAGAGAGCAGCAGAGCTGTCAACTAATCACCACCTGGTGGTGTGTTGGCTCCAATGGTGGGGGAAGATGCCAGCCTGACCTGGCAGAGCCAAACCTATTGTAAGGGTCAGTTGGGAACATCTGGCAGAGTCCCCTGTCAGAAGGAGCTTCAACTCCCACCTCCGACAGAATTTCGCCCATGTCCCGGGGGATGCAGGGGACATTGAGTTCGAGTGGACCATGTTCTGTTGGATTCGTTTGCAGTGTGAGTTGGACTCCGCCAAGGTTAGCCTTTATCACCGGTTCTGTTCACTACCTTTATGGACAGAATTTCCAGGTGCAGCTGGGGTGTTGTTAAGGGAGTCCGATTGGATGATATCAGTATCACATCGCTGCTTTTTGCAGATGATGTGGTTCTGATGGCTTCATCGAGCCGTGATCTCCAATTCTCACTGGAACAGTTTATAGTGGAGTGGGAAGCAGCTGGGATAAAAATCCGCACCTCCAAATCCGATGCCACGGTCCTCAGTTGCAAAAGGGTAGAGTGCCATCCTCTGGTCAGGAAGGAGATCCTGCTCCAAGGGGAGGAGTTCAAGTATCTTGGGGTCTTGTTCACGAATGATGGCAGAATGGAGACGGAGATCATCATGCGGATTTGTGCAGCATCCGCATTGATGCGGATTTTGTATTGGTCTGTCGTGGTGAAGAAGAAGCTGAGCAGAAAGACGAAGCTCTCGATTTACCGGTCGAACTACATTGCTGCCCTCACCAATAGTCAAGATCGCGGATACAAGCATCCGAAATGAATTTCCTCTCTTAGAGATAGGGTGAGAAGCTTGTTCGTCTGGGAGGGGCTCAGACTAGAGTCACTGCTACTCCGCATCGAGAGGTGGTGTGGTGAATTGGGCATCTGGTTAGGATGCTTCCCGGATGAATCCCTGATGTGGTGTTCTGGGCACGTCCCACCGTGAAGAGTACCCGGGGCCGACCCAGGACATGCTCGAGAGACTAGGACTAGCTGGACGATGTGGCTGGAGAGAGGGAAGTCTGGGCTTCCCTGCTTAAGCGGCTGCCCCCGTGACCCGACCTCGGATAAGCGGATGTAAATGGATGGATGGATGGATGAATGATACACAGATTCCTCAAACCCCGGTGTACGGAAGTATTGCTGGTCTTGCATAAACTGCACATATAGCCTTGACATTGCACCTATAGACAACATTCCACAACAAAGACAAACACACACAGACACAGAAGGGACAGACATGCACGCACACACATACACCGAGAGGATCACTCCACACACACTTACCCCCCTCATCAGTGTGCAGCATCAATACCAGCGCAGGCCCAGAGCCTTTAAGCGTCGCTGCGGTGACGCTCAGGTTGTAAGCCGTGTACGGCAGCAGGTTGGTGAGCGTGAAGACGCTGTCAGGGGTCTGTGTGGTGTTTGAGCCCGCTGGGCCAAACAGCGTGAGGGTGTACTCTGTGATCACCCCGTTGGCCTCCAGTGGGCGCTTCCATGCCACGGCGATGGAGAACGCCGACAAGTTCACGGCGGAGACCAGCAATGGTGCAGAACTGGGAACTGATACAAAAAATACATTCAAGTCATATATATACACTAGCCAAGGCCGTGGTCTCTGTCCTTGAACTAACCGTCGTCATCAGTCCTCAGGTACATGGTGCTGGTATGGTTATGGGCGGGGCCAGCCCCTGTCGCCGGGGTAACGGTCAATACGTAAGGAAAATACTTTCTGAGTTTGGTGAAGAGGAAGACAGTGTCGGTGGTAGTGCGCTCGATTGTTTTGTTGACCGCAGGAAGGGTTTGGTTGTGTACAAGTGGGAAGAGGCCGGCCTCCTGCAAGGTGAGGATGTAGTAGGGGCGGCCGTTGGGCTCCAGGGGAGGGTCCCAGCTCACGATGATGGCGGTGGAGCTGAAGATCTGAGTGGTCAGGTTGTGGACGGAGTCGGACGGCACTGAAGGGAAGACAGGTGGGATAGTATTACATGACATTCTTATCGAACCACATTAAAATTGTTTTGTATTAAAGGAGACATATGATGGAAAATTTACTTTTTTAGGACTTAGGAACTAAGTTTTCTGGGGCTTTATGCCCCTGGCAATGTCACCCATGGCAAAAAGGTCCTAGGTGAAGGACCAGACAAAGCAAGGATAAAAGACCCCCTATGATGAGTAAAATAATTAAATCACATTTTCCCTTGCCCGGACGCAGGTCACTTGGGTACCACCCTGGGGCCAGGCCCGGAGTGGGGTTCGATGGGGAGCGCCTGGTGCCTGGGCCTGCACCTACGGGGCCTGGACAGGCACAGCCCGAAAACGCATTGTGGGCACCCCTTCCCATTGACTCACAACCAGTGGGAGGGACCAAGAGTGTAGGGTGCTGTGTGAGCTGGGCAGAGGCCTGTGGTGAGCCGATCCCCGTCTACAGAAGCTGGCTTTAGGGAAGTTGAACGTCACCTCTATGGCAGGGAAAGAGCCTGAGCTGGTGTGTGAGGTCAAGAAATTCCAACTGGACATAGTCAGGCCCACCTCAACTCATAGCTTGGACTCCGGTACCGGTCTTCTTGAGAAGGGTTGGACTCTCTTCCACTCTCTCAAGCTGAAGGAGTCCAATCGGGCCTTTTTGGCCTGTGGAACTCCTGAGGCAGCTGATGGGTACCGGCTGGCCAAGCGGAATGCATCTTTGGTGGTTGCTGAGGTAAAAACTCGGAGGAGGACTTCGGTGAGGCCATGGACAACGATTTCCGAACAGCTTCGAGGAAATTCTGGTCCACCATGTGGCGTCTCGGTACGGGGAAGCAGTGCACCATCAACACTGTGTATAGTGGGGATGGGGCGCTGCTGACCACAACTCAGGACATAGTGAGTTGGTAGGTCGAATACTTTGAAGACCTCCTCAATTTGCCTTCCCAGGAGGAAGCAGGATCCGTGTTCTCTGAGGTGGGTTCCCCTATCTTTTGGGGTTGGCCCAGAGTTTCTGAATGCTCTGGATCTTGTAGGGTTGTCTTGCTTGACACACCTGCAACATCGCATGGACATTGGGGACAGTGCCTCTGGATTGGCAGACTGGTGTGGTGGTTCCCCTTATTAAGAAGGGGGACCGGAGAATCTGTTCCAACTTTAGGGGGATCACACTCCTCAGCCTCCATGCTAAGGTCTACTCAGGGGTCCTGTTAAGGAGAGTCCGTCAAGTGCAGTGTGGTTTTCAATCTGGCCGTGGAACTGTGGACCAGCTCAATACATTTCCAGTGAGGGTTCGAGTCCGCCAAGTTGGACTCCCTTTGTAACGGATTCTGTTCATTACCTTCATGGACAGAATTTGTGGGTGCAGCCAAAGCATTGAGGGTGTCCAGTTTGGCAACGTCAGTATTACATCTCTGCTTTTTGCAGATTATGTGGTTCTAATAGCTGCATTAAGTTGCGATCTTCAGCTCTCACTGGAGTCGTTCAGAGCCGAATGTGAAGCGGCTGGCATGAACATCAGCAATTCAGAATCTGAGACCATGGTCCTCAGGCAGAAAAGGGTGGAGTGCCCTCTCTGGGTCAGGGAAAAGATCCTGCCCCAAGTGGAGGAGTTTACGAGTGAGAATGGAGCAGGAGATCGACAGGCAGATCGATGCAGCGTCTCCAGCAATGTGGACTCTGTATCGGTCTGTCGTGGTGAAGAAGGAACTGAGCCGAAAGGCAAAGCTCTCAATTTACCAGTCAATCTACAATACGTTCCTACCCTCACCTATGGTCACGAGCTGTGGGGCGTGACCGAAAGAACAAGATCGCGGATACAAGTGGCCGAAATGAGTTTCCTCCTCAGGGTTTCTGGGCTCTCCCTTAGAGATAGGGTGAGAAGCTCGGTCATCCAGGAGAGGCTCAGAGTTGAGCTGCTGCTCTTCAGCATAGAGAGGAGCCAGATGAGGTGGCTCGCGAAGACCCAGGACATGGTGGAGAGACTATGTCTCCCGGCTGGCCTGGGAATGATTTGGGATTACCCTAAAAGAGCTGGACGAATTGCCGGGGGAGAAGGAAGTCTGGGCTTCCCTAATTAAACTGCTGCCCCCACGATCCGACATCAGATACGCGGAAGTAAATGAATGAATGAATGATACCGCCCCCCACACTGAGTTGATGACTTGACAGGTAGGCTGGGTAAGATCCGCCACTTTCAAGTCACAGTCAGACGACACTGTCTGAGACAGTATCATGAAAAAGAAAAAAGGTCAGTTGAGATACAATTATTTTCGTTGGATTTGCACAGTGTAGTGTACCCATGAGAGGAAAAAGTGCCATTATGGGCGCTGACTGTTACAAAACAGTGGTGCTAATTTCTACACCAACTGCCCCCACAATTTCTTTAGCCATGACATGGTCAGCTAGGATGGATGAAGATCCAGAGCCATTTTCAAGTGAAGGCTGGACTACACCGTCATCCACAAATGCCCACATGCCCTACTGAAGACCCAGGTACCAAATGCAAAGCCCACCAAAGTTATTAAGACACCTAGGAATGCCTAATATGTCTCCTTTAATGTGAATGTTTCGATCATCATTAGTTACAAACAGTTATCATTGTAGCAGCAGTGTTGTGGTTAACAGGCAAACGCGGAAAAATAAGGCAAGGTGGAAATATACTTCAAAGAGACAGCGATAGAGAACAAAAAAAATGCCATTCAGAAGGGAAGTGTGCCTTTAGGGATGGAAAAAAAGGTTGGGAAGACAATACTCATCCTGCATGTTTAACCTGAGAAGCAAGGAAAGGGTAAATATGATATTTAAGATCAATGAGAGGATTGAGGTAGGCCAGGTATGTGTAGAGTCAGTGCCTAGGGGGGGAACAAAGCCCCCGCTGGGCTTGGCTGAGCGGCAGAGACAAGGCGGCGTGGTGGTCCGCTGCTCGGCCGCTGCTCGGCCAAGAATGGAGCGGCTAGATCACAGGCAGAGATATACAGTCAGTTACCAGGCGTCATCATTTCATGGCTATTCTTAGCTAGTACATGCCTATTGAATTGGGGCTACGTCACTGGAAGCTGTCTGCACCCTTTTTCACAAAATCACATAAAAACAAAGCCTTCTGACGTCAACTTGGAATTCACAGCATCAAAGGAGAGTTACATGCGTGCGGGAGAATGCCCGTATCCATGGCAACGAAGCAACCGCGGCATAAGGGCGGCGTGCGACTCCAGCTCACGAGATCTGTCAGCCTTTATTACTTAATCATCAAGTGCTTTTGCACTCGCGCTTTGTACTTTTCCCTTCAAATCCCACACAACTTTCATCCTGCTGAGTGAAAGGAAATACAAACTGGTTGCCCTCGGGACAAAAAAAAAACCAAAACAAAAAACAAGAGCCAGTTTGCCAGATGGAGAGTTATCTCCTTTCACTGAGCAGCCTGAGCACAGTTTTTATGTCATTTTTTCCTGGAGGTGGAAGGAGAGTCTTGAAAAAGGTATGCAGACGCGTCCTCCAGTGAGACTGCAACTAGATATAATAATTTATATGCTCACCGGACCATTTATTAGGTACACCCATACAATCTCGTGAGATTGTATACAAAAGCTGTATCTTAAATGTTGCCTTTGCAAAGATAAGAATGCTCTGTTTTGATTGACACTGTCAGAGAGGTATGGAGCAACAATCTCACACCAGCCAACAATGTGAACCACTACACTACCAACATCCCAATTAAAAACATCCATCCACCCGTTTTATGCTGCTTACATTCACTATTTTTGTCCAAATGATACGGAAAACGGCTTAAGTATTTATTTAATATCCTTGATAACCATCTTAAGGTTGATGCACTAGTATGCACTTTGTAATCACTAATAAGACAATTCAGTCCACTAGTAGAATGACTCGGGCCCAAGAGTAATAATGTCCCTCATGGTACTAGTAGCATGCAGTTGTCAATTAGTGCACAGTATTGCCTCACTCGTAACATGTAGTTGACCCACTAGTACAGAACGCCAAATTTGTCGTGCTAGTATGCAAAAATGTCATACAAGTTACAGAAATGCGCTACTAGTTGCATGTAGTCAAGCAGTAGTAGTCTGTAACTGCATACTAGTAGCACTTACTAGCGAACAAAGAATGGGTATTTAGACCTTAAACTGGACATCAAGGATATCAAATAAATCCGCAAAAGGCTTTCCATAAAATGAGGCATTTCGACACACTGCTCGTTCCTCATTCATGGATGAAATAAAAAATAGTAACAAAAAATAAATTACAATTTCTTCATATCCAATGTAATTTAATATAAATTTCCAAGCATTTTCTGTTTTTACATAAATCATATTATAATACATATACAGTATATCAGTACACCATATTATATATTCCTTGTCCTGATTAGGGTGGTGGGTGAGCAGGACCCTATCCCAGCTGAATTACAGGGTACACCCTGGACTGGTTGCCAGCCAATCGCTGGCACACAGAGACAACCAACCATTCACATTTATACCAATTGGCAATTTAGCCTTTTGTTTACTGCCTGAAGAAAACACCACACAGACATGTTACAATGGAGAATCAAATACGGATCTTCTGACTGTGAAGCAATCAGGCAGATGTGCTAACCACTAGGGCTGGGCGATTGTGAAAAAAGTAACGATTTTGATTATTTTAATTGATATTGAAATCACAATTAATAAACACAATTATTCACCGATTTCAAAACTTAGTATTTATTTAACTACCAAAACTCAACTTAGAAGCTAACTTCTTAGAACAACCAGAAAATAAATGAGAAACAAGTAAAATAATGTTATATTAAAAATGGAAATAAAAAACAATGAATAAAAATAAATACAGCCACAGCTAAAAGCATTGGCACGTCTGGCGGGACTATTGTCTATTATATAGAGTGCATATTTGTTAAAAAAAAATCTTTCTCTCAATATTCTAGCATTTAGCAAATAGAAATAATGTTGGTAATCCTAATTAACCTAAAACACATTTTACTAAAATTTAATTCTAACTTAATGTCAGACAGACAGGGGGGGAAAAAAGCGTTCGTGTCCATGACTGTATCTCGCACTGTACGCACCTTGCCCTCTTGGGGGCAGTGTGGTGCGATGCATGCATATTACAGTGAGCTAAAATAATAATAATAATAATGATAATAATAATAATAATAATAAAGTAGAAGAAAGTCGCAATAAAACTTTATTAAACTCATTTTTCACAGATTAGGAAGAATATATGCCTGTGAGTATTGTTATATTGTCTGTCTGTATGTGTGATTCCAACGGTTGTGTGTAAATATTTGTTACTTGAAGGTAAATCCCTCCCGTGATCTAATGCTAATGTTTGCTAGCCCGTCAATAGGGGTTTCCATTGACTAACAGTGTAAGATGGCGAGTTCTAAAATGACGTGTCTTGTATTTAAATATTCAATGTGAGCGACTCTTTTTGTTTTGTGCTTAGTTTTACAGTAAACTCCAACTGGGGTGTCAATAAGCAGTTTAAAGCACCCTCAGGGAAGGCAGAAGAACATGCGTCACACGCTTGCTACAAGCAACACAGGGTGCATTCAGGGTGCGTTTAGAATGCAGGAAGTTGCATATACCACCCGCGCCGCTGCACATTAATCATTTTTCTTCGATTACAATCTTTTTATGATCGTTAGAAGATTACTCGCCCAGCCCTACTAACCACTAGATCACAATTTTAATCTAACACAGAAAATATACTTTCTCCTCCCTACATTGTTTCAATAGTATACTGTAGTTCAACCCCATTGCACACTAGCGGCACAATATTAAACCTATTGTTGTCTTTCCTGTAAACAGAGCTCTATAATCTTTGTAAATAAATATTTTTTCATTATCTTAAACCAGATCTCACAAGATTGTGCAGACGAACCCAATGAGAAGGCTGGTGAGAGGGCAAAGTGCAGTAATCTGCCTTATGTTGTGTATCTGGGTGTTTGTGTGTATCTGACTGACCATCCTCAGGTAAGAGCAAGCTAAGTGGTTCGCTCTGGACTCCTCCGTCACCCCGTACAGTGCTGGAAGTCATCCACACTGTGTAGTTAGTTCCCCCGATAAGACCAGTCAGAGTCCAGGACAGAAGTGTGTCCGGCGATGCAGGGACGGACACATCTGCAACAGGAACTTCCTGTAGCAGGGCAGAATGACATGAGTGCTAGCATTTTTTTCACATAGAAATGTACTTGACTATATTCAGTGGGGGAAATAATGATTTGATACATTCTAAATCTTTCAAGTTTCTTGGCTGCCACTTGAAAACTTAAAAGCTTCAGCTCCCTCCACAGGTTTGTGTGTCTCACCTGCTTGGCCACAGTGTTGTTGTCAGTGTAGTAAATTGTATAGCGAACAATAACGATTCCGCTGGGTTTGGTGGGTGGATACCACAGCATGGTTACAGCGGACATAGTCACGTTTGCAAAAGTGACATTCTGGGGTGGTTCAAAGGGCTCTGAAGGAACAAGTGATCATCAGAGACCATTTCATAAAAGGTTAGCGAATGTGTTGGCCACACTCTTGTTCATCTGCCACCTGCATCAGAGGTTATGTAGGCCCGCACCCCTCCGTCTCCCAGCCTGGTCCAGGTGGAGACAGACACATTGTAGCGGCTCTCAAAGTTCACATTTATAACCACTGACGTCTCGGTTACATTGTGTAGCAGACTTGTTGTCTCGTTCCTGACAAAGACGTCCGGTGATCACATTGCGGCCATTCTTCTTTCCCCGTTTCACATACATACACCACATAGAACTCACCACACTCTGACAACGTAGTACAGTATGTCTGAATTGGCTACGAGCGGCGGTTGCCAGGACAATTCCACCTCAAAGTCGGATAACTTCCTGGCATAGAGGAACTGAGGAGGCGTGTCTGGAGCTGTGATGTGGGAGAGAAACTGTCGAATCATGTGACAACAACAACAACAACAAGAATTGGTTCTGTGGAGAACCCGGCGAACTGCAACCTTGAGGGTCTTTAGCTGCTGTTAGAATAAAAAAAAAGGTTAGTTGTCACCGACCTGATGGAGGAAGAAGCATAATGAAGGAAAAGAAGCACAGAAGAAATAAAGGAATTAAGACACCATCCTTCACCCCCACCCATCAGCTCGTCCGTCCTTCTCACCGTCCTCCAGTGTGGTGATGTTGAGCGGCTCAGTGGTGAAGTTCCCCGGCCCGGCCCGCGTGTGCGCCTGCAGCGTGACACGGTAGCGCGTGTACTTTCTCAGGTGGGTCAAGTGCAGAAAGTTGGTGGGGGAAGTGAGGTTGAGGTAGTGGGTGGAATTGCACAACTCCAAGCTGTAGTGGGTTATGACGCCATTGGGCACCAGTGGTGGCAGCCAGGTCACGTTCACCTCGTTGGGACTAAGCGACTCATAGGCAAGGCTGTGCGGAGGACTGCCCGGCACTGGAAACGACACAAACGATTGTGCATTTACCGATTGAGATGGGACTTCAGAGTTTTCAAATATTGCAAAAAACGAACCATCCTCCCCAGACAACACGCTTAAATAGTCCGAGGTATGGTTGCCGTGGCCGAAACGTGTGAAAGCCATCACAGAGACGTTGTAGTAGGTGAATGGCCTCAGGTGCGTTAGAGTGACTCTGTTGCTGGAGGTGTTCACTGAATTGGAAGACGACTGGTTCTCATAGAGGACCGTGTACTGTTGGATCACCCCGTTGTTTTTCTCTGGCGCAGACCAGGTCAGGGTGGCTGTGGACGAGCTGGTGTCCACCACAGTCAGGTTCACCGGGGGGGAATCAGGCTCTGAGGGGAAAAGGATTTACAGTGAACCCCCATTGTGCCCCAGACCCACGCGCAATAGGTGAACATATGCTGTACTCTTTTACATTTGACCTCTCCCACAGACTTTGAACACTATGAAACGTATTACGCCCGCTGCACACTGTGCGATGTGATCAAACCAGATTGGACCATTGCAAAAAAAAAGAATTACAGTTGCCGACTCACCCCCGCGCATTGAGTGATTGGCTATATGGACGCCCTGAATAGCGAGCCTTCATAGGCATTTTAATGCTACACATACAGTATATTGTATTTCCTCACATTTCATAAACCATAAAAAGATCGAATGTAAATTAAGGAAGAAGCGGCTTGCTACCAAAAGAGTACTTGGGTGAGAATAAATGTGAGCGTGGATATTTTATCGGAGGCTCACTGGCTCCCATTCCTTTTAACATACTTGGCACGGTACGTACTGCTCACGTACATTTTGACCACAAGCTTCGTTGCTGAATCCACAGGTACATTATAAATTATAAAGATAGTTAAGTATTGTTGTAAAATGCAACATTTGATCCTTTATAATGTACTGTATTTGTATGGCTTGGGGTCGGCACGGTTCTTTCTCTCGCTCGCTTAAAACCCGGAAATGTATTTTAAGCGTGAGCGAAAGCTGATGCTTATTTTGATTGGCCGTAATTTGCGTCATTTGTCCAAACCCCACACATAGGGAGACAGTTTAGTCAGGTTAGACCGAGTTGCTCGGTGTGTGGCAGCCTTTAACTAATCACATAGAACTGACTGGCTCACTACCTCTGTACTGTCCCGTCCCGTTTTATTTGCTGCCCGTTGTGTCCCTTCCTCACAGAGGTGTAGCACAGCCTCCCCAGTCCACATTTACAGTTACAGTTTTCTGTTCCTTTTTTGCTCTGTTCTCTTTTTTCTCTCAAACCTCATTCTCGATACAAACAACAGACAAGAAACTCTCCAGTTGCACAGAAATTCCATTTCATGTGTGCATTTTTGTTTCCGGCCTACACATACCGTCCTCTAATGTGAGAACAAAGATGCCATCTTCCTGGGATAGCAAGCTTTCTCCCACAGCCGTAGATGCAGCCACATGTAGCATATAGCCAGTATACTTATCCAAATCTGTAAATGAGATATTGCTATATATTATAATGACAACTGCACAGAACAGTGTGTTGTCGCACGGTAAACACGCTACCTGTTATCAGTATGCTGGTAAAGTTTGTGACCCACTTCAGGCGCTGACCACTGTGCACCGCGAGGCCGTAGACAGTGTAATGCGTGATCCGCCCATTGGGGGTGAGTGGCGCCGCCCAGCTTACTAATATGGAGGTGGAGCTGATGTTTTGGTAGGCAAGTTCCAGTACCGAGCTGGGGACTACATGACACAGAGCACAAGATAACCATTGCCATGAAAACACACTACAGTGAACCGCCATTTATAGCGGGGATACGTTCCAGATTCATCCACAATAGATGAAAATCTGCGATTTAGGGAGACATCCCAAACACTTTTACACATTTAAACGTATTCAAACACAATAATAATAATTAATAATATAATATAATATAATAATATAATATAATATAATATAATATAATATAATATAATATAATAATATAATATATATATATATATATATATATATTGCTATGGATTTCCCTTGTGTATGAAAGGTGCAATATAAACTTGCCTTGTAAAAAAAAAAAGAAAAAAAAAAACACACACAATACGATGGCTTAAAAAAATCTGATATAGCAGGGGTGCCGACGATGAACCGCAATATAGCGGGGTAACACTGTGTAGTATTGTACTTTTTAGGCTGACCATCAATTATTGGTACCTTGCTCTCGTGTTCTCTCGGTGATGTCGTCGGCGGGCCCTTCGCCCACTATGGTGGAGGCGGAGACTCTAAACGTGTACTCGGTGAAGGGTTCAAGGTTGGAAACCAGGTAATACAGCTCGTCTGTCGACAGGTCCATCACCACTTCTCGCACTGTTACGCCTGCAGCATGCACAAGAGATCAAATTGTATTTATTGAAAATGTAATATTTTTTAAGAGCATCTGTTAGGAAGACACATGATAGAATATAAGAAAGCAGTGTCTTGTGTGTCCAATAAATGACAACTGTGTACAGTATGTCATTGTTTTTTTGTCTGAAGGATCAAGAAAAGGACAGTTTAACAGTTAATTAGTTAATTTAAAAAAAACATCTGAAATAACAGACATGACACTTATCAATCCATCCATCTATTTTCTATAGCGCTTGTCCTTATCAGGGTCGCAGGTGAGTTGCAGTCTACACCGGTAGACTGGTCGGTTGTCAATTGCAGGATACATAAACACAACTATTTACACTCAAATTCACACTTATGGACAATTTTAGTCTTCAATGAACCTAAGATGACTTTTTCTGTATAAGAAGCATCACACACCATGGACTGTTCACCAGCAGATTGCATACAGTATATAAAAACAACCAGTCACCTTCACATTTACATTTTTGGGCAATATAGAGTCGTCAATTAACCATAGAATTCATAACAATAGTCACAAAATACAGTGTTACCTGAGTTTAATTCGTTCAGTGACCAAGCTCGTAACTCAATTTATTCGTATATTTAATTCATTTTCCCTATTGAAATGGATGGAAATTTCAATATCTATTCCAGCCCCCCAAAATTAAATGCTTTTAATACTAAAGTGCTGTAAAATACAAACATAAAAACCAAATAAAAAACAATATAACAGTGCTGTGCAAAGGGGGGCAAAGGGGGCAGTGGTTCCAGGCATCCACCTGGGAGGGGCATCCAAATGGGTTGAGTGGGCATCGAAATGCCACCCCCCCTTGTCAAATGGCCCGGAAAACCATGAAATGTTGGTTTGTAACACAAAGCAAAAAATCTACCAAGCGACTTGTAAGTCAAGTGATTGTGTGAGTCAAAGGTAGAAGCTGTACCTGGACTTCCAGAAGCCCCCGCATGTCCTGTAATGGACGCATGGCGAGTGGACAAGCGCAGGTGGCCCGGGGTTTGAGTGAGGTCGGATGACTCGGCAGTCACGTCGTCATTTGGCGTCGACAACCGGGGTGGAAGCGTAGCAGGCGGCACAGATGAAGCAGAAAAAACTGTGGCGGGAGGCTGAGAATGGTAAGTGTCGCTGGGTGCCTCCGTGACCGGAGGGGTGGCAGAGGGGTTAAAACCCTGCTTGGCTTGAGCGTCTGCGCTGCTTTGCTCAGCACTTCCGAGGAGCGTGAAGGCCAGGCTGAAGGAGGTGATGCTGATCGACCGTGTGGAGTCAAAATGAGCTGCAGCGGAGGTCCGACTGAGCTCAGCATTCCTCTTACGCCGCCATGCACCAACGTCCTGATCGAGACGGAGCAACTCCCCTTCATAAGCCCCAGTTGTGTTAGTATTCTGTGGGAGAGAAATGGAAGGTCTACAGGTGAACATCTACTACTTACAAAAAGTCAGGGATATTCGGGTGCAATTTCAGAATGAATCTAAAATGGACTATAACCTTGACAGGAGAACTTAATTTGACCTTCTCTAAACTTTTGAATGTCCAACTGTTCAGTGTTTCAGTGCTTTACTTTTTTCACAACTTGCTGTTTTCTAACATGGCATTTTTTGTTATGAGTCCAAAGCCTAGTATTTACATAAACACTCCTCTTCATCATGCTGTTCCCATTTTGACATTGGGAGACAGAGACTACAACTAACAATTGATCAACAGTACCTCGCCATTTTGACGCTTCAAAGACGTTGTTCTCAGAGGGAAGAGGTCACTGAACTTAAAGCATCACAGAGTGTCATTAGCAGGTTACAAGAAGATACAAACAGACTGGAAGAGTCACAGAAAGGCAGAAAAGTGGATATCCTCGGAATTTTATTGGTCCGTTCATGGATCAAACACTTGAAATTTCACCGAAAGCTGAATATCCCCAAATTTTTTGCAAGCAGTGCATGTTCAGAATTTCCCCTCTGGGGATCATTAAAAGATGATCTGATCTTATTTTAGCTAAGTATTAGCCATCCATTTTCTTTACCGCTTATCCTCACAAGGGTCGCGGGCTACTGGAGCCTATCCCATTATTATTATTATTATTATTATTATTATTATTATTATTGCTATATGGAAGGTTCAGCAGCAGGGTTAAAAACAAGGCAGTTTACCAGCTCGCCTACGAGGGTGATGTCCTGTAACAGAGTGTCGTTCAGTAGGACCCGCAGTCTGTACTGAGTTATTGGACCGTTTGGGTGAGCCGGACTTCTCCAGTTCACACGGACTGAAACGGCGTCCTCTGCGACTGCCATCAGGTCCTGAACAGCACTGGGCGCTATACCACCAAATACAGGAAGGAGACAGTTAAAATGGGGTAAACAAGTACTGACAACCAGGCCAAATTTCAGCATTTTCTCTCCCTTATGAGCAAAGTCAGCAAAATGTTCCATAGAAATTAATAATGTTTTGGTGTGTGGTGTGTAAAGAGGGATTTTTTCCTCCCCGATATGCTCGCAAAACAGTCAGGGCCGACAATCCATCCAACACTGTTGTTTTGAACATTGTTTACTTTCCAAGTTGGTTGATTTAAATGTCCACACACACGCAAGTGTCGTCACCTTCAGCCGATGTCCTCACATCATTCTTAGCCACCGGACCCACTTCTCCGGCCGCTTTGGCTCCCACCGCCACCGTGTACTTGGTGTACGGACCCAAGCCGGTGAAGGTGAAACGCATGTCTGCTGTGCTGTTCTCGTACAAATATCCTACACGCAGAAGAGTCAGTCAAACTACATTTCACTGCTGTCTATTCATGCAGAGTCAATATGTACTGACCTGTAGCCCCGTACAGGAAGAGCACGTAGGTGAATTTCCCAGTGATGATGGTGGGAGGTTTCCAGGCGAGGGATATCGATCGAGACGTCACGTTCAATACAGTGAAGTTTTGTGGAGGATCTTCTGGGCCTGTAGCGCACATACACACAGACATAGGATTTTTTTCCTCAATATTAGAATAACAAAACAGATACAGGGCATCAAAATTGGAATTGGGCATTTTGGAAGTGCAGTTTAAATTCAGCCTTTAAAGACTTCTTTTCCCTCGCACCTGACTCTGGCAGGCGGACCATAGTGGAGGCGATCTGTCCCTCCCCGTCAGATGTAAAGGCAGACACTTCGAAGAGATAAGCGGTGTAAGGTCGAAGCTGATCTACCTCCACCGAGATGGGCACGCTCCAGGCGGCTGAGGGGGGCACCGCGGTGAGAGTGTAGGGTGCGGACGATGCCGTCATTTCCGAGGGGTTGACGGTCGCACGAGTCAGAATATCTGCTGCATCCTAAACAAACACACACACACAGGTGGAAATTTAAGTCGTATTAATTTCACCATCTAAGGCCCAAAATGTATTTATTTATCACAAATTATGTATCCTTTGCTCCTCTTTTGTGCCAACGATGTATAGCGACAGGTAGGTACTCTGCCCCCAAGTTACCAATGAGACACTACATACTGTAGTAGTGAGCATGACTGCCATGTCATTTAAGAAAAAAACAGCTTGGGGGTAAAAATGATTATGCCCCTCAAATTCTGCAAGTGGCTGAACAATAAAAACAGACACAAAATGTTATTTTAGTTGTGATGTTTGAGTTACATACAATATACCAGAAGTCCTCAATAGGCAGACCCAGGCACCTTTCGGTACTGACCCAGAACTATTATTCGATTATTTTGACACACTTGTGATTTATAGTAGTCTTATTTTATCCTCCCCACCTTTTTGGCGATTTACAGTAGTCTAATATTTAACTTTTAAGGTTTTTATGGTAGGCCTAGACTTATTTTAACCTGCCAAATGTTTGAGGTTTTCGCGGTTGTCTTGTATTTAACATGGCCAACTTTTGTGTTTTTTACAGCAGACTTATTTTAACCTGCCAAACCTTTGTGTGATTTTTACAGTAGTTTTATATTTAACATGCCCAACATTTGAGGTTTTTTGTCTTATTTTGACCTGCCTAACTTTTGGGAGATTTACGGTCGTGGAATATTAAACCTACCTGACTTTTGAAGATTTTACGGTAGTTTTATTTTTCTGATGTTTCATATATGCCTTAGCTCACGAAAGGTTGGGAAACGCTGATCTAAAAACTGGCAGCAGTGGGTCAGTTTTAAAAGCCCGCACATTGCAGTGAGGCAGCGCTCCCGTCATGATGTCCTCGGCGTTGACCTCCAGGTTGCGCACTGTCTGGCCCGTTCGAGCGTGCTTGGCCTTGATGGCAAACTTTATGATCAGGCCGTTGATGCGGTGTGGCAGGAACCACGTGACCAGCACCGAGGTGTGATTCTGGGCAAAGGCGGTCAGGTTGGTCACCAGGCCTGGAGCTACATAACAACACAATTGTACACACATTTCCCCTTTGAGCCATGTATTAAATGGACATTTTTTTGTGAGTGCCTGTTTGTGGGTACTCACGGGACTCAGCGGTCTTTATGTAAACAGCTTTACTGAATGGTCCCATGCCAGCAGGAGAAGAGGCTGCCACCTAAAGACAGGAAGTTGGACAGTACTGTATCGCATGAATCTTATTATACGGTAGTGATGACATCACATGAATTGGAACCTACTTTACCCTGGTTTGATTATCCGGTAATAATTCTTGGGTTTTATATGTCCAGGGGAGCTAATATTTGAAGTTGACTTTTTCATAACTTGTATCCAAATACTTCGGCCTCGTCTTGCCAAACCAAGTAAATCTTTTCTCAGCTGCCGATTTACCAAATGGAGTCTGTGAGCGAGCAAGTCTGCTCAACTGTCCTGCTTTTACACATAATAGATTAAGAATAATTCACAGAATAGTTTAAGAATAATTCACATTAACCCCCCCGCCACACCATATTTATGGTGTATTTATTTTCTCTCGTGACTTGGGAGCTGGGCTGAGTGAAGCTCAAGAGCCACTTTCAAGTCACAGCCAGAGTCCACTATAATGCAGAGGCACTGTCATGCAGAAACATCCACATCTTCCACTAGGGTGACACCCTCGCTATCACGTGCAAAGCCAAAAGGTAAGCAGAGCTGCATTGAGTTTCGCTGGATGCAGAGCTTCGCATTCGCTAACAGTATTAGCTCCTGATAAGCGGCACATACTTGATTGCTCGGTGAAGTTGATGTGATGGCAGTAGTTTTTGTTTTGGGGTGTTTGGTGGTGTGTCCATGTTCCACATACGCATTGTAGTGCATGAAGTGCTGCCTCCACTGGTGAAACTGCTTTTATTGTCTTTATGGGCTTTCATTTTTTCCCCCTCATACACTAGGTTGCACCTGACCGCCCTGGCAATAAAATCTTCACTCACTATCGGCCCGACAATATGTGGGGTGGGATGTCCAGTCGCTCACTTGCGTGAGACAGGACTACCCTCTCGAAAATAGGCAATTTTCAGCAAGAAAGATATAGGGTGTATAAACTGTGTTGTAATTCATAATCCTTGTAATATTTTGACCAAAGCATTTCACAAAAATGTTATTAAGACACCTGATAACTGTTTTAAATTGTGATAAAAATACATCATAGGTATCCTTTAACAACTCTAATGTGGTAATTTGACAGAGGCACACACACGCACACACACACACACACACACACACACACACACACACACACACACACAAATAGATAGAGTAGATGCACATACAGTATAATCAACCAGTGTGCTGCCAAGGCTTTTAAATGACATTTGTATAAGGGTCAGTGTGGGTTAATGAATTCTCCAAGCTAATAAGCAATGTCACATTCATTCAGTCATAACAGACTGTGAAAAGATCCCCGGCTGATCCATAGCTCTGTTTACCTGATTAATAATGCAATCGGGATCCATTACTGACACTGAGCCCGATCAAGAGACTGCTTGTGGGGTCAGTGTGAGATAGATGTTGAACACATTCCAGGTAGACGTAAAACACAAAAACAAAACAAACAAAAAAAAAAGTATGGCGATTCACTTTAGTCCACGTATTGCACCACGACTGACACACAAATTGGCAAGGGAGTCGATGTTGTCCTTTAGCGGTTTCAGGGTTTAGTGCCTTCCTCAAGGACACCAGGAAGTCAACCAGCATCTCTCCAATAATTCACCACGTTTTTTGGCCATATCCTTTCCTCACAGACTTTTGCACCGCTGGGTACTTTGCACCGTAAACACGAGACTTGGAGATGAAAAACAAGTTCACTTGACGAACAAACGTTGTCTTTGAGCAAAGAATTAAAACCCTAAAAAAAAAAACCTAAACGAAACCCTTCCTTAGTCAACTTATCGATTTAATACCCATCCATCGATTTTCTATCGCGCTTGTCCTCATTATGATCACGAGTGAGCTGGAGCTTATCCCAGATGACTTTGGGCGAGAGCCAGGGTACACTCTTGACTGGTCGCCAGCCAATTGCAGATTGATGTAGTATATCAATTAGGAATATCATTATGATATTATTCCAATAATAGTGGTAGGAGTAGCAGAAGCTGTGGAAGAATAGTAAAGAAATGTATTTCTTTTATCACTATTTTTGTTATACGCCTTTTTTCTAAGTTATCCACCTATTCATCCACCAAAATATTTGTTAATAGTTTTTGGTGGCTGTTGAGCTGCATCCTGTCCCACACTGGATTGGTTTCCAGTGAATCACAGGACACCAATAAACCAACAACCAGTCACACTCATATTTGCTTTTTATAGACAATTTTGTGTCTCCAATGAACCTAACATGCATGTTATTTTTTTATGTGTGAGGAATAACTGGAGAAAACCCACACAAGCATGGGTAGACCATGCAAACACCACACAGGAAGGCCAGAGCTCAAATTCAAACCCTGGACCTGTCTCGACTATGAGGCAGATGTGCTAGCACACCGTGCTGCCCTATCGTCATTTTTGTTGTTGTCACAACACGTTCATTATCACCACCGTTCTTCAATGACTGACTCGGAAAATTCAGATACTTCTAATCCCTTTTAAAATGATGCGTAGGGACCACTTTCATTGACAAAATATTGTATGTCTCCTTGCCCTATAAAATTTTGTGACCAGAAGGCCCCAGGTTTGATTCCCTGATGGGCAGCGGGAGTGAATACGCAGCCGGAGGAAATGTGCATTTAAAACATACAGTATGAATGACAAAAACAGAGTAAAAATCGTTAAGTGGCATTGGTTGCGGTGTCCCTGTGGACAGCAACCACTGGCACAAGTACCTGAATATGGTACGTTGAACCTGACGTGAAGTCAGTGAGCAGAGTCTCTGGGACCTCCAGGTACTTGGTCACTTCTGTGAAGACGGGATCCGGGTAAGGACACACTTCCTTGTACCTAGGAAGTATTAAGTCATCTCAATTTACAGCATAGCCTACTGATTCTGGTCCAAATAGAGAAAAATTATACCTGATGGTATAGCCGTCAATATTGGTGGTATCAGTCGGCATGGTCCAGGAGAGAAGAATCCCGTTGGAGCCTACAGCCTCTCCTTCTAGACCTGAAGGTGGACCAGGAACTGAAGACCAATAGTATGTTACTATTCTGTCACTAGGGATGAAACTATTTACATTTTACATGAACCACGTTAAACAAATTCAAATCGTTAGTACAGTGTGCAGTTCATTTAAAAAAAAAAAGATATTATTATTATTATTTTTTACTGTATACAGTCAAGTCAGAATTTAGACTTGTTAGCATTAAGCTAGTGGACTTCCATTAGACATAATCATGTGGTTTCGTTGAACAATTTAGATATACACTTTTTATGCGCCAAACAGGCCCTTGGAAATACTTTAAAAGTATTTTTTAAACGACTTAAAGAGTAAAAAGCACGCAGGAGGGATATATATACCGGGTGATTGAAAAGTAACTCCCTATTTTTAAGTACTTGTAATTTATTTCTGAAGTCTAATTTTTACAATAAATGAACATGTGAAGAAAGTGTATTGCATGGAGTTTGATTGAAAATTCGATATGGGCGCCAGCATGAGCCGCCAGTTTGTCAAGCCGCCTGGGAACCGCATTAACTGATTTCGCAAGGAACTCTTGTGGGAAGGAAGACATAACTTCTCGTATTCGCCCTTCAAATTCTTCCAAAGTCGTTGGTTTGGTAGAATAGACTCGCTCCTTTAATCATGGAACATACAAAAAAATATTACAACATATGAATAAATTATTTTTAAAATAGGGAATTACTTTTCTATCACCCTGTGTGTATATATATATATATATATATATATATATATATATATATATATATATTATATATCGCTCCATCACTGGCACGTCTTTGTATTTTGTGACACAGCATGTTATTAGCGATAGCATTCAGCTAACCGAATGAAGGTAAGAGTTATTGAGTTGTTCCCACCTTGCTGAGAAATTTCTGCCATTGTTAAACGGAAATAATGCTAGCGCCTTATTTTCAGTGATAATGTATTGCAGTGGTGGTTTTGAAGTGTAACAACCATTTGCTGGTGTGTTGTAGCTTGCTAGATTGTCCAGATGATTATTGAAGTTCTCAACAAAGGCCGGTTTGTGTTTGTGTTGCTGTATTGACAGATTACACGCATGTCCGTACAACAAACCTTCTTCCAGTTTACATTCTTGTGACCAATGAGGGAAGCAGACAGCTCAATCTTGCGATTTATGATGCAATTTGGGATCTTGCATGCAAGAAAATTAATTTAGTTTGTTGCTGTTTCAAATTTCTCATGTATAAAAAGTGCATAGGGTTGTTGATAATATATATACTTTATCGTCAAAGTACACCATGTTGTGTCTAATTTTTTTTGCTTACAATTCTTCCAGCAATATTGGATAATACTTAGTGTGAATTTTGGTTACTATCAATGTGAAGGGAAATTTTCATCCCTTTTCATCTCTCGCTGTCACTCGTTTCCATTCTTTTTTTACTTATCACTTATCGTAGCGCTGAAGAACACGAAGGACAGCATGAACAGTAACAGATTAAGTATGCTCGCGAGCACGGGGGCTTGTGCTCGCGTTTTCACTGATCTGAGGCTTCCCTTAAAAGTGACATTCAAGAGACGCTCAGCGCTGAGCTGTTCATCGTGTACTTCAAACACAAAGCGCGTAAGTTAGCAGAGAGGAATTTAACAGACACAGTTACTAATACTGACACATTCTTGTTCTTCAATTCGATGATGACTCACTCAGAATAAAAAGACAGAACTGAACCTTTTGGAGTACAATGTCTTATCACCAGGCTGGTACCTTTAAAAGATATTGCATTTGTACCATAATAAAACTTCATTTTTACAGACAGTTCAATAATTAGGCCTGGCTGTAATGTGACAAGTATTGATTGTATCATTTGTTGTTGATGATGCTTCTGCGCCACTAATTTGACACCGCAGTAGAGTGGGCGGGGTGAGCAGTTGTTTTTTGCATGACACGGCCGCCCGCTTAATACATGCTGAATTCAGCGAGGCTACAAAAAGAGAGTGAAATGTGTACTACTATAGCGTAGTTACTTTTTCTTTTCTTGTTTTTTTCTCACAGATTCTCTGCTACGGACGTGGGGGCGCAAATGATTATGCCCACAAAGGAGAGACGCAAGCACACACACAAAAGGCTTATAAGCAAAGGCTTATAATGAAAAAAAAAAAAACCTGTTGGTTTTCTTTGTAATTAAGTACATTGGAACAAAATTGGAATTAAAAAAAAAAACTCACTAGAAAGTAAGAGAGCATTTTAACTTTCTTGTTTTGTTGCCCTCAAAATGCCGCAGCGAGGGATCGCAATAGACTCATACAGTAGTCTCTAACAGCGAACTATTGAAAGTACACGTGACCCAAATCAAGCATCGGGACGTCTCTCACCGCTCTCATTGGCGTTGAGCATGCGACTGACTCCCGGACTGATGTTGGTTGAAGACGCTGCAGTGACAGTCAGTGTGTATTGTGTGGATGGACTCACACTGTCCACATCAGCCTAGGGCAAACAAAGCAACAGCAACACACGACATACACAACATCAGGAAATATCACCACTAACAACACATAATCAAGTACAGTATGTGGTCTACAATTATTAGGGCCAAAGCATGGAGGTGCGAGGACCCTATTGAAATTACTTCCTTATTATTATCATTCTTCTGATGAATTAATCACATTTTTGAGGGTGTCAGAATGCCTGAAAAGCATGTGTATCCTGGTGAAAATACTGTATATACATTTTAAGGGTCCCAAACACGACCCCTCGAAACTCACCCAATAACACCCCTTGGAAAATTAGGGGGGGAAACGAGCCCCGGACACCAGTTTCACTGATCGGGATGAAAGTAGTTGGACATTTGAATCCTAAAATGACGCACGAAAAAGTCCCAAGGACCCATGCCCGAAATTGAACAGGAAGTTGGTCAATATGGTTTGAAGCAGACATTTTGAGTGAATTCCACGGATTGTGCTTTGACTAACTCTGACTAAAAAATTCAACCAAATGAGCCCCAATTTAACAGAATCCTAAACAGATAGGAGTGACTAAATTGCTAAAGTTTTTTTTTTGTTTGCCTCAACTGTGGCCAGCGCATGGCATCAGAGTTTGGTAATCACTTCAAGGATTGACCATGAAAAAGGGGTTCAGGGCCTATTCATTGCTCTTCGCAGATTTATTTTAATTGATTTTTAACTCAAATGATGAGTTATCTTTGCTAAGGCCGAAGGCTTTACGATGCTGATTAGGCTTATCACTGCCATATAAACCATCAGTGGATATTTAATAGATACCTCCCAAAATAATGCCCGACATTGGGAACTTACCTTTGAGTGAACAAGAGCCACGCAGAGTCTGAGCAGCAGGATGCGATAAAAGAAGGCCATGACGGAAAGGGGAGTTCAAGGTTTAGCTGAGTCGCACTAGTGCTGAAGTGCATCCAGAGTCACTGCAGGTAATCCGTGCGGCTGAAGAATGCCAACAAGCTGCTTCGTGCCGTGACTGGACCTGGCAAAGTTAGTCATGGAGAGACTAACCAGAGCCATACAGTTTTCCAACGTTTTGGTGTTAAGGACAGAAGACAGTGAATGCGTTCATTCCCTACTAGAGCAAATAAAACATTCAGGGTTAAGCTCATGGAGCCAACTCAATAAGTCATGAGATCTGTTACTCACCTGTACGTGTGTGTATGTGATGGTTAGGGTTACATTTTGGAGAGTGGGGGTATGGGACACATGGCAACCGGAAAGAACCAAGATGGGGTGAAGCCTGGCTGAACGTGTGTGGTACAATTCTGCACTGTAATGTCTGACCAGCATAAACTGTGCTAGGATTGAGAACCTCTGACGCATACTAAAAACAATATAACAAATGAACACCTTTTGAGCAACCCTGTATTATTTTTATTTGTGTTTGACCAAATACGTGTGTACACGTGCGTGATGTGCTCCTTATGAGTGCAAAACTCTCTGTGGACCACCGGACTGCATTCAGGGTCCCTCATGCTCTTAACGCTTATGCTGTAGTGTAGTGTAGTCCCGGACCTCGTAGCCGGTGCCTTGGACAATTATCTCCATCTGGGATCTTGTATGTGAGGACACGAGGCCGAAAACACACTCACACACTCACACACGCGTGCGCACGCATGCCCATGCACACACACACACACACACAGGCGCGCACACGCGTGTGCGCACAAGAAAATAAAGCCTCAGTGACTTTCAGGGACAGCATGTAGAAGCAAGCTTGGTCATTCTTCCTGGCCGAGGCCCTATGTGGATCATACATCTTTAAACGGCTGGAAACTCAATCTGTCAGGCGCTGACAGCGGGTGCTTAGCAACTAACAGGTGAGCGTGGAATGTGACGCAAACGTGTATATTGAAGAAATACTATTTTGTGTTTTACAGAAATGACATCATCAAGTGGTGCTCGATTGATGTCCCACCTTGTAGTCGTCCATCTGTCCTGGTGGGGGTTCCAAACACGGAGCTTGCCACTTGCCCCGCCAGCGCCAATTTCCGTGGTGCCTAGCGGGACTGGAGACGAGACAACATAGTGACAGCATCAACGCTCACTTTGAATTTGAGGGTTTCTTATTGAACCAGAAGAATGGAGCTAAATTTAGCACGTTTCAGATCCACTATCCATCCATCCGTTTTCTATCACTGGAGCCCATCTCAGCTGACTTTGGGCGACAGGCGGAATCCACCACGGACTGGTCGCCAGCCAATGGCAGGGAACATAAAGTGGCTCTAAAAAGTCTCCGCAACCCTGCGCAAATGGCAGGTTTTTGTAATATAAAAAAATGAGATCAAGATAAATAATATTAAAACGTTTTCCACCATGGCTGATAACCTGTGCAACAAATTTTTTTCTGTATCATTTTGACTGGGGAAGTAAATATAAACAACTGAGATAATGTGGTTGCACACGCGTGCACACCATCTTATACTGTAACTACGATGTGGCTGTGTTCAGAATTAACCAATCACATGCAAACGCATGTTAAGTGGGTGTCAGCACACACTTGCCACCATTTAAAGCACCTCTGATTAACCACACAAAACAATTTCAGATGTTCTAGTACATGCTTCCTGAGATTGTGTTTGTTTGTTTTTTATGCTTTCTGGCAAAAGCCTTTTTGCTCACACTGACTGCTATTTCAATTGTTCTTAATTCTTTATACCTTGTGTGCGCTGCTACCACTTTGCTTCAGTGTTGGTATGGTGTTCTTTGGGTGAGGTGCAGTGTTGAGTTCATGACAAATCTTTTTGGAATCGTGACCAAAACCTTCAATGTTGACGTCATTGGACCATAACACATTTTACCACATTTTGAAACATTGAGAGATTGCAAACATTATTTGTTACCAAGCCACAGTTTAAAATAAATTGAACAACAGTTTATCAAATTGTTTTCCGTATTTCAAAACTAGTTACTTCCTGTCAGCCTCCAGGCCTCCTATCAGAGCAGAGAATGAGCCATTGCCAGACCTGGAGATGTTGGCCATCACAACCCTAACCCTAATTCACTTAATACCAACATACAGACCAAAACCTAGCTGTCCAAAGCCTGTGGTGAAAACAGTGAAGAAGTGGACCAATGAAGAAAAGTTAAAACTTGAAGGTAGTCTTTGAAACTTGAACTGGCAGCCTAGATAAATATACGGACTTTGTCACATGTGTGTGTACCAAAAAAGACTTTTTGCACGTTCAACAACAACAAACTGTGGTTCACTGCCAAACTTCAACAACTTCGACAGGCTAAAGAGCACGCCTATCGAAGTGGGAATAGAGCCCTTTGTAATTGCGCTACAAACCAGCTGACGAAAGTGATTAACATCGCGAAGAGAAAAATATGCCGAAAAGCTGGAAAAACAGTTTACCGCTAACGACTCTAAGTCAGTCTCGTGTGTATTACAGTCACTACCAACTACAAGCAACCATCAGTCTCCTCTTCAGGAGGTAAAATGCATGCTCTATTTGGTTAACGTCCAGTGATTGACTTGGCCAGTCTAAGACCTTCCACTTTTTCCCCTGCTCCGCCAGCCACAAGTAGATCTTGCAGTCAGGACGCCATGGAAAGGCACCAACAGGCTCCACACACCCCTGCAAAAATTGCATTTTACTGTAGTTCTCCTTCAAAAACCCTGCAAAGTTCCTACTAGGCGGTTTCTTGCTGTTTTGCAGGTCACCGTAAAGCCGTCCGGCCTTTGCGTCGAAGGAAAGCAGGGGAACACAAGGTCAAACACCACTGGGTTTAAAGATTGCTCACAGGTCAGTGAGACCACCTGAGGAAGAGCAAAAAGTCACTCCAGTGCTGGAAATAACTCAAATAGTGAAGTGAATAAAAACAATAACCTTACCTGGAAGAAGCTTGCAAGCAACCACAGATGCTCATTAGAAGCCAGTTCATCTCACAGATCAAACTTGAAATCCTCAGGGACACTCAACTGAATGTGTGTGTGGATGTGTTTGTGTGTGTGTGTGTGTGTGTGTCAGCAGGCTGAAAGAGAAACCCCAAAACAGCAGTGTGTAAACATCTGAAATGGGCAACAGAAAGTCCCAAGCTTAACTACTATTTGTGTCAATGGAGCATCGACCAGAGCCAAGAAGTCACAGTCCAAGAAGGCTGCATGATGATATGTATGTGTTAAAGTGAGTGCGTGTGAGAGAGTTTAGCCCATTTTGTTCTGGCATCTATGTTGGGATAAGAGCACTTTGCCAAGACAACTTAGGGGCACTCCACAATCGTGCCCCTGAGGGCAGGAGAGGAGGGAAGATGTAAGTGAAGCATCCCAAAACAAGGTACATGAATACAGATTTTTTTTCAACATCATAACTGGTTTTCAAACTGTGAGACACCCCATACATGACATACATGATCTGAACAAACTTGCTTATTATTTGAATAAGCAAGTTTGTTCAGATGATCAACAGCACACCACACGCAACAATATGTATCGTAGTACCAAGACGGAACTTTGAGAGGAATGCGGTGGATAAAAAGAATGAGTAGTGAGAGAAAAACCAATAGAAGTCAGAATAGAAGGCAAACAATCATACATATTGAACATGTTTAAAACTTATGACTGTTCGCCTGACCATTTTTCAAGGAGATCTGAGATACAAAATGCAAAAACAACAACAATGAACACACCGCTCATCACAGGAGAATTTTTCAGGATAATCTTTAAATTCCTGCCTTTGCTTACTTGAAGGTAGGTATGTATGCAGTGGTTAATAGGTTACGTTTTCCATTACAATCATGAATATTGTTTATATACAGGATGTATTTGTTTAACATTTACATTTGTCAATCCAACCTTTCTCCAACCAAATTGGGTAGTGAAAAAAAAACCCTAACACTTTTAACACACTCCACACCACAGAAAAATCACTCAGGATGGTCTTTTTGTGAAATCCGATAAGCGTGCCTTTGCTGACTTAGAGCATAAGGGAGGGGGGGGAAAGCTAAAATTTGGCCCCACTCTCTGTATATACAGGTATGTACCCCCCTTGAGATGTATGTGAGCATGTTTGTTAGAAGAGCCATCATTTTTGCATACACTACTCACCAAGTACACAGAGTTGGAACTGTTACTAAAATCTGTGAAATGTGAGCTGAGGTGGTTTTTGACAGGGATGCCGGGTGTGGCGGGCCCACTCGGTCATGAAGAATGACGAGAATGTGATAGGGAGAGAAATCGCGGCCCTGCATACAAGCGAGCCTGACGGCAAGTTGTGTTATTGAAAAGGGACTCCCACAAAGGCAGTAACCTCTCGGACACAAACAGTACATATGCTGACTAAGGTTGTTTTCCCAAAGAGACTGTAGGCACCAAAATGTAAGAAACTTAAATGCTTACGATGCTGGATTTACACTACGGAGTTCAAGTGATACTATTCCTATATTTTGTTCTCAAATGTCACAGTTGGATATGCATCATGACAGTGTAAATAGGGGGGGGGGGGGGGGGGGGGGGGGGAAATGCATCGAAGCAGATATCTTGGGATTAGAAGCAGGCCTCTTCCAGATATGGATACAATTTCAATACGTAAAGAATATCTCCTAATGTGAGTGCAGAATTAAAAAGCCCACATTAAAAACAGCAACTGCAAATCTAAACAACAGCAAAAGTCCATTTAATATGGTATCTGTATATGATATATTTGAGGTGTGTTGATTATTAAATAAGCAAAACAGAGCCAAGCAAACTAAATGGTATATAACATTTAATGTTTGTATTATTTTCGAAATATTGTTTAATTAAGTGCTGTTACAGCCCACTCTTGATTCTTGTAGCATTTTTAAGTGCAGTTTGGCCGATTTGTTTCATTAATTAGTGTAAACAACCCATATTCAACGTGTCCCTTGAAATTGACTTGGAAATAGATGGAATAACGGCGTTAAATCTGAATTGGGCACTTGGGTAAAGTAATAAATCAGACAAAAACACATTTAAAGCTTTTATTGACCTATTCTGGTGCGTCAGTACACCCTGTCCCCTATTTTGAGTTAATCCTGTGAGGTTTTCTGTCCATAATATGGCTTCTGGCCGTCCGCACTTCTCCCCGGGTGTCGCTGGGCAAAGACGAATATGGCCTTTAAATGGCCGCCGTGTAGGTAGGTCATGTATTGGTGAGTCGTATAGGCGTTGGCTATGTTGGCCTCACCAGGTTGGTATAGCAAGTGCAGTGGCAGTGTCATGCGCCTTCCGGTCATCATTTTGAAATGGGACACTCCTGAGGACTCGTGTGGGGTGGCCCTGATGGCCATCAATGTCAACGGGAATTTCACGTCAGCGTCTCTGTGATTAGAGGTTAAAAAAAATTTCAAGAAACTCACCACCACGTGATTAGCGGGTTCAACCTGCCCCGATGATATTGGGTGATAGCTGATGTGCAATTCAGACTTGATGCCATGGAGCCGCCACAGTTCTTGTACCACCTCGCTGGTTAAGTGGGTTCCCCTGTCTGAGTTGATCCGAGAGGGCAACCCATATCTGGAGAACACGTAGCTCATCAGCAGATAGGCGGTAGTTTGTGCCATGTCGTTTGGTGCAGGCAAGCATTCTATCCATTTGGTGAATGCGCATGTGACTGTGAGGAAGTATTCATTTCCTCCTGTGGACTTGACCATCGCTTCCACCCAGTCAATCTGTAGGTCAGACCACAGGACTGCGACTCCACTTTGTTGGAGAGGTGCTCTGTGGTTGGGTTTCGCTGGGTGAAATTGGCAGCATATCAGGCAGCCTTTGATGTAGCTGCTACATCTTTGTGCATGTGCGGCCAGTATACTGCTGGGTGCAGGGCCGTGGTTGTTGCTTTGACGTTGCGTTGTCCTGCACAAGGTGCGTCGTGGGCGTAGGTCAGCATCACCCCCATTGGCCCGAGGGACCACAAACCTGGGCAGGGAGTGGTCCCTGGGGACATAAACAAGCCTTTGACTAGACGCAGCTTGTCCCATATTAGCCACAAGTCTGCAAGGTTTGGTCAGCGGTTATGTCGTCAGCAGAGACTGGGTTTGCGTCGGAGTCGGAGAGCCAATCGGAGAGCTTTTCAAGTGCCGGGTCACCGGATTGTTGGGTGGTCAAGTCAAATTGGTTGTGCAGGAAGGTAACCGGATGGTGGTTCGTGTCAATGGTCACCGTTTTGGCCTCCAATATAGTTGAAGAAATGTTTGATGTCCCAGACCGTGGAGAGTAGGGTCTTTTCGCAGTCCGAGGATTTAAGCTCGGGACCGTTTAGTGTTTTGCTCGCGTAGGCGACGACGCACTGATCACCATTGTCCCTTTAGGAGGGAGATTTTGGCTCCGGCGGCAGTAAGTTGGGACAGTATGTGATCGATTTCCGCCAGATGGGCATCCAGTGAGGGGCTCCTCATCATGATGTGATCGACGTAGATGAGGTTGCCCCTGGCTGCAGGGTCGGGACAGGCCTTGTTGAGGAAAATGTTGAATTCAGCAGGTGAGTTGGCGTAGCCAAATGGACACCTGGGGTATGTGTATTGTTTGTTGGCAAAAGTGAAAGCCAATTTGTGCGGGATCCACCGGAATGGTCCAAAAGCCGGAGGCTACGTCGATAGTGGTGAAAATTTTAGCTTCACGCACTTTAGGAAGTTTTTGTTTGAGCTGGGCCATTTGAGTGTTTAATTTTCGATAGTCGATGGTGGGTTGCCATTTACCGTTTGGTTTTAGACCTGGCCAGAGAGGTGCCGAGTAGGTGCTATTGCAAAGCCGAATGATGCCATTGTCTAGCATAGCGTCGATTGTTTCTTGTACCGGCTTGTAGGAGACGAGTGGAATTTTATACTGTCACATGAAAGTGGGCGGCGCATTTGGAAGGGTCGGAATGTGTGCAAGTCGGTCAGGCCGCAGTCGAGTGAGTCTTTAGCTTTTTTTTGTTTGGTTAGCACTTCCCGCGAAGTCTGTCATTCGTCCTCGGAAATTAGGGCGTCAGCATCCTCTAGGATCCATTGCATGTGGGTTTCAAAGTATGGTTTAGGGAGTAGGCGACTATCACACGGTGTTTCCGGTGCTGGCAAGTTGGTTTCGCGATGAGTTTAAGGGAGTGGTTGAAGTCGAGGGAGACGCGCTTTCGGGAGCAGCTGGGATTGTACTGAGCGTATGGATCACCAGGTGTTGGTCTGTAGCCAGATCCAGTCTGATGATGTCAACACCCTCAGTAGGACCCACTGGAGAGAGCAATGTGTCGCAAAGGAACAGTGAGTTGGACTCCACCAGAGCTAGGTAATGGGAAGCGGTCTAGTGGAAGGTGACCAATCCCGGGGACCGTGAGATTGAAGTCATGGAAGTCGGAGTGAATCAAGAGACCAAGCCTAGTGGATCTGGCGATGTGAATGTCGTTCCTTGTGTGGTTGTGAATCAGCAGGACGGTTGTTCGGGAAGCGTCTAGGAGGGGTGTGGCATGCAGCGACAAACCCAGGTCATCAAACTCCGGTGAAGGCTGAAAGAACGCATGTTACGTTGGTTTTGGTGGTTACGACTTGGTTAGTGCACGCGACCAGTCGAATAGGGAAGTTGATAGTTGATGCTTTTACTATAACTTTGTCTTCCCTCAAAACTTCACAAGCGTCGGGGATGGTTTAACTTAAGGTTTAACGGTTGGACAACGCGGTTGGTAGCACCGCCATTAGTGTGTGACCACAAAACATTGTTAAACATTGTTAAAAGCAAGGTGGCGCCTACCAGTGTGGTCGCCTCGGTAACGCGCTCTCTAGTATTGTCTTTGTTTTTGTGTTTTTCGTCCGTCTTTGGAGACCTTACATGAATCACTTACACAAGGGGAGACCTGCTAACCATCAAGGAGGCTACTCCGGACTTTCTGTCACCCATTTTAGAATATCCGCTCAGTTTCTTCCCCAAGTTACTCACCGGAGCGGCGTCCGCGGTTTTCGGCGCATAGAGACGGAAGTGGCGCCACAGTGGGAAGCGAGCCGGCATTCAGGTGAAACTCCGCAACAGAGGACACAGATTGGCGTTCCCGTCGATCCACCTTGCGAATGTACGCTCCCTACCCAACAAAATGGACGAGCTTCATCTTCTGTTAAAGACCAGCAAAGACTTTGGACGTTCCGCGGCCATGTGCTTCACGGAGACCTGGCTTTGCGACGCTGTATCCGATGGCGCCGTCATGCTTCCCGGCTTCAACATTCATCGAGCGGACCGCGACATGGAATCATCGGGGAAAACAAAGGGCGGCGGGATATGCCTCCATATCAACGAAAAACGGTGTACGGACGTCACGGTGCTCAGCACACACTGCAGCCCGCATTTGGAGTCGCTATTCTTAAACTGTAAACCATTCTACTCGCCATGTGAGTTTGCATCGTTCATACTGGCTGGAGTCTATATTACGCCTCAAGCTAACACGAACGCCGCATTGCTAACGCTCGCCGAACAAGTCAACGAAATTGAATAAAAACACCCGGACTCACCCCTCATTATTCTCGGGGACTTTAGCAAAGCTAAACTCAACCACGAACTCCCTAAATACAAGCAGCACATCGACTGTCCTACCAGGGAAAATAATACTTTAGACCACTGCTACACTACGGTAAAAAACGCATACCGTGCTATACCTCGTACAGCCCTGGGCTCGTCTGATCACTGCTTAATTCACTTAATACCGACGTACAGGCAAGAACTTCAATGTGCGAAGCCTACAGTGAAAACAGTCAAAAAGTGGACCAATGAAGCCAAGATGGAACTTCAAAGCTGTTTAGACTGCACAGACTGGAGTGTCTTTGAAAATTCAGCTGGCAGCCTGGATGAATATAAGGACACTGTCACATCCTATATCAGTTTCTGTGAAGAGGTTTGTGTACCAACAAAATCATTTTGCACATTCAACAACAACAAGCCGTGGTTCACTGCTAAACTTAAGCAGCTTCGCCAAGCTAAGGGGGATGCATATTAGAGCGGGGACAGGGTCCTGTATAATCGAGCTAGAAACCAGCTGACTAAAGAAATTAACATTGCAAAGAGGATCTATGCAGCAAAGTTGAAAAAACAGTTTAGCGCAAACGACTCTAAATCAGTCTGGCATGCATTCCAATCGCTGACTAATTACAAGCGACGATCCCCCCCAAGCTGAGAACAATAGCACACTAGCCAACGACTTGAATACCTTCTACTGCAGATTTGAAAAGGACAGTTTCACACCACACACCCACCCAGCCGCACCCGCGACCACAAGCACACCTCTGACTTCTGCGTTAACCATCCATGAACAGGATGTGAGACGCACGGTCAAACAACAGAAGATTAACAAAGCGGCAGGCCCGGACCATGTGTCCCCATCCTGCCTCAAAGTCTGCGCGGACCAGCTCGCTCCAGTCTTCACTCAGATCTTCAATAGATATTTGGAAATGTGCGAAGTTCCATCCTGTTTCAAACCAAGCGAACAGGTCTGCGGATGATGCAGTCAACATGGGACTGCACTTCATCCTAGAACACCTCGACAGTGCAGGGACCTACGCGAGAATCCTGTTCGTGGACTTCAGCTCAGCGTTCAACACCATCATCCTTGAACTCCTTTCAACCAAGCTTCTCCAGCTCAGCGTCTCACCTGCCATCTGCCAGTGGATTTACAGCTTTCTGACGGGCAGGACACAGCAGGTCAGGCTGGGGGAGGCCACCTCATCCACACGCAGCATCAGCACTGGGGCGCCCCAAGGTTGTGTCCTCTCTCCGCTGCTCTTCTCTCTCTACACGAACGACTGCCCCTCAGCGAACCCGACTGTCAAACTCCTGAAGTTTGCAGATGACACCACTGTCATCGGCCTCATCAAGGACGGTGACGAGTCTGCATATCGACAGGAAGCGGAGCGGCTGGAGCTGTGGTGCGGCCGACACAACCTGGAGCTGGACACGCTCAAGACTGTAGAGATGATCGTGGACTTCAGGAGGCATCCTTCGCCACAGCTGCCCCTCACGTTGTCCAGCTGCCTTGTGTCAACCGTCGAGACCTTCAAGTTCCTGGGAATTACAATCTCTCAGGACCTGAAGTGGGCGACCAACATCAACTCCGTCCTCAAAAAGGCCCAGCAGAGGATGTACTTCCTGCGGCTTCTGAGAAAGCACGGCCTGCCACCGGAGCTGCTGAGACAGTTCTACACAGCGGTCATCGAATCAGTCCTGTGTTCTTCCATCACAGTGTGGTTTGGTGCTGCTACAAAAAAGGACAAACTCCGACTGCAACGGACAATCAAAACTGCTGAAAGGATTGTCGGTACCCCCCTACCCACCATTGAGGACTTGTACACTGCCAGAACTAAGACAAGGGCGTGCAAAATCCTCTCGGACCCTCCGCACCCCGGTCACCAGCTCTTCCAGCTCCTTCCCTCAGGTAGGCGCTACCGATCAATGCAAACTAGAACTAGTAGACATTCCAACAGCTTCTTCCCTCTTGCGATCAACTTCTTAAACACCTAACCTATAATTCCATTACAACAAGCTGGCAATTTTTTGACTTGAGTTTGTTGTCACATTTCTGTGGGGCCAATTATGTATTACTCGTGCACTCACTGTAGTTGTCTCGCCATGCTGCACCATTTGCTTATACTGGCCACTCATGCCAGAATAGCATCTGCTCCATTTGCACACTGATTGAGGAGTATCTGTAACATTTGCACAACCAACATTGTCCCAGATGATCGCACTACTCGTCACTTTAAACCGCATACACTCCTTGAAGTCTCAGCGCCCTTTGCACAATGGTCATTGCACCGGACTATTGCAATATTACTCATTAAAACTGCTCTAAGTGCTAGAGGACATTGCATCTTTTTGCACAATTGTTTTTTGTCAATGTCTTTATGTCTCTAAAGTGTTTTGTAAAAAAAAAAAACTGTTGTACTAGAGCGGCTCCAACTACCGGAGACAAATTCCTTGAGTGTTTAGGACATACTTGGCAAATAAAGATGATTCTGATTCTGATTCTGATAATAGTGTCAACTTGAACGGCCAGTCGGATAAGTACATCCGCGCCAACATAAGGGGACTACAGGGGACTCGGCGATGTCATTAATGGGGGTGTCGTTACTTGAAGGAGTGCGGCCAACTGTTTTGATTATCGGGTTTAACACCGCCAGAACGTGGGTGTCAGTCACACGCGTGTTGTACATAGGTCCCTCTAATTCCATCTGTGGTGGTGCGTTTGTAAAGAAGACGCCTGAGTCTTGTGCTCTAGAGCAGAGATAATTGTAGCTCACACCTGACATGGGTTAACTCATCCTCTTGGTCCCGGAGCTGCTGCTGGAGGCGGGACATCTGTGTCTTGAGCCCATACGACTGTTCCATCTCTTTGGAGCGTTCCGCTTTGAGTGTGTCGGTGTGTTCAGTGAGCTGCTCAATGTCACCAGAAGCTTGCCGCAGCAGAATAGTTGCTCGCTGATGTTCGGCCTGTAATTCAAGCACTTGGTCATTAGATGGTCGATGAACAATCTCGGCATAAGCGGGTGGGCAATCTCGGCATAAGTGTCTTGTAGTTATACTGACCTCCGGAAGTTAATTTGCTCGAGGTAGGGGCTTGGGTTGGTTTATCATCGTCATAGTCTAATCTGTCGCTGTCATTAGGCAGCAACTGTGCAGCCTCAGCCGCAGCAGTGAGGTCGACTAGCCGAGCCTCCGCATCATCGTATTGCATTTCAACGTCAAGGAGGCGGGCTTCAGTCAAGTTTAAGCGCGCAGTGGTGTCTTTTAATTGTGCAGTAAACTGGACTTGTTTATGCTGTTCAGCTTCCAGTCTGCGTTTCACCAGAGCGTCCTCGCAGTCACTCCATTTGATTTGGGCCACCAAGTTCAACACCATGCAGTCAAGAGTTTGTGCGAGATTTTTTACCTCTCAAGGTTTTGTGCTCGGCGTCATTCATAAGTTGTGCGATGTTATCATTGAGGACTTCAAGGCCAGCATTTTTGACGGACTCTGCATAGCCCGGGACAAGTTCCTTAATTAAATTGCTCACAAGCTCTTCCAGTGTGTCAAGATTGTCGTATTGACTGGGACTTTCTGGAAGTTCCACCATGATTTGCGTTGCGCGTGCAGTAGCTTGTACTAGGTACGCAACTAACTTGTTTGTAATGAAGACTCGTTTAGAGAATTGCGTCGAGTTTGGAATAGAGGCACAATATAGGCAATGTGCATATGTGTTAAACACTTAAATTGTGTTCGCATATTAGTGTGAGGGTTGCTCACGTACTTTAATGGTGTTTGAGAATGTTCATAGAAGCAGTGATCGAGTAGCACAAAAGTGTTGATGGCGTCCAGTGACGCGTGTACAATTTATTTGATTGAATTAAATTGCTGCGTGAGAGTTGGCAATTCAATTGGTGATTTAAAATAGTGGATGAATCAGCTTGTTGACTAAATTTTAAACTAATTTAACCAATTAATTTATTTATTTCTTCGGGTAAAAGTCAAATGTACTTATGATTAGACTTAAATTAATTGATTGCTTGTATGGCTAGTACGCGTGTAGCTTATAGGCCAAGTGAAGAGGCATCAAAACAAGAAGCGATTTAAAGAAAGAAAAATTCCCCCCAAAGTTTCTTTTCAAAACAAAATAAAAAAAATAACATAAAATAAATAAATTAATGAATTAAAAAAAAATAATAATAATGAAATGAAATCCTCCAAAATAATTCTAAAAGAAAAGTTTTCAAAAAAAAATGTTTTTGGGAAAAATTTAAATCAAATCAAGTTTTCCTTTGAAAAAAATTAAAACCAGAGTGATTAAAACAGCAAAGCAATTAATTAATAACCACCACTTTGTAAAAGAAGTCCATTGCTTAACTGTGGTTACTGAGCGGTTGTCAGTTTAATTCGACAGGTGTTGTGCTCGTTTACTGACGGAAGGTGGCGGTGTTGCTGTATAGCAGTGCCGCCGCTTTCCGGCGGAGAAGCTTCTGCTACTGATCACGCCACAAAGGAAGAAACCAAGGTGGCAACGTCACGATGACGTCGCGTCTCTCCAAGAAGGAAGACGAATTACGAAGCCTTGAGTCTATAAATGACCAAATGGCGTTCAGTAAGAGACTTGTGATTTTAACAAAAAGCAAAATGGCGACTGTCGTGGGTGCCACGTGTGTATTTGTTTTTTTTTTCCACACAAAGAGCTAGCACTCTAGCTCAGAGTTCTACTGTCGTGTAACGGTATTGTTGGTATAGAACACGTTCTCGTGACCAGTTACTTCAACCTCCTATTTACACCGCAAAACTCAGAATAAAATTCCCAAAACCACAACGGGCATATAGCTGGTCTGGTTAGCAACTCCAGAGCATAGAAGGAAGAAGACGAGGACTGTGCGAACGCTCAGGATTCATGACCTGTCCGCGATCGTCGAAGGCCTTTTAAACAGAACTTTACATAGGGAATCTCCCCACAGTTCAAAGCATGCAGCGCATAAAACGGATATCCAAATAAAATTGGCAATGCAACACACTAGTTTCACGAGGGATAACCTTTGTTTCTCTCGTTAATAAGTGCGCGGACCTTGGTCGCTATGGTAACGGAATGTGCTCACACATAGACAACATAGCCACAATCTAGATAGCAGGGGACGTGTCTAAACATGACCCTGCCAAGATTGTGGCTGCCGTCTTGGTTTATTACAATCTATTGTGGGGTTTGTGGGTTTGGGTTAGGACAAAACTTAGTATCGCCTCACACGGGGCACCATTCTGTAGCGTTTATGGGATTGGCAAGAATTGTGCTTCATTTAGAAGGAAACGATGAGTTGGAAGTGGCGCCTGTGTCACTTCCAGGTTATCGTGATTTTAAATCACAGCGTTATAAATCAAGATATTTGATATATATGAGGGGCACCATGTCATATTTTTACAAGTTTAACTTGAGGCAAAATGACGACACACCTTTATAATCAGTCTCTTATCGGAAGGTGGCTACAGCTTAGAAACTTTGAGTTCTAGACTTTTTAGAGGTTTCGTTCCGAACCCAAACACACACATAATCAATACAAGTGGTGAATTTCATAAAAAATTGTATAATAAAAAGGGGTTTCTACAGGATAAAACACAGACAAACACAAAACAAACAAGGTACAGACGAACATTGGTGAAGGAAGGGATTTGTGATGTGAGATGAGCAGAATGGGCATGTAGTGAATGCGTATAGCTGAGGACTCCTGGCCGGTCCGGTCCGCACCGGGAACAGGTGGATCCGACGGAAGGGACGAAAAAAGGGAGGAGAAGCAGGAAGCCAACGAGTTCTCAGGCAGGACGTCTATCGGGTGTCTCTGTTTACCAGACGCTCCCTCAGAATGAGTTCGGGCCCCGAAGCAAGGTGGCTCGGAGCGCTTGCAGGAAGCTGCAGCCGGGGATCATCCGATGTGTCCTTGCCACCTCGGGTGAGATGGGCGTTCTGCCTGGCCCGGTCGTCGGTGAGTTGGTCGGGGTGAGACCAAAGGAAGACTTCTCCACCAAAACTCCCAAATGCTTTTTTTTTTTCTGATCCCAGCTCTGGCCCCTTTTATGGCTAGAGCGGGTCAAAAAGCGGGGGGGGTGTTAACCCACCGGTTACCCCCACCCTTCGCCTTTTCTACCACCTTCGCGAACATCAAGGGGCTGGACTGCCTTTTGGCGTTATTTTTCCATTTTAGGATTATTTTGTGGTTTAAACCCAGTGGAATAAAATATTAATTATTGGATTTAAGATAACGAGACCATTTCTTCACCCTGCATTGGTCCACGCTCATCCTCTTTCATATCTGTAATGAATGTTTCAAATGTTATGTGGTATGGTGAACATTACATCTTGTTCAGTTAACAACATATTCGACATTAGACATTCAAGCTTGCAGCAACACAGTCACTAGTGGGGTTCATGTAAATTGAGTTTCGCTGGATGCAGAGCTTCGCATTCGCTAACAGTATTAGCTTCTGATAAGCGGCACATATTTGATTACCCGGTCAAGTTGTTGAGGTTTTTTTGTGTTTGGTGGTGTGTCCATGTTCTACATACACAGTCTAGTCCATGAAGTGCTGCCTCCATGGGTGAAAATGATTTTATTGTCTTTATTGGCATTCATTTCCCCCCCACATGCACTAGGTTGCACCTGACCGCCCCGGCAATAACATTTTCACTCACTATCGGCCCGGCAATAAGTGAGGTGGGATGTCCAGTAGCTCACTTGCGTGAAACAGGACTACCCTCTCGAAAACAGGCTAATTTCAGCAAGAAAGATATAGGGTGTATAAACTTGTAATTCATGATCATTGGAATATTTTGACGAAAGCATTTCACAAACATGTTACTAAGACACCTGATAACTGTTTTAAATTGTGAAAAAAACACATCATAGGTATCCTTAAACAACTCTAATGTGGTAATTTGACACAGGCACACACACACACATGCACACATACACACACACAACCACACACACACGCACACACACACACACACATTATCAATATATCTGGTCTACAAAAAAGCTTCTTCATTCATTCATTTCAGTGATAAAGCAATAAAACGTCTGCAAGGCATACATGTGTTTTCGGGCACTTAAGAAATGAAATGGTGGCAGCCTGGCAGGTGTGTGTGTGTGGACTCCCATTTGAGTTTGAATGTTATCGGTTACTCCTTAACATAGCCACATGCCAGTTACAAGAGGGAGTCTGCCCTTGTGCAACCAGATTTACTTGATTGCTTTTGTTATTATTGTATTTTAACTTTATTTGACCAAGTAGAAAACGAGTTGAGATGGTAAATCACTTTTGCATTGTGGGGACCTGAACAAGATTTATTGTATTTATTTTCACCTACCCTCTCAAAAAAGGCTATAAAAAATCTATTCAGTTGTGTAAATTATGTCATGTTAATGGTGGAAAAAGTTTGAAAATGATTTATTTTGGTCTAAATTCTTTTAGATCACAAAAACCTGGCATCTGAACAGCTGTGTGTAGACTTTTTATATCGACTACAGCCTTGTTCCTGTTTTTGTAATATGTGCCTTCTGAGCCTATTGTGTTGTTTAACAAGTAGAAACAAAATAGTAAAAGACCATTTCTTGGAGCTGAATTTGCCTTAATTTGTCATTTTACAAAGATGTTATTATCATTTGTTTTTATATAATAGATTTTAGATAAATTGATATTGATCAGCAATATCTGAATTTGCACACTCATGTTTTATTTAGCTATTTTTATTTTATTTGACGTTCATGCTGATTTTAATTAGTCACCATTTACTCAGTACTTGAGCTGTTTTTTCACTCAGTACTTTCGTACGCTTACTTAAGTAATTATTTGGAGGACTACTTTTTACTTTTACTTGAGTCATATTATTCTTCAGTAGCAGTACTGCTACTTGAGTACAATAATTGGCTACTTGTTTGCTTTCTCCATTTGTGTTTTTTCATGTGTTAATTCTTTGATGGCTGTTGTCTCCGAGAGACTAATTTGAGCAAAAACTCCTTCATAAATTTGCCTTGCTTTGATAAATGTACTAATTTTCTCGCTCATCCATTCATCTGAATGCAACGTTAATCTAACAAAAAACAATTTAACAAAACTCCACACAGGAAGGCTCCCGGAGCCCAACTTTGAAGCAGATGTGCTAACCTTTTAGCCACTGTCCGCCACGCAAAGGTAGTGTTATTTATTTAATTGTTTTTATTTAATAAAAAAAAAAAAAAGAATGTTTATAGCATTATCCATCCATTTTCTGAACCGCTTATCCTCTCATTAGGGTTGCGGACGTACTGGTGCCAACCAGTCGTCCAACCTGCCGCCTTTTACAGCATAATTATTATAATTATTATAATTATTATTATCCATCCATTTTCTACCGCTTATGTGAGGTCGGGTGGCAGGGGCAGTAGCTTTAGCAGGGACGCCCAGACTTCCCTCTTCCCAGCCACTTCATCCAGCTCTTCCAGGAGGATCCCGAGGCGTTCCCAGGCCAGCCGAAGGATGTAGTCTCTCCAGCGTGTCCTGGGTCGTTCCCGGGGTCTCCTCCCGGTGGGACGTGCCCGGAACACCTCACCAGGGAGGCGTCCAGGAGGCATCCGAATCAGATGTCTCAGCCACCTCATCTGGCTCCTCTCGATGTGGAGGGCAGCGGCTCTACTCTGAGATCCTCCCGGGTGACCGAGCTTCTCACCCTATCTCTAAGGGAGAGCCCGGACACCCTGCGGAGGAAACTCATTTCGGCCGCTTGTATCCGGGATCTCGTTCTTTCGGTCACGATCCACAGCTTGTGACCATAGGTGAGGGTAGGAACGTAGATCGAACGGTAAATTGAGAGCTTCGCCTTCCGGCTTAGCTCCTTCTTTACCACAACGGATTGATACAAAGTCCGCATCCCTGCAGACACTGCACCGATCCGCCTGTCGATTTCCCGTTCCATTCTTCCCTCACTCGTGAACAAGACCCCAAGATACTTGAAATCCTCCACTTGGGGCAGGATCTCAGCCCCAACCTGGAGAGGACACACCACCCTTTACCGGCTGAGGACCACGGTCTCAGATTTGGAGGTGCTGATTCTCATCCCAGCCGCTTCACACTCGGCTGCAAACTGCTTCAGTGAGAGTTGGAGGTCACGGCTTGATGAAGCCAACAGAACCACATCATTTGCAAAAAGCAGAGATGCAATACTGAGGCCACCAAACCAAACCCCTCTACGTCTCAGCTGCGCCTAGAAATTCTGGCCATAAAAGTTATGAACAGAATCGGTGACAAAGGGCAGCCTTGGCGGAGTCCAACCCTCACCGGAAACGAGTCCGGCTTATTGCCGGATATGCGGACCAAACTCTGACTACGGTCGTAGAGGGACCGAATAGCCCGTATCAGGGGGTTCGGTACCCCATACTCCCGAAGCACCCCCCACAGGACACCCCGAGGGACACGGTCGAATGCCTTCTCCAAGTCCACAAAACACATGTAGAATGGTTGGGCGAACTCCCATGCGCCCTCGAGGACCCTGCTAAGAGTGTAGAGCTGGTCCACTGTTCCATGGCCAGGACGAAAACCACACTGCTCCTCCTGAATCTGAGATTCAACTTCCCGATGGACCCTCCTCTCCAGCACCCCTTAATAGACCTTACCAGGGAGGCTGGTGATCATTTGACAGCTCCGCCCCTCTCTTTACCCGAGTGTCCAAGACATGCGGTCGCAAGTCCGATGACACGACCACAAAGTCGATCATCGAACTGCGACCTAGGGTGTCCTGGTGCCAAGTGCACGTGTGGACACCCTTATGCTTGAACATGGTGTTCGTTATGGACAATCTATGATGAGCACATGAGTCCAACAACAGAACACTGCTCGGGTTCTGTTCGGGGGTCCCGTTCCTCCCAATCACGCCCTTCCAGGTCTCACTGTCAATGCCCACGTGAGCATTGAAGTCCCCCAGCTGAACGATGGATTCCCCAGTGGGAGCGCTCTCCAGCACTCCCTCCAAGGACTTCAAAAAGGGTGGGTACTCTGAACTGCTGTTTGGTGCATAGGCACAAACAACAGTCAGGAGCCGTCCCCCCACCCGAAGGCGGAGGGAGGCTACCCTCTCGTCCACCGGGGTGAACCCCAACGTACAGGCGCCGAGCCGGGGAGCAATAAGTATACCCACACCTGCTCGGCGCCTCTCACTGTGGGCAACTCCAGAGTGGAAGAGAGTCCAACCCCTCTCGAGAGGACTGGTACCAGAGCCCAAGCTGTGCATGGAGGCGAGTCCGACTATATCTAGTCGGAACTTCTCGACCTCCTACACCAGCTCGGGCTCCTTCCCTGCCAGAGAGGTGACATTCCACGTCCCTAGAGCCAGCTTCTGTAGATCGGATCGCCAAGGTCCCCGCCTTCGGGCACCACCCAGCTCGCACTGCACCCCAACACCTATGGCCCCTCCCACAGGTGGTGAGCCCATGGGAAGGGGGACCCACGTTACCCTTTGGCCATTGTTATCATAATTTACCCAAAGTGTGTTTCTGCTTTGAAATAAAAGTTAGGTTTAAGTTGAGCTTAACCCTTTTGTCATCTTAATGAAATATTCACAAAGAGAGAGGGAATCTTGAAGATGGCAACTTCTGCCCTCCACTCTAAAGAGTACAAGAGGCAAAAAACAATAGCTACACAAAACAGAAAGTGAAGAGAGAAGTAAAAAAAAAAAAAGAAAGCCACCTCAAACACACAGTTGCTATTGATCACAGAAATTGTTATCTCATGTGTGGCCTTCAAAAGAAGGGGAGGCCAGTGCAGCCACAGGGAGGGGCTTTTTTTTTTTTTTTTTTTTTGAGGGGGGTGGAGAAAAATATTTGTTCGGTCCCGTTCCTCACTCACAGGTTGTAGCAGTAAAAAAAAAAAAAAAAAAAAAATCAACAACCAACAAAAAAAATATCTGACTCCGATGTAACGTTGTAGTGTATGTAATTTCTTCAGAACTGGAAGAACCACATAGTGACTGTACCGTACGAGATCCAGGACCGGATCCAGTCATCAAACCAGTCTAGAAGCCTCCCGTTTACCTGCAATCACAACTTCTGTCCTCATCTGGGCCAGCCAGTGTCACCTGAAGAAGAGGTGGACGAGCGGGACCGGTTGGACTTCATCGCTTGGCCCCAGGGTTAGGTTTACTATATATATATATATATATATATATATATATATATATATATATATATATATATATATTTCCACCTCGCACCCCATTAAGTTTATTTTTAGTTTCTTACATTTTCACATTAGATTTTCATTTTAATCGGGGTTGGGGGGCATCTAATGTATATGCAGCTAGTTTGGTCACAGCAGGGGCGTCGACATGTCACATGACACTTTTTGTGCTTTACAGTGAGATCATGATAAGAAAAGGAACAAAATAAAAAACGGTGCATAAATCACATTTAACACAATGCCCCTTCATTGGAATTGGAGTTGTATTTAAAATGATAACAAAACAAAAAAAATGACGATTCAGTGGCTGGAAACAGATTCAATAACTTTTTAGCCAAAAATTAATCCAGTGTGACTGAAATAAGCACCTGCATAGTGGACAATGCAGGTCAACTTTCCTAGATTCCAGTTTCTTATACAGGAATGCGGTCAAATTAACCATGGTCATTAAATATAAAGATTTACCTAATGTACTTTCCTTTTACGTTCCTTATTGTGTACTGTACTGTATGTATTTTCGAATGAACTATGAGTCTGCTTAATAAAAGATGATTGATTGTATTGCTTTACAATAAAAAATAGGGAAAACAGCAATTTATAGTTATTTTTTATAATTTCAGGTATGATATTATTGTTGGGCCATTATTTTCCAAGAAAAGTAATGTTTAATTTATGTTAGAATTAAAAAAGGGGTCCTAGGAAAAATTTCCCCACTGTAAATTGTCCCTACCCAAAGTTTGAGAATCCCTGTTCTAAACAGTAATGGCTCTGCACTGTGAGATGTTGATGAGGAAAATCTTTTAGGAAAAGTGTTATAATACATCGAGCTAAATAAATTAACAAACCTGCTCTTGTAGCACAAACGTGAGTCTGAAACAGCGTCCAGTAATTGATTTGCCGCAGGTCACACTCATGCATCCTTAATCATAATTTCCTGCTAGCCTCCTTCTCATCTGCCATCCATCAGAGAGACAGATCTCATAAACAGATGTCATAAACTTAAAAAAATACACACACATACTGTGGTGTCTCATCCAACCATTAGGGGCACTATGTAAAAGAGTGACTCCAGGACATTCTTAGCCAACTCTTCTTTTAAAATAACCCCGATTCCATTTCTCTTCCCATCTACACCATGGTAAAATAATTTAAATCCTGCCCCTAAACTTCTAGCCTTACTGCCTCTCCACCTGGTCTCCTGGACACACAATATATCACCCTTTCTCCTAATCATCATGTCAACCAACTCCCGAGATTTTCCTGTCATAGTCCTAACATTCAAAGTCCCCACATTCAGTTCTCGGCTCTGTGCTTTCCCGCTTTCCACCTCTTCTTCTTCTTCGACTTCGACCCACAGTAGCTGAATTTCCAACGGCGCCCTGCAGGTTGACAGCGCCGGTGGGGCTGCATGTTTCAAATCCAGAATAATCCATGTATTTTTTTCTGAATTGAGCTATTTTTCCACAGTAGGCAAATTATGGCAAAATTAAAATGAATGTGTTTTTTTATGATTTATTAGTAGGAATTAGAAGAACATTTCTGTGATTCCTCATTGTTTATTACCATTGATGCTACTGTGCAAAGACTCTAGTAAGCAAAAGTGCATTTTTGACCCATCTACAAAAATGCTAAATCATAGCACCCAATCTCATTGCTTTAGGTATTTATGCCTTTATTATGTTTTCATATTTTTTCATTTATATATCATATTAGTTATTATGGTTTTTACTTTTAAAATTGTCCTTCTGTCTTTGGAAAACCTTTGACTCATTTTAAGACCATTTTCCCAGTAGGTCATGGAGCCAATTAAAAAAAAAGATTTTTTTCATGGATTCCTTATTCCAAACAAAGGGACAAGGCTTCACACACCAAGATTACCAATACATATTAAGGTTAGTACTAAAAAATTTGGCTGGCAGTCTCATTCCTTGGACTTGTTCAAACTCTGTCACTGTTGTTCATGGACAGTCTCGTTCCTCAGACTTCCTCAAATAGTATCAGTTGGCAGTCAACTTTCCAGTTTTATACTTTTTATTTATTTATTTTTTAAATCCATAACATGAATGTTGCCCATCACATCAAACCCGGAACATGGTCAGAGTTCTCAAGCTTGGATATAGAGGTCTAAAACAACAACAAAATTGAAAAAATCTTCCAATGAGGGTGAATGTCATGATTTGGGCTGATGCTTGAAGCTTACACACATAGTTTGATACTGTATTTAAAATCTTCAATTTTGTATCTTGCTTGCTAATTGACTACATATTTGTACAGGGCCTTCCTGTACAAAATTATGGCAGTAATGACTGTGGTATATTCATGTTAATGGCAAGTGTAAGCTTGACTCTGAGGGAGGAAAAAATGTCCAACAGTGACTTATATTGCAAACATGAAGCTATTCCTTTCCTTCACTGGCATAAGACTCATCAGCTTCGTGATGTCATGCTGTTGGATATATCCAACATTTCCCTCCTGTTTATCATGTATTTGCACAAATTCTCATATCATCTTACAGTCACTTCATTTCGATTTTTTAACTGTCGAATCATTTTTATGAAACAAATACATTTATACTCAGAGTAAATTTGTCATACATGAATGTTGTAGTTTAAACATCGTAAACATCATTAACTCTTAAAGTGAACATCATTAACTCTTCATTAACATCATTAACTCTTAAAGTGCCACATACAGTGTCTGCTCTCTTATTGCAAACCAATATGGCCTTTTTATCACCTGCAAGACATTTATCTTGCATGGCCATCTTGCTGTCACAACCACATTTGACTGTTGAGCGACGCACAACCTTAAATCCAGCCACACTAATGCCCTTACCTCATGAAGGCACGCAGCATGATTGTCAGGAATTGGCCGAACAAACTGCTGAATTAGTAGCATTAACCGAGGCATGCAAACTAAAAATAAATAAAGATGGTACAATCTATACTGATAGCCAGTATGAGGGTTCCACAACAAGAACGCAATTCAAAGTGCAAAACTACAAAATGAAATTTACATTAGCAAAGAGAAGAAAAAAAAAAAAAAACCTATTCAAATGGGCTGCTATATTGAGCCATGCTGTGTCACATGTCTCAACAGGAAGGATGGTAAGACAGATAAATCAATATTATACAACTTATGGTTTTAATTCCTATTAAAATAATAATAATAATAATAATAATTTGTAGAGCATGTATGATTTGTGCTAGGTATAATCCACAAGGCAATTTGAGGCCCAGGAGAGGAATATTGAATTAAACCAAAGTGAAGGAAAAAAGTATTGTTTGGTTATCATAGATGCATTTTCTAAATGGATCGAATTATTCTCAACAAAATCCCCTGATGCTCTGACGGTGGCAAAAGCACTATGTAAAGACATCATTCCAAAATATGGCATACCTGAAACCATTTACAGCGATAATTGGACTCATTTTGTAAATCAAATAATCAATAAAATAGGAACCATGTTCCACATCAATTTGAATAACCATTGTGCTTACCACCCTCAGAGTGTAGGTCGAGTGGAAAGAATGAATGGGACAATAAAAAAATAGCAGAAAGAAACACGTGGGTTCATTTAACACACTGTAAAAGAGTCATTTCAGCTGAGTACTCAAATAGGGAAGGTGAGCAAAAGTCTGATAACGGAGCGGGAGCAGATGTGTAGATTCTGAAAACGCTTGCTGGTCAGTGAAGAAAAAAGACACCAACCCGTTTAGTGAGAACTCAGCAGAATGGCACACCCGCGTTGGTTACGAGATTCGATGAGTTGTTACATAGCAACTTTGGTTACTATAGTGTTGACTTTGTTTTGTGGTACATGGGACGTCCCACCCTAAATGATACAACGCATTTTTTAGATAGGAAATCACCTACCAACTGGACCAATATGACCAACCCAATAATAAAAAATTTGGAATCATTAACTCGTATCAAAAGGAGTACAGTTGATGATCAGAAATGTGGGCATGACCTCCAAATGCGGCAAAACAGTTTAATATTTTGTGCCCCCCAAAATCAAGATACTTTAATCATAATTCCATATGCGGCTCTCACCAATGATGCTCAAGAGAATGGGCAGAATTGGGGATTGGTGAAACAGGTTATGATTGGTCCAGTTGGTCACAGAAAATAGCAAAAGAATATAGAAAGAAGTTTAACATAAGCAAAACGGCCCATAGTTTAATATTGAAATACAAATCAAGTCACCCAGTGTGTTTGATGATGAGCTTGTGGGCATATTCTGGCGGAAAAGATCCCCACTTCCGAGTAGCATTGTGTTATGGCAACCGTGTTGAACCAGAAATGCCATTAAAAAACTTCAAAGAAAAGTGAACACATTTTAATGGTTAATAACATAACTACTGATGATTGGTTCCTTGTAGTCACAGGAGTTTCAGGACAAAATAACAATTGGTTACTATTGGTGGAACAAGCAGCAAATGTAGCGAGAAACGATTGTGTGGTTTGCATGGGTCCCAGGCTTTTGTTGCGCCTAGTTCCGGTACAATTATCACAAGATTGTATTATTCCATTAATGAACGCTACTGTACCAACTGAGAGGTGTAAATCATGGGATCCTACATATCCCGTAACAGAAGCAGATAAACACAAACCGATGTTTTCTATTTTAGTAGCACCAAATAATTTCACTTGTATAAACATGATTAGTAAAGGAAAAAAAAAAAATAGGACCACTTAACGACACACAGTGTAAAGTAACCTTAAAAGTCGGACCAAAATTTATGCCAGTATCACGGAGCAGCAGCTGGTGGTGGTCCGGAGATGATAGACTTTTTGATAGATTACCTAAAGATAAATCTGGATTGTGCACTATGATCACATTGATATTGCATGTGTCAGTATACCCTATGCCTGTTCAAGATTTAATGGAAAGGGCACCAATGTTTTTGTCCAATCTAGAACATAGACAAAAAATAGATTTATCCTGGCAGAGGCAAAATTATCCAACATAAAATATACATCAACGCCATAGGTGTTCCTTGTGGGGTTCCTAATCAATACAAATTAGCTGACCAAGTTGCAGGAGGATTTGAATACTTCATATGCTGGTGGTGTACGATTAATAAAAATGTTGATAGGATAAACTACATCCACTTCAATGTACAGAGATTAGGAAATTGGACTCAGAGTGGGTTGGAAGCTGTGCATGAGCAGCTCAAAGCTACCTCTTCAAGGACGTTCCAAAACTGCATAGCTGTCGACATGCTCCTTGCAAGAGAGGGAGGTGTTTGCGGTATGTTGGGAGAACAAACAATACTGCTTCAGATGGCAGCTTGACCAGAGCCATCGATGGTCTACGAATCCTCAATCAACACTCCTTGTGGGACAGCTGGATGGACGTTTTTGGTAAATACAAAACCCTAATTTCACCAATATTGATATCAATTGCTGTTTTTGCAGCCATTCTGACATTTTGTGGATGTTGTTGTATCCCATGCATTCGGGCATTAATCAGTAAATTAATCACCACAGCCATAACCCCCATGGAGAACCGTATGGAGCTGATGTATCCATTACTGTTTGATGATAAAGATAATGATGATGATGATGATTTTGCTTTAACTGATTTGTTTCCTGATTCAGATGATTACGATGTTTAAACTACAACATTCATGTATGACAAATTTACTCTGAGTATAAATGTATTTGTTTCATAAAAATGATTCGACAGTTAAAAAATCGAAATGAAGTGACTGTAAGATGATATGAGAATTTGTGCAAATACATGATAAACAGGAGGGAAATGTTGGATATATTGTAGATGTTATCATTTATTTGCTTAGCTTGCATTAGTATTATGGACAATGTTTAGAAAGAAAGATGTCTCGCCTTCAAGAAGATGACTCAGCAGGAATCATCTGAGAGAAGGACGTGGCCGGGACGTGGCAGGTGTTGGTGCCATGTTTTCACCTTGAAACCCTCCCCTTAGTGTGTTGTGTCTTGTAAATTTAGAAACCTCCCTATTTTCAAATAAATGCAGGAGCGACGGGAGAGATTGTTTAGAGCGTGTTGAGAGGCTGTAATCTGAACAATCTCCCATACGCCCTCCTCATGAGAAAAAGAAACCAGCGTCTTCATTCCTTTTGTGTCTAATTTTTATAATGTTGGGCAAGATAAATCCAACACATGCATAGAAAGAAAATAAAGCATTGATGCATTTGCACATTTTATAGTACTGCGGGTATACTGTCGTGGGGGTTCCCTTTGATTTTACAGGTGTAAGTATGCTATTACACATAGTGTATATCACCATAAGATGTTTAATTTGCCTTTCGTTATTCCATCCCTAGCCCCTTTAGGTTTGTTGATTTTTATTTATTTTTATGAGGGGGGTGGGGGGTGTTTCTCACGCATGTTGGCTGTAATATGTATAATCTATTTTGTGTGATCTTAATTTGTGAGCCTGGTACAATCCTTTATGTAGCCTACTGAAAATGTATTGTACTTATGCTATTTTAGCATGCCAGATCTGCATAGGTGGTGGTGCACAATCCTATTGGAGAACCTGGAGATTGAAGGGTACTGGTCTCTTAAACATTGAAGATACATTAGGACAATGGGGCAGCATGTTTTGTAAATGTTTTAAATTAATCTTTGCAGTTATGGTCACAGATTTGCGCATTATACCAACGAAGGTGCCCAGATGGCCAGTGGATCTCTGCAACCAATCTTCCGCATCTCCAGGAAGAGGAAATTTGAGATTGACATGGTAAGAGTTATGGATAATATTTCACAGACCCTAATTGTTTGTCTGGGGCTGGGAAATTGTCATTGTTGTACATACATGTTCATAGTGTAATATGCATCCCATTCACTTTAAGGAACCTCAGACCTCTTTGATCCAGTCCAGTCAAGATGCGGTCAAGTCCATGGGAGTGGTCAGTCCCATCTTTTAGGCACGCATGAATATTTCATTGTCTTCAAATTATGGAAGTGAAGTACATTTATGAGCTGATGACAAACACTCACTGGCTGTTCATCAGACAAATCTACATGTAGTGCCCACTTGACACTTCTTTATCTGAGAATCATGTGGCTGTAACAACATTTGTACAATCTGAAAACAACAAAAATAAATCTGAAAGCTACCAAATGTTGATAAATAATTGTTTTAAGATACTATCCTTGTTCAAAGGGGATAATATTGGACATGTGCTCATTTATAATTTATGCTGTATGTTCACAGCTGACAGATTCCATTTTGAGGACTGTCTTCATTGAAGCTCTTATTCAGGATTGGCACTGTGATCCGTGCGCTGGCTCTGACCTGCACCCGTTTTTGGGTTATAGTCAGACAAGAGACATTCCGCAATGCATCACACCTACATTGGCTAGACAGTGAGTGAGTGAGTGATACTATCCAGATATATTTGAATACTTTGTTTTATATTTGAATATTTGTTTTTTTTATTAACAGGTGTCGTGACCTGGAGGCTGTACTCCTCTGAATTTAGGAACACATACAGAATCTCCTATGTCATTGACACCTGTGTACAATGTCATACTAATTATAAAGACGCAAAAGTTTATTGAGGACGGGGAAAGAGAACTGCTCAGTTTTGAGTCCAACGGCGACAATCTGGGAGGATGCTCCTCTATTTACGGGGGACTGATGAATAAATAAATAAATTTGCTTTTGATTCATGTTTTTGTGTGAATATCTGAAGTTACAAAAGCGTGTACATTCCATACAAGCTGCACAGTTATCTTATAAAAAGGATGTTAGTGTAGGAACAGTAAAATTTACAATGAAACACTACCTACAAAAACAACCCTGTTTTTAGATTAGAAAAAAAACAATATTATTTACGGGCTTCACATGGACAGCATATTAGGGTCAGCAGGTCTGGAAAATTATATAACGCAGAAAGTTAATTGCTTGTAGTGCGCCTGTATAAGTAAATAATTTGAGGACTAACTGCCTTTATTAAATACATGAAATTATAATATTTTGAATTATTGAAACATTCTCAGATCAAGAAATCTAAAGTCAATGACACCAATTAAAAAGGTTTATGAAGCAATTATTCATCCATCCATCCATTTTCTGAGCCGCTTCTCCTCAGTAGGGTCGCAGGTGTGCTGGAGCCTAACCCAGCCATCATCGGGCTGGAGGCGGGGTACACCCTGAACTTGTTGCCAGCCAATCGCAGGGCAGATAGAATTCAGCCACTGGCTATCTGTCATTTCAAAGTTGTAAATGTTTTCCTTCCCAACATGGCTGCCTTGTAGGCACTTGGGGGTGTACCCAAGAGGAGAGGCGTAACCATGAGTGGGGGTAACCACATGGAGAGGCTGCACACTGCAGACAGATACAATTGGAGACAGCTAACAATTGGAGATACAATTGCAGCGATCGGTCACGTGACACTGGTGTTTTGCTCAGACACAGGTATCATTTGGCCATCACTAAAGATGAAACGTGTTGACTGAAGCTAACCTCAAAATGTCCTAGTTTTCAGCAGAGGAGGAAAGAAGTTGAAACTGAAAGGGGAGGGTAAAGCTGTCAATGATTTTCAATGACTAAGTGATTGTATTGTAAGTCATAACCTAATGTGGTCATTGGCATGTCTTTCCGTACAGATTCTCCCGGCCGAGACAGCATCTGCAACAACAACAACAACAAAAAAAAAAAAAAAAAAAGCTTAAACAGCTCAAGAAGGGCGAACAAAATGGGTAAGAGAGGAGATAACAGCAAGAAACGCCGACGTACATTTGCTGAAGGTGGAAAAAGGCCGAAGAACAAATTCCCCGTTGACAAAGTGGATGGAGACAATGCAAAAGAGCATGGAGGTAAAAAAAATACATTTAATTATTAATCAAGTCATACAAACAAGCTATGAAATAAAAGGATTAAGTTATGAAGTTCAGGATAAAGTTATACCAACACTTGCTGAACATCTTGTAAAAAATATTTCATCTATCACTTTAATAAATACAACAACAAAAAAATACAAAAAATTGCTCAATCAAACACTTCCACGCTCTACACAAACTTTGCCATTAGTAGCACTGGACCATGCGTGATGCATGTAGTCTGACGTCATTAGCATACCGTAGGTTGTATATATACAAGCCTTGTTCTTTTTGGTCAGTAGTGGTTTATGCCTTGGAACTCTGCCACAGATGCCATTTTTGCGTAAGGTAAGGGAGGTCTGATGTTCTTTAGAAGTAGTCCTGCGTTCATTTGTGACCTCCTGGATGAATTTAATTTTTGTAGGCCAGCCACTCCTGGGAAGGTTCATCGCTGTTCCATGTTTTCTCCATTTGAAGATAATGGCTCTCACCGTGGTTTGGTGTAATCCCAGAGCTTTAGAACTGGCTGGGTAATCCTTTGCAGACTGACAGATGTCAGTTACTTTATTTTTTATCGATTCTTGAATTACTTTGGATCGTGGCATTTTGTTGTAGCTTTTTTTTCGATGCTTTGGCCAACTTCATGTTGTCAGACAGGTTCTATTTAAGTGACTTCTTGAAGGTCTGGGGATAATCAGCCTTGGATGTGGTCATTGAAAATGAACTCAGCTTTCCAAATAATATGCTTAGACACAGTTACTGCATGGTTTAACAAGGGGTACATTTACTTTTTCACACAGAGCCAGGAAGCTTTGAATAGATTTTTTCCCCTTAGTAAATAAAATCACAGTTTAAAAACTGCATTTTATGTTTACATGGGTTATCTTTATCTGATATTTACACATTTGATGATCTTTGTATGTATATATATATATATATATATATATATATATATATATATATATATATGCATACTATTCTCATGAGATGGTGACTTTAATTTCAAATGTATGACAAATATACTTTTTTCAGCAAAATATTACAACTTTCATTTAAAAATTTATGCCTCTGTTATTGAAATATTCCATCTTAAATCTATTGAAAATAAGCTCTTTTTTTCCCCAAAAAAATATGAGTTCTCAAAAATATACTACTTTTTAGCTGGAAAAAAAATTATCTCGACAATATGCAACTTTATTCTCATAAAGTTACAAATTTAATCTCCCAAATATACAACTTTATTCTCATGAATATCATGACTTGGACAGTTTGCTGTCTAAAGAAGTACATTGTGTAAGGCCTCTATCTCGGCAGACCTCAACAATGACGCGACTCCTTCTGGCAGTGTTATTCTGTACCTTATTCATCCCATGTTCTGTTAAAGCTTGCGATGTCACTGAAAAGTCTTGCCCGGATGCCCCCTGCAAGGCGCAGACCCACTTCAACAAGCAGGTGGTGAAGTGTGTGTGCAGCGCGCACCTTTGCAACCGCAACCTCACCTGGAGGAGGGAGCTGGAAGAGTCAGTGCCCTCAGCCTCCAAGGGTATGATATATATATATATATATATATATATATATATATATGTGTTTTTGTTTTTGTTTGTTTTGTTTGTTTTCATCACTTTTAAAACCATGAAAAAACATTGCAATTGGATTTGGATAATTCTTCAAATAGTGGCCGTCTCTTTAATAGACACAAATGCCTCCCATTTACTATCTGTAATTATGCCAGTTTCTAGGTCCCCCTATTTAATAAGGGGGATCACTGCCCCAGACTGCCAATCTAGAGGCACTGCCCCCAATGTCCATGCGATGTTGCAGAGGTGTGTCAACCAGGACAGCCACACAACATCCAGAGCTTTTAGGAACTACGTGGAGATCTCATCCACCCCCGGGGCCTTGCCACCGAGGAGCTTTTTAACCACCTCGGTGACCTCAACCCCAGAGATAGGAGAGCCCGCCTCAGAGAACCCAGACTCTGCTTCCCCATGGGAAGGCGTGTCGGTGGAATTGAGGAGTTCTTCGAAGTATTCTCCTCACCGACTCACAATGTCCCGAGTCGAGGTTAGCAGCACCCCATCCCCACTATACACAGTGTTGATGGTGCACTGCTTCCCCCTCCTGAGACGCCGGATGGTGGACAAGGATTTCCTCGAAGCAACCCGAAAAGGCCTTATAGGACTACCTTTTCAGTTTGACGTATCTCACCAGCAGGTTCAGGGATTGGCGCCACGACAGGCACCGACCACCTTATGGCCACAGCTCCTCGGCAATGGAGGCGTGGAACATGGTCCGCTCGGAGGTCCCCCGCCTCCTCTGGAACATGAGCTAAGTTCTGTCGGAGGTGGGAGTTGAAACTCCTTCTGACAGGGGATTCTGCCAGACGTTCCCAGCAGACCCTCACAATACGTTTGGGCCTGCCATGTCAGACCGGCATCTTCCCCCACTATCAGAGCCAACTCACCACCAGGTGTTGATCAGTTGACAGCTCCGCCCCTCTCTTCACCCGAGTGTCCAAGACATGCGGCTGCAAGTCCGATGACACGAGGACAAATCGTTGAACTACGATTTAGGGTGTCCTGGTGCCAAGTGCACGTGTGGACACCCTTATGCTTGAACATGGTGTTCTTTATGGACAATTCGCGATGAGCACAGAAGTCCAATAACAGAACTCCGCTCAGGTTCTGATCGGGGGGCAGGGGCGTTCCTCCCAATCACGCCCTTCCAGGTCTCACTGTCATTGCCCACGTGAGCACTGAAGTCCCCCAGAAGAACAATAGAGTCCCCAGCAGGAGCGCTCTCCAGCACCCCCTCCAAGGACTCAAAAAAGGGTGGGTACTCTGAACTGCTGTTTGGTGCATAGGCACAAACAACAGTCAGGACCCGTCACCCCACCTGAAGGCGGCGGGAGGATACCTTCTCGTCCACCGGGGTGAACCGCAATGTACAGCCGCCGAGCCGGGGGGCAATAAGTATACCCACACCTGCTCGGCGCCTCTCACCATGGGCAACTCCAGAGTGGAAGAGAGTCCAGCCCCTCTCGAGAGGACTGGTACCAGAGCCCAAGCCGTGGGTGGAGGCGAGCCTGACTATATCTAATAGGAACTTCTCAACTTCACACACCAGCTCGCACTCCTTCCCTGCCATAGAGGTGACATTCCACGTACCTAGAGCCAGTTTCTGCAGCCAGGGATTGGATCCCTGATGCAGTCCCACCTCCACCTTAAATTCCTCTGTCACACCTAAAGAAAGTATACCAGTGAAATTATACACCATTGTCCTGATTAACACCAGAAAATACTTGGAACATTCTCAGTGAAGTTGATGCTTGTGTTTTGTCCAACAGATCCAACATGGGTCATTATTGTTGCCACTGTGCTGGTCCTGTGCCTGGTGATTGTGGCGTTGCTATTGAGATGTCTCTCGCAACACAAAAGTAAGCTTTTCCTTTAATTTAAGTCAATCAATCAATCCACCAAAACTTAATTTATTTAGCACTTTTCATATATATATATATATATATATATATATATATATATGAAATATATATATATATATATATATATATATAAAGGAACAAAACTGAACAAATGTTGTAAACATACACACGCATGCATGCACATGACCATGTGCCTTTAGACACCCACAGTACTATATATTGCAAGAGAATGAAAAGAACTAAGTAAAATAAGGAAGTAATAAGAGTGGTGACTCTGTTTCCGTTCATTTTTCCGTGATTTAGATCTCCACAGGGATCATTCTGGTCAAAGAGGTTCTGTGTCAAAGCTAATAGTTTTTATCAAGGCGTGCAAAGTTTTCTGCGTCGGAAATGAAAGAAAAACATTGTTTGGTATGTCACACCCGTGGACTGCTTTTGTTTGGCCTTGCAACTCTGCAGAGATGACCTTGGTACTTATCTCTGCTGTAATACTCCCTTAAGGCACTTTGGCTCGTTCTATTTACTCAAATAGTAATACTAATAGATACAATGCACAAATGAACTGCTGCATTTGTTGTCCATTTGAACAAATATAAGACTATGGAAAGAGTAGTCCCAAAGTAGGTATACACTTTAAATTTGTTATTTACATTACATTTACATGTATCTATTTCAATGACATTGATTAAACGCAGTTTAATCTCATACTGTAAATGCTCAAAATTTCTTCTTTCAACGTTGCAACATTCCTCAAACCAAATTTTCATCCTTGCATGATTTCTTCTTTCCTTAGTCTTTCCTCACATCCTTCATTTCATCATCCTTTTCTCCCTGCCTTCCTTCCTTCCACCATTTTGTACCATGTTTTTTCTCTTAATTTCATTCTTCTATTCTTCCTTCCTTGCCCTTTCTTGCTTGCTTCTTGCTTTCCTTCATTCCCTCCTTTTGTCCTTCCTGGCTTCCTTGGCTGTGGATCTTTGCCTTGCCAATCATGTCTCTGGCGGAGCAACTAGATGTGTGAGAGGTCATTTTGCAGAGGGTTAAAGTCTGGAGATTGACTTGTTTGACTCGTCGCTTGTGTTTGAGGCTGTTATGCTACATATGATTTAAGTCTGGAGATTGACTTTTTAACCACTGTTTTCCCCTTAAAGCCATTCATTTTCATTGTATGATTTGTATGTTATCTTTTCTTGTTTTAGAGAACCGCCGAGCTTCCCTTCATATCTCTCCAATGTCTCCCTGCCAAACAACGCACACGTCCCAGATCGATGTCACTGATGTTCAACTGGAGCAGGTAAACTGTTCAAGTGTGGCAAATCTTGCCACAAAATACTTGTTATGTATCTTTTAGATTGTGGACCGCGGGCATTTTGCCACAGTGTGGCGAGCCACGTATCAAGGATCTGCGGTGGCCGTGAAAGTCATCCCCCCTGCTGCAAAGCATGCGTTCATCGCAGAGAAAGAAGTCTACAAGCTCCCACTGATGAGGCACGCCAGCATCATCCACTTCCTGGGTGCTGGGAGAAGGTCGGATGACGGCAGCTGGCTTCTTGTCCTGCAAATTGCGGAATATGTGAGTGTCAAAAAAAAAAAGGCCTATACAAAGATTGTGCATTTCAAGTAATGTATGCTATATGGGCTTTAAGGCCCACTGCACAACGAACGATGCGGCTGAACGCAACTGAACCGGACAATTTACAGTCAAATATTCACACCCGCATACCTACCGATTGACCCTCGCTCACATACCTACTGGTGGAATGGAAAAACTCTGATCCTGTTGTTCAAATCAGGGAACAATGTTTTGACAAGCCACTAAAGTATATTATGTACCGTATATTAAGTATACTAATTTTTTTTAATAAACCCACAAAAACATGCTGCAATTGTCAAGGAGGAAGCGGATTGACTTGGCCACTGTAGGTGAATTATAATAATACAAAGAGAGGGCTCAGGCAACAGGCAACAAATAAGAGAGAAAAAAAGAGAGTATGGAGGCTGTTGGCAGTGACTGCTCCATTCATTGACTGCAGTCTTGCAACAGAGACCCTCCATGCGTCACATTTGCGCTACAGGTAGATATGAATTAAAAATATTTTGTAAAACACAATATACAGTATGTGCAGCATTGATACAGCTTGCCGTCAGCTGGCTGGATCTAGTTTCGCACCCGCAAACGTAACTATTGTTGTCCAAGCTCATGTGATATGACATGGCATATTCATTGGCCGCTACTATTGCCATACTGCTTGAATCACAGTAAAATTAGTGGCCGACAGTTGGCCAATTATGGAAACTAGTTGCAGGACCAAGCACACTATACAACAGTTTAATTGCATTTGGGCGCTTTGCTCAGTGTGCGGCGGATCTAAGTCTGGACATCGACTTGTTTATTTTCAGTTGTTGCTTGTTTTGGTGGGTTACCTATGCCGTTTAGGCTCCTCTTTTAGTAGGTAGATGTAGTTTTAAGTGTGGAGAGCGACTAGTTTAGTTTGTTTTTAGTGGTTACTTGCTTTGATGGGGTTACTCCCTCCAGTATTCTCTTTTAGTGGGTGAAAGTGGTTTGTTTTCAATTCAAATGTTTTCAGTCTACAACAAAAATCACTGTTCCAATACTTTTGGAATGGAGTGTATAATATTTGAAACACAAATGGAGTTCCCGTTATTATCTCTGTTGGAGACAAAGTTTGTTGCAACAAAGGACTGTGGAGATGTACCTGTTGTGACGAGCATAAGTGTTTTAATAAGTGTTTTAATATGTTCCTTAAGGACATGTATTTTTTAGTTTTCTTGTTTAAAAAAAAGGCTACATTCAGTGTGCTCTTGTAATGGCTAAATTTTATAATGTTCTTTTTGCTGTAATTTTCAGGGCTCTCTGCACTCCTTTCTGCGTCTGAACACCAGCAGCTGGCCAACATCACTCAAGTTGTGCCTGTCTTTATCACAGGGACTCTCCTATCTCCACTCAGATCTGCACACGAAAGGTATTTCCATTTTTACTTCCGATTAGTCCCCTCCTGTAAGGGATCACCTTAAGGTGGTGGAGTGGTTTGTGTGTCACAGTGATCCTAGGAGCTAAGTTGTCTGGGCTTCCCGCCCCTGGTCGGGTCACCCATGACAAACAGGTCCTAGGTGAGGGACCAGTCAAACCATGGCTCAAAGACCCCTCATGATGACGACAAACTATAGACTCAGTTTTACCTTGCCCGGACGCGGATCACCGGGCCCCCCCTCTGGAGCCAGGCCTGGAGATGGGGCTTGAAGGCAAGTGCCTGGTGGCCAGACCTGCACCCATGGGGCCCGGCCGGGCACAGCCCAAAAGGATAATGTGGGTCCCCTTCCCATGGGCTCACCACCTGCGGGAGGGTCCATAGGGGTCGGGTGCAGTGCGAGCTGGGGATGGCCAAAGGCATCCGATCCCCAGCTACAGAATCTGGCTCTAGGGACATGGAATGTCACCTCCCTGGGAGGGAAGGAGCCTGAGCTGGTGTGTGAGGGCAAGAAGTTCCGACTAGATATAGTCCGACTCTCCTCCACACAAAGCTTGGGCTCTGGTACCAGTCGTCTCGAGAGGGGTTGGACTTTCTTCCACTTTGAGTTGCCCACGGTGAGAGGCGCCAAGCCGGGGGCAATAAGTATACCCACACCTGCTCGGCGCCTGTACGTTGCGGTTCACCCTGGTGGATGTGAGGGTAGCCTCCCTGCGCCTTCGGGTGGTGGGACGAGTCCTGGCTGTTGTTTGTGCCAGTGCACCAAACAGCAGTTCAGAGTACCCACCATTTTTGGAGTCCATGGAGAGCGCTCCCGCTGGGGACTCCATCATTCTGCTGGGGGACTTCAACGCTCACGTGGGCAATGACAGTGAGACCTGGAAGGGCGTGATTGGGAGGAATGGCCCCCCCCCGATCAGAACCCAAGCGGTGTTCTGTTATTGGACTTTCTTTGCTCACCACGGATTGTCCATAACGAACACCAGGTTCAAGCATAAGGGTGTCCACATGTGCACTTGGCACCAGGACACCCTAGGTCGCAGTTCGATGATCGACTTTGTGGTCGTGTCATCGGACTTGCGCCCGCATGTCTTGGACACTCGGGTAAAGAGAGGGGCAGAGCTGTCAACTGATCACCACCTGGCGGTGAGTTGGCTCTGATTTTGGGGGAAGATGCCGGTGTGACGTGAAGCAAAAACTCGGGTATGGGAGGAGTTTGGTGAAGCCATGGAGTAAGACACCTCCCCAGTGAGGTGTTGCAGGAACGTCCTCTGGGAGGAGAACCCGGGGACGAACCCAGGACACGCTGGAGAGACTACGTCTCTCAGCTGGCCTGGGAACACCTCGGGATCCACCCGGAAGAGCTGGATGAAGTGGCTGGGGACAGGGAAGTCTGGGCCTTCCTGTTAAAGCTACTGCCCCCGCGACCCAACCTCGGATAAGCGGTAGAAAATGGATTGATGGATGGATGGACTTCCGATTGGTGCAATGCCCTTTTCCTTTTTCTTAAATTCTGCCTCTCTTTTTCAGAAGGGCACAAACCGCCTGTGGCCCACAGAGACCTCTGCAGCTTCAACGTGCTCGTCCAGGCAGATGGCACCTGTGCCCTGTGTGATTTCGGTAACTCCAACATCCTGTGGCCACACTCAGGCCATCGCCAGATGGGAAATGCAAAGGTGACAACTCTATTAAGTTACTGCATTAGGATGTCACCCGGTCGCAGTGCCAGATTTCTGTCCACCCGCAGAGTCACAGTCAAACACCAGGCACCCTGTGCTACATGTCCCCTGAGATCCTGGAGGGTTCTGTAAACCTCCGCAGCTGGTGGTGTCTGCACGGGGATGTCTACGCTTTGGGTTTGGTGCTCTGGGAGATCTGCATGCGCTGCTCTGACTTGTTTGAAGGTGAAATCCATTACGCACACTCTCAGGCAACAACATTAGGTACAGCTCCCAGACCAGCCTTGTGTATTGAATCTCATTAGCTGGTGCAGAGGCAGCGCAGTGTCAGAGTAGTTAGCATGTCTGCCTCACAGTTCTGAGGTTCAGGGTTCAAATCTCAGCTCCAGCATTTCCTGTGTGGAGCTTGTATGTTCTACCCCCTGCTTGCGTGGGATTTCTCCAGGTACTCCAGCTTTCTCCCACATTCCAAAATCAGGTATGTTAGATTCTTTGAAGACTCTAAATTGGCCACAGGCATGAATGGAATGTGAGTGTGAATGCTTGTTTGTCTATATGTGCCCTGTGATTAACTGGCGATCGGTCCAGGGTATACAAACTACTCCTCTAGCCCAAGTCAGCTGGGATAGGATTTAGCTCACCTGAGGCCCTAATGAGGACAAGAGTGATAGAAAATAGGGGGGATAGCGTGTGCAGGTGTACCTATTGCAGTGTCCAGTGAGTGTCTTTTCAGTCTCACTATGCAGTCAGCTCAATGTCTTCCTTTGCAGACGCCGCCGTGCCACAACACCTCCTACCTTATGAGCGTGAGCTGGGAGGCCTGTTGACATGGGAGAGCCTCATCATCCATGTATTTCACAAGGACCTAAGACCCTCCATACCCGAGCATTGGCAGCTGCTGAGACAGGTATGTTTCCCCTCCCCCAACATACATAAATTGATGGTTATGGATCGAGCTAAAGCATTGAAGGATTCTTGGGTCTATCTCAGGGCCCGGAGCTGCAGGATCTACTCAGAGAATGCTGGGACTGGGACCCGGAGGCCCGGCTGACTGCTGAGTGCGTCGTGAACAGATTAAATTCCCTTTAGTCACATTCTTCAGGATAACACTTTTTAAGGATTGTCTTTGTGAGTCTTAGGAGACATTTTATGCATTTTTCACAATTTCAAACAGTTCCAAGAAGTCTTATAATCTATTAATAAATATTATTAATTCAAGTATTATTGTAACAAATAAAAACCACTACATTGAAGTACATTTTGTTAGCTTGGTGATTAAATGCAATCATCTCAGCATGGCTCAAGTGGTCGAGTGACCGTCTACCAACATGAAGGTTGTGGGTTCGACCCCAAACCTCCCAACCCCCAAGTTGTGACCATGTCAAAGTGTCTATGCTTCTGATGCTGTGTCATCAGTACGTGTATGAGGTGTCAGTGTTAAAGCGCTTTGAGGACCTTGAAGGTCATCATGACTTTGTATCATGACTTTGAAAACTGCAAGTTTGTGAAAACCTTGCCTAATATGTAACATTTTCTCCACTTTACTCCGATACTTAACTTGGGATAAATAGAACTTGTCAGCGTATACTTTAATTGCAAAATTTGTGTTATGACAAAATAGTCTATACTTTTTAAATATATTACTTCATATGTGATTTTGTTGCGTCTTACTTCAATAGTTATTTGTTTTTGTCTGACCTTTTCAAATGCACTGAGTAACTTAATTGGTTCTTGCCTTCTCTCATCCTGTCTCAATGGTTGTACCAACCTCCCTTTTGTCTCAAGGACAAGACAAGATAACTGTATGAATAGGTCTTTCTTCTCACTTTCCTCAGTTTTCAGTTTAATCAGGCATTGCTCTTCCATGACTGTATCATCTATTGACACACACTCTCTCTCTCTGCAAGGATATTAAAATTACAAAAGCCATTGTTTCCTGATTTAATTTCCAAAACATGTCTTCGACAAAGGTATTTTTGTTAAGAAGAAATGCTACTTTTACTTCATCACATTAACTTCATTCCAGTCGCTACATTTCTTTTTGCTTGTTTGATATTTTGATTTGTGAGTGATTTCTGTCAAATGACTCTGGTTCACCAATCCAATATAAACACTAGTGACATTTTACATAATTTCACCAATCACATGCAGTAAGGCAGTTAGTTACGTTACAACACACAAAGACTTCAAGTTTTCAAAGTGGAAGAAATAACAAAACAATTTGCCTTAATTCATGTTATTTTGTAAATGTTTAGTTGAGCATTATCTGAATTTTCACATACTTGACATTCATGGGCTGATTTAGAAAAATGTTCACTACGTACTTGAATATTTTTTTCCAATTCAGTTTTATTTATATAGTGCCAAATCACAACAGAATTTAGTTGCACTTTACAAATGGAGCAGGAGTAAGAACACACTCCTGAATATTGACTGAGGTAATTATTTGGAAAATAATTATTTGGAGGACTACTTTAGTCGCATTAGAGTTGTGAATATTTAGTGACGTCATGACAAACCCTCCCATTGTTAAGAGTTCAATGGTGACGGAGGTGCTTGGTTTGAAGAACCTTTTCTCCATCAATGAAAAGGTTGCTGTTAAGTAAGTAGACATGGTGTGTTTACTTATTTCTTGATTTGATTGACCTCACAGTTCTAAGGATGGGGGTTCAAATCACAGCCCCGCCTGTGTGGAGTTTGCGTGTTCTCCCTGTGCCTCTGTGGGTTTTCTACAGGGACTCCGGTTTCCTCCCACATCCCCAAAACATACAGGGTAGGTTAATTGAAAGACACTAAATTGCCTGTAGGTGTGAATGTGAGTGTGAATGATTGTTTGTTTCTATGTGCCGTGCAATTGGCTGGCGACTAGTTAAGGGTGTACCCCGCCTCTTGCCCGAAGGTAGCTGTGATAGGCTCCAGCACGCCCGCGACCCTGGTGAGGAGAAGCAGAACGGAAGATGAGTTAATGAATATTTACTGTAATTCTGACTTTTATAAGCCGAACTGCTTTAGCGTAGGCTAGTGATAAACTATTCGGACTTAAGTACTACAGTGGTGATAAACTACGACACATTGCGATTTACGTACATACAGTGGCGCTTAAGCCATCAGAGTAGGGACCGAACTGTGTCGTAAACCGAGGACCCCGTGTAAGCGTCAAGTGGTTCTTCCTCCTTTTCAATTTGCACTTTGTCTAGCGAAGTGATTGTGAGTTTCAAGACTGGGTGCGGCTTCCTGTTGCTGCGCATGTTTGTTTCTCTCTTGTTACTGCTCCTGAATGCGAAAGAAAACAGTTGGAGCACTCAACCGATTAAACAAGCGAACAAGCGAAGGTGAGTCTTATCACTTCATAAATACTGTATTTACTTACTACACATTTAAAAAATGCACCTTTATCCAAAAAGACAAGTAAGGTGTTGGGTTAATGACATCCGTAGTTAGTGTTGGACTGCCAGTTTCAGTGCATGTTGAAACTAACAGTGCGAGCGCACTTACCAAAATGGGAACACATCTGTATCCTTGTTGTAATGGGCAGAGGTGGGTAGAGTTAGACAAATATGTATTCAAGTAAGAGTACTGTTACTTGACAAGAACGTTACTATCCAGTGTTTATACAAATGCCCAATAGAAGAATTGTGTGCGGTCAACGGAAGTGGAAGACGTAGTCTTAAACAGCTAGGTTGCGCATTTAGATCATTGTAACCGAGTAGTACCGCTTCAAAGTACACAACTACAAGTACAATAGTACAATTGTATTGTACTAACCTTGAGTAAATGTAGTGCCTTAGTACCCACCTCTGATAAGTACTAAGTAAGTACATTACTAGAAACATGCATGTTCGGTTCTTTGAATACTCTTGTTCCTGCTCATTTGTCTGGCTGGCGACCGCTCCGCTTCCCTCAGTCAATTGTCATTGAAAACTCTTAATTAGCTGTATGTGTGAATATGAATGTGAGTTTGAATGGTTGTTTGCCTATATGTTCCCCGCAACTGGCTGGCGACCAATCCAAGTGGATCCATGGGGAAAGATATGTTTAAAACTTAATATGTTTTTCAGTTCCACAAATATTTCCTCAATGGACAGGTGTTTATTAATATTGTTAATAGAGTTGTTAGAGCTTCTGTTAAAGATCAGTAAAGACTTTGGACGTTCCGCCGCCATGTGCTTTACGGAGACTTGGATTTGCGACGCTGTACCCGATGGTGCCGTCATGCTTCCCAGCTTCCATATTCATCGAGCAGACCGCGACATGGAATCATCGGGGAAAACAAAGGGCGGCGGGATATGCTTCTATATCAACGAAAAATGGTGTACGGACGTCACAGAGCCCAGCCCACACTGCAGCCCGCATTTGGAGTACTGTAAGCCATTCTACTCGCCACGTGAGATCGCATCATTCATCCTGGCTGGCGTGTACATCCCGCCTCAAGCTAACACGAACGCCGCACTGTTATCGCTTGCCGAACAAGTCAACGGCATTGAAAAAAAAACACCCCGACTCACCCCTCATTATTCTCTGGGACTTTAACAAAGCTAAACTCAACCACGAACTCCCTAAATACAAGCAGCACATCGACTGTCCTACCAGGGAAAATAACATTCTGGACCACTGCTATACTATGCTAAAAAACGCATACCGTGGTAAACCTTGTGCAGCCCTGGTTTCGTCTGATCACTGCTTAATTCACTTAATACCGACATACAGGCAAGAACTTAAATGCGCAAAGCCTACGGTGAAAACAGTGAAGAAGTGGACCAATGACGCAAAGATAGAACTTCAAAGATGTTTAGACTGCACAGACTGGAGTGTCTTTGAAAATTCAGCTGGCAGCCTGGATGAATATACGGACACTGTCACATCATATATCAGTTTCTGTGAAGATGTGTGTGTTATTTGTTAATCAGTTTATTTGAAAGGTACCAACAAAGTCTGCCAAATGACTGTCTGTTGTCATACTAGAGCGGCTCCAACTACTGGAGACAAATTCCTTGTGTGTTTTTTGGACATACTTGGCATATAAAGATGGTTCTGATTCTGATTCTGATTTTAAAACTTTTCAACAGTTCACATCTTTCCATTTGAAATTATTTTTCAATTGTGAAGTAAAATTATTCAAATGTTGCGAATATGTCATGACCACTTGAATGAGTGGGGAGTACTTCCTCCTCCTCCAGTAGGTATTATCCCTTGAAATAAGAATGAAACTTCTGCTTTGCTTGGATTTTACAAAGAAAACATTTTGAATAACCTCCTGGTCTTAAAGCTCTGAAAAGGGTCCCAGTGGCTAACTGCATCCTCCAGATACGTGCAAATTCTGTTAAATTGAATTAATTGAGATTTGACAATCCGTTTAAAGGTATATTGTGGGTGATGGCTCACCTAGATTAGGGTTTCAAAACAGAGTTAGGGTTTCAAAGTAGGGTATCAAAACATGGTTAGTGTTTCAAATCAGGGTTAGTTTTTCAAAGTAGGGTTTCAAACAGGGTTCAGGTTTCAAATTAGGGTTTTAAAACAGGGTTAGGGTCTCAAATTAGGGTTGAAGGAGAGTTAGTGTTTCAAAACAGCGTTCGGATTTACAAGTACTGGTAGGGTTTAAAATCATGGGTAGGGTTTCAAAGCAGTGTTTAAAAGAGCGTTAAGGTTTCAAATTAGGCTTTCAAAACAGTAAACAAAATGCAGACTTTGAGTGAAATGGTATCACATCTCCAACATGGAGGAGGCAGCAGTTGTGAGCTACATAACTTAGGTATAATCATCTGTAAATTATTTGGCAACATAATGGCACAACGAATCAGAATGATACACATTTATTTATCAAATCTCACAAATTATTAGATTTTTTTTTTACCGACATGTCTGGAAATTAGGGTCTGGGGAAGAAAACCTGGAATTTTGAAATCTCAAATGTGTAGGTACCATGGACCAGGGAAGACAGTGAATAGTGAAAATCCGTGGATAATTGATGGCCATTATAATTCCACTTGGGAAAAAAATCTATTTTTTTCTTTTCCCAAAAATCTTCACTAAGCAGGAATGAACCGGCACTAAGCGTTTTTGGGCTTAGTCAAATTTGGGGAATGGGAGTGGTTCACAGGTTCATGGCTAGAATGAGCTAACACGTAGAAGTTGGAACGGTGCGAATCGGTTGAAAAATCAGGAAACTATAGCAAAATTTGTAAAAATGTAGAATTTTGGGCTTTTATTTAGAAATGTTGTGAAATTAGATCTGGTGCCCGGTTCTTGTGTTTGACATCTTAAAGATGAAATATTCTGTAAAGATTCTTGACATTATCAATGGTATTTGGATATTTGTGGCATTAATATAGTTGCCTGCAATCGGTTCATTAAAATGTATTTATATTTCATTCGTAAAAATGTATTCTTGATATCATTGGTTAATTTCATTCAAATAATAAAATAAAAAATGTGAGACAAGTCAATCATATGACGTAACAATTACATTAGTGATTGGTTAATAATTGGTTCATGACTTCATGATAAACAAATGAAAAACGTATGAACTTTAGAAGATCATTTGTTGACATTTTTTTCAATAATTATTGAATTTTGAATTACAAAGGTTAATGTATGGGTTTACGCTGATTTTCGGTGGCTATATTTTTCTTCTATTTCTGATGTAGGCAAAGAATTTGGGTTAAAATATCTCTCGCTCGCTCATGCGGCTGCTATGTATGCAGTCCACTGATTTCATGGCGATCTCATGCAAATGTAATCCGTACAACAACATTTCTTGAATTTGTTTGGGACAAATCACTCACGATGACCAATTTTACTTCTGAACAACAACTTTATTCAATAAAACAAAATCAGCAGTGAATGTACAGGCTGACATTTACTGAATTACACTTGAAACAACTAGCAAGTTGTTGAACTTGGCTACACAAACTACAAATACATTGATTAAAGAACAGCGATCAACTTGTGCATCAATCTTATCCCAGCCTAAACTCTGCCACAGCTGGTACTAGAACCCATTGAGAGAGCAAATGGCGTGTGGCCCACTGAAATACTCGCCTAACAGTAAAGACATCAACAGCTTCCTAAATATTGTGACTTTCATCATTTAAATGTGTTGCACTTCAAACTCTTTGCATACTAGTTTCGAAATGATCCTGACTGCTCATTAAACCCATTATACATGCAATATTTTTGACACTGTCACACATTCATACCTATTCACTCATCTCAGAAATAACACCGTTTATTTTGCTGTCTGCTATTGTGTGTAAAATGGGTGCCGCATCCTGGCACTTCAGCTAACAGATCCCTCTTGTGTATCGCAACAACAAAATGAAACTCTCCGCAGTGGCATTAACAGTAAAGACAGCTTTAGTGCCAAAGACGGACCATTTGTAAAAGAAGCAAAAAAAGAACTAGGATGCAATTGTGTTAGTTTTCATGGAAAAGGCAACCATTAAGCAATAGGAGAAAATACGACAGTAGATCCCAAAATGTCATTAGCATTTTCAGAAAACAGGTTACAAATCATAAAAAATAATTTTGAACAGCTAACGGTATAATAGTTTGGCATTAAAAGATTGAGAAATATGACTTTTGAATTATTATTATTTTTTACCTTGTAATGAATAACGTTAGGCCATGTCTTTACTGTTATTAATCAAATTACAGTAATTTCTTGTGTATAATGCGCACCCCCAAAGTTGACCTCAAAATTCTGGAAAACCCTTCTACCTCTGTATAAAGCATTTTTACAATGCATGATTTTTCTTCTACCCATATGATCAAAACATGAAGTATTTGTTTCAAATAATTACTCTGACATTAAGCACTTTATTTGAACATGCAATACTTTATACTTGTACTTTTACAGACGCACGTTTGTGCTACAAGAGCAGGTTTGTTAATTTATTTAGCTCTCGATGTGTGATAACAATTTTCCTAAAAGATTTTCCTCATCAAAATCTCAGAGTGCAGAGCCATTACTGTTTAGAACAGGGATTCTCAAACTTTGGGTAGAGACAAGTTACAGTGGAGACATTGTCCCAAGGACCCCTTTTTTAATTCCAACAGAAATGAAACATTACTTTACTTGGAAAATAATGGCCCAACAATAAAATCATAGCTGAAATTATATAAATAACAATAAGTTGCTGTTTTTCCCCATTTTTTTTATTGTATAGCAATACTATCAATCATCTTTTATTAAGCAGATTCATAGTGCATTCGAAAATACATACATACAGTACTGTACAGAATAAGGCACATAAAAGGAAAGTACATCAGATAAATCTTTTATTTGACCGCATTCCCCTACAAGAAACTGGAATCTAGGAAATTCCGCCTGCATTGTCCACTATGCAGGTGCTTATTTCAGTCACACTGGATTATTTTTTGGCTAAAAAGTTATTGAATCTGTTTCCAGCCAGTGAATAATTTTGAATGGTATCATTTTAAATAAACCAATATGACACGATCATGCTCTTGCAGACTTTATGGGGAAGCTTGTCTGCCAGAACTCGAGCTCCTTCCTTGAGTGTCTGCAGGGGAGCGTCATCCGCATTCAGTCGGCCTTTTACGGACGGAGGCGTGACGACGTCTGTTCAGCTGAGGAAGGGTCAGAGGGTAAGACAAGAAAGACTCATGTCTGAGTCTCGTTCCAACTTCGGAAGTGAAGACCTTCTCAATTTGTGTTTGAGATCGCAGAATCCCTGAAATCCAAATCCTCATGCCGTGGCCACTGGGAACATAATGTAAACCAATCTTATATGGTGACTTTCAGGGAGATGCGTGGTGCAAGGCGTCCTCCCTCACTCCAGGAGAAAATGTGACAACTATCAGGATTGCTACGCTAACCCTTTGAATGAAGACATCTGCCCTGCTGTTTATACCTGCCCAAATACCTGGAGATTGTTTACAGCTGTGAACAGAAAGGTGAGTTTTGCATCTCATAATAAAGCGTTGTCCAGTTGAAAAATGCCAACGGAAGAATCCAATCGATGACTTTTAACAATCCCCAGAAAAAAATGTGAGGGTCTTGCTAGGGCTAAGTGCTTTGAGCATCAGTTCTAAAACAATAACTTTGGGCTGTCCTCAGTGTGTCTTGACGGTCTGGCCATCGAGGACATGAGCATCCCAGACACACAGTTTTTGGCTTCCTCCTCTAGGAGTGGCTACACCCCGACAAAGCCCGCCTCAACAGACACGGCTGCTGGAAGCCGTCATTCGAGTGTGCGTACAAAACTAGCAGCTATCTTGCCTCATGATGGTGTCCTGAGCAATCTAATTTCGTCGCCCTCCCACAGCCCCCGACAGCTGGATCCAGGTGAACCTCGGTCAGCCAAGAAAGGTGACAGGGATCGTGACACAAGAATGTCGTAGTAGTTCTCCTTTGGCCGTCATATTTGAGATGCATCATTGTATTGACGGAATGAACTGGATGAAGCACTCTGACGGGGTGAGTGGGCGGCCGGTTATCCTGACTCAGACCTTGTCAACCGGCCTGTGATTAAATGCAAACATTGACATGTTCTACCTCTAGATTTTCAGTGGACGCACTCACATGCTGAACACGTTTTTGTCTTCTCAGTACATTCGCCTCCTGGTGGTGGGTGGTGAAAAAGATGATGATGTTGTCCTCCGCTTTGACATCTTGGGATGCACGCCTGACGGTGAGCAAGACAGTACCGACGCTACGGGTGCTGTGAAAACAGTACTTCAACCTTGCATGTCTGACAGATGCGATCGCCTGTCCCAGTAGGTTCGCCAGCCTCAACTTCATCAGCGATCCGATGACGTGAGTCAGATTGGACATTTTCTGGACTGACAGCTCCTGTCTGTAGCTCTCATATAAATCACCCGTGTCTTCTTCAGGGTCCACTGTCCTGCAGGTTGAGCCATATCCAACCAGAGCGTCTTTGGAACGATGGTCTATGCGGCGGTATGTGATTACATGACCCTCCGGTTGAGTTCTTGTCTTTGACTGTGACTTTCTGTGAGTACAGGACTCAAACATCTGCGCAGCCGCTATTCACGCTGGCGCCATTTAGAACAGCACGGGAGGAGACTGTACTTTGCTTAAAGATCTGGATTACCTCTAGACAGTGAGGGGCACCGCAGTCCAATTTAAGAGGCTGGGCTTATGATCTTTTTCATATCTGCAGCTATGACGGCGAAACAGCAGTCTTACACTTTTGCAGGTGAGTCAGAATGTACAGATTTATGAACTACAATATTTTTCATCATATTAAATATGAGCGTTCATCCAAAGAATTCCATACCGGATCGGTCGTGGCCCGGGTTAACAACGTCCGCCACCGGCGCCGTCAACCTGCGGGGCGCCGTTGGAAATTCAGCTACTGTGGGTCGAAGTCAAAGAAGAAGAGGAGGTGGAAAGCGGGTTCTTCGGCAGAAAGAGAAGAGGAAAACACAGAGCCTAGAACTGAATGTGGGGACTTTGAATGTTGGGACTATGACAGGAAAATCTCGGGAGTTGGTTGACATGATGATGAGGAGAAAGGTTGATATATTGTGTGTCCAGGAGACCAGGTGGAAAGGCAGTAAGGCTAGAAGTTTAGGGGCAGGGTTTAAATTATTTTACCATGGTGTCGATGGGAAGAGAAATGGAGTCGGGGTTATTTTAAAAGAAGAGTTGGCTAAGAATGTCTTGGAGGTGAAAAGAGTATCAGATCAAGTGATGAGGCTGAAATTTGAAATTGAGGGTGTTATGTGTAATGTGATTAGTGGCTATGCCCCACAGGTAGGATGTGACCTAGAGGTGAAAGAGAAATTCTGGAAGGAGCTAGATGATGTAGTTCTTAGCATCCCAGACAGAGAGAGAGTCGTAATTGGTGCAGATTGTAATGGACATGTTGGTGAAGGTAATAGGGGTGATGAAGAAGTGATGGGTAAATACGGCATCCAGGAAAGGAACTTGGAGGGACAGATGGTGGTAGACTTTGCAACAAGGATGCAAATGGCTGTAGTGAACACTTTTTTCCAGAAGAGGCACGAACATAGGGTGACCTACAAGAGCGGAGGTAGAAGCACACAGGTGGATTACATCTTGTGCAGACGATGTAATCTGAAGGAGGTTACCAACTGTAAGGTAGTGGTAGGGGAGAGTGTGGCTAGACAGCATAGGATGGTGGTGTGTAAGATGACTCTGGTGGTGGGGAGGAAAATTAGGAAGACAAAGGCAGAGAAGAGAACCATGTGGTGGAAGCTGAGACAGGACGAGTGTTGTGCAGCTTTTCGGGAAGAGGTGATACAGGCTCTCGGTGGACGGCAGGAGCTTCCAGAAGACTGGACCACTGCAGCCAAGGTGATCAGAGAAGCAGGCAGGAGAGTACTTGGTGTATCTTCTGGCAGGAAAGGAGAGAAGGAGACTTGGTGGTGGAACCTCACAGTACAGGAAATCATACAAGGAAAGAGGTTAGCTAAGAAGAAGTGGGACACTGAGAGGACCGAGGAGAGGCGAAAGGAATACATTGAGATGCGACACAGGGCAAAGGTAGAGGTGGCAAAGGCAAAACAAGAGGCATATGATGACATGTATGGCAGGTTGGACACTAAAGAAGGAGAAAAGGATCTAGACAGGCTGGCCAGACAGAGGGACAGAGATGGGAAGGATGTGCAGCAGGTTAGGGTGATTAAGGATAGAGATGGAAATATGTTGACTGGTGCCAGCAGTGTGCTTGCTAGATGGAAATAATACTTCGAGGAGTTGATGAATGAGGAAAATGATAGAGAAGGGAGAGTAGAAGAGGTAAGTGTGGTGGACCAGGAAGTGGCAATGATTAGTAAGGGGGAAGTTAGAAAGGCATTAAAGAGGATGAAAAATGGAAAGGCAGTTGGTCCTGATGACATTCCTGTGGAGGTATGGAATCATCTAGGAGAGGTGGCTGTGAAGTTTTTGACCAGCTTGTTCAATAGAATTCTAGTGCGTGAGAAGATGCCTGAGGAATGGAGGAAAAGTGTACTGGTGCCCATTTTTAAGAACAAAGGTGATGTGCAGAGCTGTGACAACTATAGAGGAATAAAGTTGATGAGCCACACAATGAAGTTATGGGAAAGAGTAGTGCAGGATAGACTCAGGACAGAAGTGAGTATTTGCGAGCAACAGTATGGTTTCATGCCTAGAAAGAGTACCACAGATGCATTATTTGCCTTGAGGATGTTGATGGAAAAGTACAGAGAAGGTCAGAAGGAGCTACATTGTGTCTTTGTAGATCTAGAGAAAGCCTATGACAGAGTACCCAGAGAAGAACTGTGGTACTGCATGCGGAAGTCTGGAGTGGCAGAGAAGTATGTTAGAATAATACAGGACATGTACGAGGGCAGCAGAACAGCGGTGAGGTGTGCTGTAGGTGTGACAGAAGAATTTAAGGTGGACGTGGGACTGCATCAGGGATCAGCCCTGAGCCCCTTCCTTTTTGCAGTGGTGATGGATAGGCTGACAGATGAGGTTAGACTGGAATCCCCCTGGACCATGATGTTTCCAGATGACATTGTGATCTGCAGTGAAAGCAGGGAGCAGCTGGAGGAACAGTTAGAGAGATGGAGGCATGCACTGGAAAGAAGAGGAATGAAGATTAGCCGAAGTAAAACAGAATATATGTGCATGAATGAGAGGGCTGGTGGGGGAAGAATGAGGCTACAGGGAGAAGCGATAGCAAGGGTGGAGGACTTTAAATACTTGGGGTCAACCGTCCAGAGCAATGGTGAGTGTGGTCAGGAAGTGAAGAAACGGGTCAAAGCAGGTTGGAACGGGTAGAGGAAGGTGTCAGGTGTGTTATGTGACAGAAGAGTCTCTGCTAGGATGAAGGGCAAAGTTTATAAAACAGTAGTGAGGCCAGCCATGATGTACGGATTAGAGACAGTGGCACTGAAGAGACAACAGGAAGCAGAGCTGGAGGTGGCGGAAATGAAGATGTTGAGGTTCGCTCTTGGAGTGACCAGGTTGGATAAAATTAGAAATGAGCTCATCAGAGGGACAGCCAAGGTTCGATGTTTTGGAGACAAAGTTAGAGAGCGCAGACTTCAATGGTTTGGACACGTCCAGAGGAGAAATAGTGAGTATATTGGAAGAAGGATGATGAGGATGGAGCTGCCAGGCAAGAGAGCTCGAGGAAGACCAAAGAAAAGGTTGATGGATGTCGTGAGGGAAGACATGATCGCAGTTGGTGTTCGAGAGGAGGATGCAGGAGATAGGCTTACATGGAAAAGGATGACGCGCTGTGGCGACCCCTAACGGGACAAGCCGAACGGAAAAGAAGAATTACTACACCAAGTGGTCGTTATAGCTACATTGACATGGGATCTCATCCACAGAGGTAAGATGCTTGGGACCTGACTGGGAGGAGTTCGCGGATTTCTGCTACAAGCCGTTTGAGGAGGAAAAGACGTGGGCCAATGCTCGACGCACCTGAATAATCCTCGGTGCTGAACTCGTGTCCGTCCATTCCAAAGAGGAGCAAAGCTGGCTGAAAAGGACCTCAAACTTTGGTGCGCATCCCAACGTTTGCCACCATTCAATGCATAATGGTCTCTGTCGGAACTACTCGATCAGAAAGTCAGATTGCTTCCCATCCACCCTCTCATCCTCTGCGTGACATATGGACCGAACTGAACGACCTGCTACATCCTGGCAGATTGACTTGGTCAGTCGGCCACAAGGTGACCACCACCCACTGGGCTCCAGGAGAACCCAATCACCGTGTTGGTTTCAAGAGTTGTGTGGCAATGTTACACCAGTTGCGTGCAGAAATCATCCATACGCTCACCGTTTCTATGAACACCTGCACAATCATTCCTTCCAGACCGGCAGATGGAAGAAGATGTCCTGCACAGAACGCAATAGCTTCATGTGCAAAATGCCCAAAGCACATTATCCACATCCCTCAGTTGAGGCCACGATGGATGGACGCCTGAAGGTGGGAAAGGCGAATCCTCTTTTGTTGTCCGACTTTGTACCCACTTTACCGTATTGACCTCATTCAGGACATCTGAGCAAATATTTTTTGAAAAGTCCTTTTACAACTAGACGTCGTCCTTCTGTGTTTGTCGACTGCTTGGAATCATTCCAGATTCAAGTCTCACATTCCACATTTGATCAATTCAATACATTCCACAGCATTTTAGTGGGGCTTCAGCTTTTAAGCATTCACACGCAATTCGGACACAAATTGCATTCCATACTTAACTTTTGTCATGATGAATGTGTGCGCAGGTTGGTGAGGTGTCCAGAAAATAAAAGACTCCTTCCCCTCTGGACACACAAACTGGATGAGGTAACATGACAACAATATCAATATAGAAATGTTTTTGGGTGTCTAGCATGTCGGCCTCACAGTTGCAGGGTTAGAATGTTTGCTATGGTCTTCTTGTGTGGAGTTTGCTTGTTCTCCCTGTGCCCAATTGAATTTTTCTTCCCACAGTCCAAAAATACAGTATTAGCATAGCTTCATTCAAGACGAAGAAATTGTGAGAATGCTTGTTTTGTCTATATGTGCCCTCACATGGCTTGGCGAAAAGTCCATTGTGTTTGGATGTTGTCTACATTTGTGCCCTGACATCGGTTAATGACCAGTCCATTGTTTGTCTACTTGAAGAGCGCATAGCCGCCAATTTGTTCAGCCTGCTGTCTTGTTGTTGTTCATATTATCATCCACTGTCGACTCATTTCACATGACCGTCAACAGCGTCCACCAGCCGGATTGCAAAAAATCGAATCCACGGCCTGCGAAGAATCGTGGATGTGAAGTTGCGGAATGATACTCTGCTGTGAGATCATCTTGGAGGCTGATTTGACAACATCATCGCAGAAATGCCACTTCCTGTCTGGATATCATCATGCACATGTATTATTCTATAATTCTTAACATGACTTTTTTTTTTTTTTGCAACAAAAAAATTCACAACTGCCATCTCAATGTAATTTAACACTATTCTGCCCTCAGCTTTGTGATGGAGACAGATTAGTTAACATGAGGGTGAATGTCTCCTTGAATGATATCTCCAAACGTTTGTTCAGGATTGATGATTCTTTGTTCCTCCTGTTATTTCTTTTTTTGTCTTTGAGTGAAATAAACAAATTACAAGAGTACTTTTTCTTTTTAATTGCTCACTTAGCACATTATGACATTATACAATGACCACAATGCAGTAGCACAACAAAAAACATCTTTGAAATACTGAACTAACTGGTTTCAAATATGTACCCCCTACAGTATAATTTTTTTTTCCTGGCACCAAATTTACACCACTAAAATTAAGAGAGAGACTCATTTCATGGCAGTCCAATACAAATGCAATCTGAACAAGATTTGTAAAACTTATATGGGGAAAAATCATACAATGATAACGACACAGCTTTGTTGATAGAATCCATTGACAGAGCAAATGGTGCTAGACTGCTGAAATACACTTGCATAAAGGAAGAGACAAAAGTGCATAATGGTAAAGACAAGACAGTTTAATAGCCACCATGTGAGTTGCACATTTGACCTAAGTATATATTCAGAACACAAATTCATGCATAGATCAGGCATCACACTATTGGCTCATCTCATTTCTCTCTTTGCAACTTCCTATGTACTTGCTTCTCTGTTTACATGCTAGCAACTCCCACCAGAAATTCCATCGATGACACGAGATCAACAGAGGAGCGAGGCGAAAGACATTTTTGGATCGACTGTCGTATTTTCTCCTATTGCTTAACGGTTGCCTTTTCCATGAAAACTAACACAAATGCATCTTGGTTCTTTTTTTGCTTCTTTTACGAATGGTCCGTCTTTGTCACTAAAGTTGTCTTTGCTGTTAATGCCACTGCGGAGAGTTTCATTTAGTTGTTGCGATACACGAGGAATTTGTTAGCTGAAGTGCCAGGGTAAGGCAGCCATTTTGAATTCACACAATATCAGACAGCAATGCAGCCCTGTGGGGGGCACAAACTAGTGCAAACTGTAGGCCGGTCCCAAGCCCGGATAAATGCAGAGGGTTGCGTCAGGAAAGGCATCCGGCTTAAAACTTTCCCAAACAAATATGAGCGTTCATCCAAAGAATTCCATACCAGATTGGTCGTGGAACCCGGGCCACGACCAATCTGGTATATAACAACGTCCGCCACCGGCGGCGTCAACCTGCAGGATGCCGTTGGAAATTCAGCTACTGTGGGTCGAAATCAAAGAAGAAGAAGAGATGGAAAGCGGGAAAGCACAGAGCCGAGAACTGAATGTGGGGACTTTGAATGTTGGGACTATGACAGGAAAATCCCGGGAGTTGGTTGACATGTTGATTAGGAGAAAGGTTGGTATATTGTGTGTCCAGGAGACCAGGTGGAAAGGCAGTAAGGCTAGAAGTTTAGGGGAAGGGTTTAAATTATTTTACCATGGTGTAGATGGGAAGAGAAATGGAGTCGGGGTTATTTTAAAAGAAGAGTTGGCTAAGAATGTCCTGGAGGTGAAAAGAATACCAGATCGAGTGATGAGGCTGAAACTTGAAATTGAGGGTGTTATGTATAATGTGATTAGTGGCTATGCCCCACAGGTAGGATGTGACCTAGAGGTGAAAGAGAAATTCTGGAGGAGCTAGACAAAGTAGTTCTGAGCATCCCAGACAGAGAGAGAGTCGTGATTGATGCAGATTGTAATGGACATGTTGGTGAAGGAAACAGGGGTGATGAAGAAGTGATGGGTAAGTATGGCATCCAGGAAAGGAACTTGGAGGAACAGATGGTGGTAGACTTTGCAAAAAGGACGCAAATGGCTGTAGTGAACACTTTTTTTCCAGAAGAGGCAGGAACATAGTGTGACCTGCAAGAGCAGAGGTAGAAGCATGCAGATGGATTACATCTTGTGCAGACGATGTAATCTGAAGGAGGTTACCGACTGTAAAGTAGTGGTAGGGGAGAGTGTGGCTAGACAGCATAGGGTGGTTGTGTATAAAATGACTCTGGTGGTGGGGAGGAAGATTAGGAAGACAAAGGCAGGGCAGAGAACCATGTGGCGCAAGCTGAGACAGGACAAGTGTCGGGAAGAGGTGAGATAGGCTCTGGGTGGACAGGAGGAGCTTCCAAAACACTGGACCACTGCAGCCAAGGTGCTCAGAGAGGCAGGCAGGAGAGTACTTGGTGTATCTTCTGCTAGGAAAGGAGAGAAGGAGACTTGGTGGTGGAACCTCACAGTACAGGAAATCATACATGGAAAAAGGTTAGCTAAGAAGAAGTGGGACACTGAGAGGACCGAGAAGAGGCGAAAGCAATACACTGAGATGGGACATAGGGCATAGGTAGAGGTGGCAAAGGCCAAACAAGAGGCATATGATTATATGTATGCCAGGTTGGACACTAACCTGGACGCGGGTCACCGGGGTCCCCCCCTGGAGCCAGGCCTGGAGTTGGGGCTCGAAGGAGAGTGCCTGGTGGCCGGGCACAGCCCGAAAGGGTAACGTGGGTCCCCCTTCCCATAGGCTCACCACCCGTGGGAGGGGCCATAGAAGTCATGTGCATTGCGACCTAGGCGGTGGCCAAAGGCGGGGACCTTGGCGATCCGATCCCCGGCTACAAAAGCTGGCTCTAGGGACGTGGAATGTCACCTCTCTGGCAGGAAAGGAGCCCGAGCTGGTGTGTGAGGTCGAGAAGTTCCGACTATAGTCGGACTCAACTCCACGCACAGCTTGGGCTATGGTACCAGTCCTCTCGAGAGGGGTTGGACTCTCTTCCACTCTGGAGTTGCCCACGGTGAGAGGCGCCGAGCAGGTGTGGGTATACTTATTGCTCCCCGGCTTGGCGCCTGTACGTTGGGGTTCACCCCGGTGGACGAGAGGGTAGTCTCCCTCTGCCTTCAGGTGGGGGGACAGGTCCTGACTGTTGTTTGTGCCTATGCACCAAACAGCAGTTCAGAGTACCCACCCTTTTTGGAGTCCTTGGAGGGAGTGCTGGAGAACGCTCCCGCTGGGGACTCCATTGTTCAGCTGGGGGACTTCCGGCCGCATGTCTTGGACACTCGGGTAAAGAGAGGGGCGGAGCTGTAAACTGATCACTACCTGGTGGTGAGTTGGCTCCGATGGTGGGGGAAGATGCCGGTCCAACGTGGCAGGCCCAAACGTATTGTGAGGGGTCTGCTGGGAACAACTGGCGGAATCCCCTGTCAGAAGGATTTTCAGCTCCCACCTCCGACAGAACTTTGCTCCTGTTCCTGGGGAGACGGGGGACATCGAGTCCGAGTGGACCATGTTCTGCGCCTCCATTGCTGAGGCGGCCGACCGGAGCTGTGGCCGTAAGGTGGTCGGTGCCTGTCATGGCGGCAATCCCCAAACCCGTTGGTGGACACCAATGGTGAGGGATGCCGTCAAGCTGAAGGAGTCCTATCGGGCCTTTTTGGCCGGTGGGACTCCTGAGGCAGCTGATGGGTACCGGCTGGCCAAGCGGAATGCAGATTTGGTGGTTGCTGAAGCAAAAACCCGGGAATGAGAGGAGTTCGGTGAGGCCATGGAGAAAGACTTCCGGACGGCTGCGAGGAAATTCTGGTCCACCATCCGACGTCTCAGGATGGGAAAGCAGTGCACCATCAACACTGTGTATAGTGGGGATGGAGCGCTGCTGACCTCGACTCGGGACGTTGTGAGCCGGTGGGGAGAATACTTCGAAGACCTCCTCAATTCCACCGACATGCCTTCCCATGAGGGTGCAGAGTCTGGGTTCTCTGAGGCGGGCTCTCCAATCTCTGGGGTTGAGGTCACCGAGGTGGTTAAAAAGCTCCTCGGTGGCAAGGCCCCAGGGGTGGATGAGATTCGCCCGGACTTCCTCAAGGCTCTGGATGTTGTAGGGCTGTCCTGGTTGACATGCCTCTGCAACATTGCGTGGACATCGGGGACAGTGCCTCTGGATTGGAAGACTGGGGTGGTGATCCCCCTTTTTAAGAAGGGGGACTGCAGGGTGTGTTCCAACTAGAGGGGGATCACACTCCTCAGCCTACCTGGTAAGGTCTATTCAGGGGTGCTGGAGAGGAGGGTCCGTCGGGAAGTTGAATCCGAGATTCAGGAGGAGCAGTGTGATTTTCGTCCTGGCCGTGGAACAGTGGACCGGTCTACACCCTTGGCAGGGTCTTCAAGGGTGCATGGGGCTTCGCCCAACCAGTCTACATGTGTTTTGTGGACTTGGAGAAGCCGTTCGACCGTGTCCCTCGGGCGGTCCTGTGGGGGGTGCTTCGGGAGTATGGGGTACCGAACCCCCTGATACGGGCTGTTCGGTCCCTGTACGACCGGAGTCAGAGTTTGGTCAGCATATCCGGCAGTAAGTCGTACTCGTTTCCGGTGAGGGTTGCACTCCGCCAAGGCTGCCCTTTGTCGCCGATTCTGTTTATAACTTTTATGGACAGAATTTCTAGGCGCAGCAGAGGCGTACAGGGGTTCCGGTTTGGTGGCCTCACTATTGCATCTCTGCTTTTTGCAGATTATGTGGTTCTGTTGGCTTCATCAAGCCGTGATCTCCAACTCTCATTGGAGCAGTTCGCAGCCGAGTGAGAAGCGGCTGGGATGAGAATCAGCACCTCCAAATCTTAGACCGTGGTCCTCAGTTGGAAAAGGGCCCTCTCCAGGTCGGGGATGAGATCCTGCCCCAAGTGGAGGAGTTCAAGTATCTTGGGGTCTTGTTCACAAATGAGGGAAGAATGGAACGGGAGATCGACAGGCGGAACGGTGCAGCGTCTGCAGTGATGCGGACTTTGTATCGATCCGTTGTGGTAAAGAAGGAGCTAAGCCGAAAGGCGAAGCTCTCAATTTACCGGTCGATCTACGTTCCTACCCTCACCTATGGTCACGAGCTGTGGGTCGTGACCGAAAGAATGAAATTCCGGATACAAGCAGCCGAAATGAGTTTCCTCAGCAGGTTGTCCGGGTTCTCCCTTAGAGATAGGGTGAGAAGGGAGGTTCTCAGTGTAGAGCCATTGCTCCTTCACATTGAGAGGAGCCAGATGAGGTGGCTGGGGCATCTGATTCGGATGCCTCCCGGACGCCTCCCTGGTGAGGTGTTCCGCGTCCCACCGGGAGGAGACAGCGGGGACGACCCAGGACACGCTGGAGAGACTATATCCTTCGGCTGGCCTGGGAACACCTTGGGATCTCCCCGGAAGAGATGGATGAAGTGGCTGGGGAAAGAGAAGTCTGGGCGTCCCTGCTAAAGTTACTGCCCCCGCGACCTGACCTGAGATAAGCGGTAGAAGATGGATGGATGGATGGATGGATGGATGGATAGATCTAGAAAAAGCCTATGACAGAGTACCCAGAGAGGAACTGTGGTACTGCATGCGCAAGTCTGGAGTGGCAGAGAAGTATGTTAGAATAATACAAGACATGTATGAGCAGAACAGCGGTGAGGTGTGCTGTAGATGTGACAGACAAATTTAAGGTGGAGGTGGGACTGTATCAGGGATCAGCCCTGAGCCCCTTCCTGTTTGCAGTGGTGATGGAAAGGCTGACAGATGAGGTTAAACTGGAATCCCTGTGGACCATGATGTTTGCAGATGACATTGTGATCTGCAGTGAAAGCAGGGAGCAGGTGGAGGAACAGTTAGAAAGATGGAGAGCAGACCTCTGCACTGGAAAGCAGAGGAATGAAGATTAGCTGAAGTAAAACAGATTATATGTGCATGAATGAGAGGGGTGGTGGGGGAAGAGTGAGGCTACAGGGAGAAGAGATAGCAAGGGTGGAGGACTTTTAATACTTGGGGTCGACCGTCCACAGCAATGGTGAGTGTGGTCAGGAAGTGAAGAAACGGGTCCAAGCAGGTTGTAAAGGGTGGAGGAAGGTGTCAGGTGTGTTATGTGACAGAAGAGTCTCTACTAGGATGAAGGGCAAAGTTTATAAAACAGTGGTGAGGCCAGCCATGATGTACGGATTAGAGACAGTGGCACTGAAGAGACAACAGGAAACAGAGCTGGAGGTGGCGGAAATGAAGATGTTGAGGTTCGCTCTCGGAGTGACCAGGTTGGATAAAATTAGAAATGAGCTCATCTGAGGGACAGCCAAGGTTCGATGTTTTGGGGACAAAATTAGAGATAGCAGACTTCGATGATTTGGATATGTCCAGAGGAGAAATAGTTAGTATATTAGTAGATGGATGATGAGGGTGGAGCTGCCAGGCAAGAGAGCTAGAGGAAGACCAAAGAGAAGGTTGGTAGATGTTGTGAGGGTAGACATGATCGCAGTTGGTGTTCGAGAGGAGGATGCAGGAGATAGGCTTGCATGGAAAAGGATGACGTGCTGTGGCGACCCCTAAAGGGACAAGCCGAAAGGAAAAGAAGAAGAAGATATATATCAGACAGCAAAATAAACGGTGTTGTTTCTGAGATGAGTGAATAGGTATGAATGTGTGAAAGTGTCACAAATATTGCATGTATAATGGGTTTAATGAGTAGTAAGGATACTTTCTGAACTAGTATGCATAGAGTTTTTAAATGCAACACATTTAAATGATGAAAGTCACAATATTGAGGAAGCTGTTGATGTCTTTACTGTTATGCAAGAAATGTATTTCATTGGGCCACCGCCATTTGCTCTGTCAATGGGTTCTAGCAACGGCTGTGGCAGAATTTAAGCCAGGATAAGATTGATGCACAAATTCATACATACTAAAGGATGGCTGTTCTTTAATCAATTTATGTATAGTTTGTATAGCTAAGTTCAACAATTACATTGAGTGTTTAAAGTGTAATGCTATAAGATTTCAACACCAGTCGGTAAATTTTAGTCTATACGTTCCCTGCTTATTTTGTTTTATTGAATAAAGTTGTTTGTCATAAGGAAGATTTATCCTTATCAATTATTATTTAAGCTTAGGAAATCTTGTCGTATGGATTACGTTTGTATTAGACTGCCATGGAAATTATATCCACCGCAAATCAGCATGAGGGCCAGCACTTGTTGAACTGCTGTATGATCGTCCAGTGAGTTTGGGTTCAAAGTTATGACTAATCAGAAGTGTTTGCTAGCCTGAAAGAGCCTCGCTCATGCTGCTTTCCAGAAAAGTGCTAAGTCGGAGTTTTACCACCGACTAGGAAAAATGCACTGGAACGCCACTCAAAACTGGGAGGGCCAAGTCGCAGTCATAGAAAGGAACATCTATCCCAACTTCATTGAGTTGCTTCAAACAAACGTCACTTGACAATGGTGACCCCTATGGAGACACAGACCGTGAATATTAAAACATCAAACCTCTATATTTAGTTATTCGACATAACTTCACGTAACAACATATTGACTGGGTGAGGATATGCTGCTCTGCCTGCATGTAGTTAAACGGACAAATGTATGAAATACTTATGATACTCTTTTATTTGTATAGGTAAAGCAAATTATGATTTTATATAGCCCTGCTGAAAGTCAAATTAAAAAAAAAATTTTTTAAATCACAATTAGACCATTTTTTTCATTCATAGTAAATGTCAAATATGCAGATTTCAGAGGACTTTTGTTTTTAAATTCAACATCAGATTTTTATTAAAGTGTTTTAGTTGGGAGTCCTGGGGTAGTATTGTGGCCCACAGAACTGGACTGGTTCTGGGATAACTAAGGCATTGTTTTAAAAATCATAGTTTAAAGTCAGGTTCAATGGTAGTAAAATATGCATATTTCAGATGACTTTTAATTTGAAATGCCACATCAGAGTTTTATGGAAATGCTTTAGTTGGAGTCCTGGGATGGTCTAGAGTCCCCCAGAACTGGTTTGTTTCAGGGTTAACTAAGAGATTTTATTTTATTTTTTCAAGTAACGTTTTGAAATAAGGCATAATGGCTGTCACATATGCAGATTTCAGAGGACATTTGTTATGAAATGCCACATCAGATATTTATGGAAGCACTTTAGTTGGAGTCTTGGGTTTGTGTAGCATACGCCAGACCTCAAGTGGTCTGGGATAACTAAAGGAATTTTGAAAACATTTTTTAAAATCTGGCGTAATGGCAGACAGCTATATGAAGGTACAAAATTAGCATTATTATATAATGCAAATTCAGGTCCTTCCTAGATGCAATCTTGGCACAGTGTTCTTCCTCTCAGTGGTGGACCCGTTGGCATATAACAGAGAGAGTATGTTATGTCCTTATTTTTCTATGTATTATTTGTCTGGCTTGTATTTTGAAGTTGGGCCAAGCAGCTCGTTGGTGGCGTGTTACCGTAACGCCTAGTATAAACAATCTTTGTGGCGGTTGGTTTTACCTAATCTTTTCGACTGGGGGCTGGCCTGACATCAGTTACGAACCGTTCAGTGAAACTTACTACATTTGGGAGTCAAAGGAGCCTTCGTTTTCTTGTATGTACAGTTTGACTCTGTAGTGCCACAGAATTTTATTTTCAAAGCCAAGAGCCAAAGCAGATAAGAGCCACCAGTGTCTGACCCCTTTTTTAGATCCAAGTTTTCTGACTCTCATATGTAACACATCTTCAGATAAATCATGGAGACTACAACCAGTGTTCCTGCGCACTGTTAATAACAATATTGAATAACAATATTATATGCAATATGCAATATTATATAATAATGCAATAATGCAATATTTTTGGTTAGACCAGTGATTCTCAACCAGTGTCTTGGGGGCACTTTAGTGTCCTGTGGGAAATTATAAAATTGTACTTAATGGCTCAAAAAAGTATTTATTTAAGAGAAATCTTTGTTCTTCTATTTATGCCAGGGGGGCATAGTGACAGACAAAACAAATAAATGATCTTCTATTAGATGGCAGATGGCATTACATAAGTAATTATTTTATCCACTTTTTGTGACATTTTTGTTTGTTGGTGTGCCGTGAGATTTTTCAATTGTAAAATATGTGCCTTCGCTCCATAAAGGTTGGAAATCACTGAGTTAGACTGAATTTGGCAAAATATTGAATTAAGTGGTGGACCGGAATAAAGCTAAAAACATCCAGCTCTCGGTGGAGCAACTCATGAAATACATAATTGGAAAAAAGATGGGAAGACAAAAACTATATATTTATTCATGAAAATATTCCTAACCTCAACTAGTCACAACAGTTATGTTAATTTTATTTCACTTATTTTGCTGGTTCAGCCTCATCATCCTATACTTAGGGCTCACTGGAAAATAATGCAAATTTGGAGGAAAATATACAACTAATTAAAAATAATTACAATATTGCTAACTACAACTAGTCATGATTCCCATTGCTTATAGTTGTGATGAATTTTTTTTATTACCCCAAAATTGATGACTCACCATATCACTAATTGACTTAAGAAATATGCATATGATTCAGTAAGTAAAATAATAATAATAATAACTGCAATTGTCTGTCGACCAGTTCAGGGTGTACCCCACCTCTTGCCCAAAGATGGCTGGGATAGGCTCTGGCATGCCCATGACCCTTGTGAGGATAAGCGGAACGGAAGATGAATGAATGAATAATAATAAGAAGAAATCATCTGTGCTCGTCAAGTGAAAAACAGAGGCTCAAAAAGTGCAGTATTCTCAAACTCCCACCAGGTCACAGTAATGGGTTTACCATCATGTTGCTGTTCATACATGAACATTACACAAAGTACTTCTTCAAGTGGGATTTATGTACTTCGATTAGAACATTTGTAAACAACAAAAACATGTGGACATTTTTCAAAAAGAGCAGCACCAACAGTTAACCGGGTTTACCTCAGTCAATCTTAAAGAAACGCTCTTTGCGTTGCCCTCATTGATCTCATCCAGCTAATCACTCAAATGGATCATGCAGTGTTTTGTGACTTGTTGCCATGGTGACAAATTAATTAATAAGTATTTTATTTTTTCAGAAATGGTCATAGTTGAAGATTTATTTGAAATAAAAGTTTTCTTTAAGCCTCTCCTCTTCCTGTTAGCCATTTTGGAAATTACATCATTGTTGGACCTTTATGGGGAAGCTAAAATAGGCAACAGTAGTCAAAAAGTGGGTGTCCAGGAACAAAGGCGAAGAATAAGAGTCTGCTTTGGAAATGAAATATAGATTTTAAAAAATTATTTAAAAGAAAGCCCAAAATATATTTCCACATGTGGAAAAAGAGTGATAAAGGATTTTAAAAAATGTAAATTTTCCTTATTGTGGATCAAATTCAGCCTTCCCCGGAAAGTAGTATTTCAGCCAGAAGATCTGTCCATGACTTTCATGCCTCCTTTTCATTTTCCTGCCTCCCTTGTGTGTATGTGTGTGTGTGTGTGTGTGTGTGTGTCTGTGTGGGCAAGCCTCCCCTGTCCCCTTCTGCCCTCTTCACTCAGGGCAACTGCAGCGCACTCAGACTTTTGATGGCCCCATTTTCACAGGTCGAAGTGGGGAAAGTTCCCTTAATGCACACCTGTTTCATTTCAAGATATGTGTGCTGTGTTTTTGGTTTATTTTCCATCTGCAGGAGCAGCTTGTGCTGGAGGACGGAGGGAGTTTGAGCAATTTTTTCTGCTCAGTCTGCCCTAACCTCGAGCTCCAGTCAAATAAAAGGACACCCTAGTGTGTTCATGATAACAAATGTTTGCCTTATGAGGTTGTAGGTACTGTACTATACTGTAGTATCAGAGGCGGGGTGACATAAGGGGATGCCATAATGCAGGGACAGGTGTGCCAAGTTTAACAACCAACACTCACTTCTCACGCCTTAGCAGGTGTGAACCGCTAAGCTTTGCTTGAAACTAGGTAGGCACTGATTCCACTTTTTTTTTTTTTTAAACATTTGTTGACTTGAGCTGCCGTCCGTTGGGGGAATTTGCTGCAAATGTTTGCCAACATCTGGCTACAGCCGGCATCCCACTTCAACCTGCATACACAGAAAGACTATTCAACACACACACACAGACACATACGCACACACATGCACGCACACACACATACACACACACACACACACACACACACACACACACACAAATAGATAGAGTAGATGCACATACAGTATAATCAACCAGTGTGCTGCCAAGGCTTTTAAATGACATTTGTATAAGGGTCAGTGTGGGTTAATGAATTCTCCAAGCTAATAAGCAATGTCACATTCATTCAGTCATAACAGACTGTGAAAAGATCCCCGGCTGATCCATAGCTCTGTTTACCTGATTAATAATGCAATCGGGCTCCATTACTGACACTGAGCCCGATCAAGAGACTGCTTGTGGGGTCAGTGTGAGATAGATGTTGAACACATTCCAGGTAGACGTAAAACACAAAAACAAAACAAACAAAAAAAAAAGTATGGCGATTCACTTTAGTCCACGTATTGCACCACGACTGACACACAAATTGGCAAGGGAGTCGATGTTGTCCTTTAGCGGTTTCAGGGTTTAGTGCCTTCCTCAAGGACACCAGGAAGTCAACCAGCATCTCTCCAATAATTCACCACGTTTTTTGGCCATATCCTTTCCTCACAGACTTTTGCACCGCTGGGTACTTTGCACCGTAAACACGAGACTTGGAGATGAAAAACAAGTTCACTTGACGAACAAACGTTGTCTTTGAGCAAATAATTAAAACCCTAAAAAAAAAAACCTAAACGAAACCCTTCCTTAGTCAACTTATCGATTTAATACCCATCCATCGATTTTCTATCGCGCTTGTCCTCATTATGATCACGAGTGAGCTGGAGCTTATCCCAGATGACTTTGGGCGAGAGCCAGGGTACACTCTTGACTGGTCGCCAGCCAATTGCAGATTGATGTAATTTATCAATTAGGAATATCATTATGATATCATTCCAATAATAGTGGTAGGAGTAGCAGAAGCTGTGGAAGAATAGTAAAGAAATGTATTTCTTTTATCACTATTTTTGTTATACGCCTTTTTTCTAAGTTATCCACCTATTCATCCACCAAAATATTTGTTAATAGTTTTTGGTGGCTGTTGAGCTGCATCCTGTCCCACACTGGATTGGTTTCCAGGGAATCACAGGACACCAATAGACCAACAACCAGTCACACTCATATTTGCTTTTTATAGACAATTTTGTGTCTCCAATGAACCTAACATGCATGTTATTTTTTTATGTGTGAGGAATAACTGGAGAAAACCCACACAAGCATGGGTAGACCATGCAAACACCACACAGGAAGGCCAGAGCTCAAATTCAAACCCTGGACCTGTCTCGACTATGAGGCAGATGTGCTAGCACACCGTGCTGCCCTATCGTCATTTTTGTTGTTGTCACAACACGTTCATTATCACCACCGTTCTTCAATGACTGACTCGGAAAATTCAGATACTTCTAATCCCTTTTAAAATGATGCGTAGGGACCACTTTCATTGACAAAATATTGTATGTCTCCTTGCCCTATAAAATTTTGTGACCAGAAGGCCCCAGGTTTGATTCCCTGATGGGCAGCGGGAGTGAATACGCAGCCGGAGGAAATGTGCATTTAAAACATACAGTATGAATGACAAAAACAGAGTAAAAATCGTTAAGTGGCATTGGTTGCGGTGTCCCTGTGGACAGCAACCACTGGCACAAGTACCTGAATATGGTACGTTGAACCTGACGTGAAGTCAGTGAGCAGAGTCTCTGGGACCTCCAGGTACTTGGTCACTTCTGTGAAGACGGGATCCGGGTAAGGACACACTTCCTTGTACCTAGGAAGTATTAAGTCATCTCAATTTACAGCATAGCCTACTGATTCTGGTCCAAATAGAGAAAAATTATACCTGATGGTATAGCCGTCAATATTGGTGGTATCAGTCGGCATGGTCCAGGAGAGAAGAATCCCGTTGGAGCCTACAGCCTCTCCTTCTAGACCTGAAGGTGGACCAGGAACTGAAGACCAATAGTATGTTACTATTCTGTCACTAGGGATGAAACTATTTACATTTTACATGAACCACGTTAAACAAATTCAAATCGTTAGTACAGTGTGCAGTTCATTTAAAAAAAAAAAGATATTATTATTATTATTTTTTACTGTATACAGTCAAGTCAGAATTTAGACTTGTTAGCATTAAGCTAGTGGACTTCCATTAGACATAATCATGTGGTTTCGTTGAACAATTTAGATATACACTTTTTATGCGCCAAACAGGCCCTTGGAAATACTTTAAAAGTATTTTTTAAACGACTTAAAGAGTAAAAAGCACGCAGGAGGGATATATATACCGGGTGATTGAAAAGTAACTCCCTATTTTTAAGTACTTGTAATTTATTTCTGAAGTCTAATTTTTACAATAAATGAACATGTGAAGAAAGTGTATTGCATGGAGTTTGATTGAAAATTCGATATGGGCGCCAGCATGAGCCGCCAGTTTGTCAAGCCGCCTGGGAACCGCATTAACTGATTTCGCAAGGAACTCTTGTGGGAAGGAAGACATAACTTCTCGTATTCGCCCTTCAAATTCTTCCAAAGTCGTTGGTTTGGTAGAATAGACTCGCTCCTTTAATCATGGAACATACAAAAAAATATTACAACATATGAATAAATTATTTTTAAAATAGGGAATTACTTTTCTATCACCCTGTGTGTATATATATATATATATATATATATATATATATATATATATATTATATATCGCTCCATCACTGGCACGTCTTTGTATTTTGTGACACAGCATGTTATTAGCGATAGCATTCAGCTAACCGAATGAAGGTAAGAGTTATTGAGTTGTTCCCACCTTGCTGAGAAATTTCTGCCATTGTTAAACGGAAATAATGCTAGCGCCTTATTTTCAGTGATAATGTATTGCAGTGGTGGTTTTGAAGTGTAACAACCATTTGCTGGTGTGTTGTAGCTTGCTAGATTGTCCAGATGATTATTGAAGTTCTCAACAAAGGCCGGTTTGTGTTTGTGTTGCTGTATTGACAGATTACACGCATGTCCGTACAACAAACCTTCTTCCAGTTTACATTCTTGTGACCAATGAGGGAAGCAGACAGCTCAATCTTGCGATTTATGATGCAATTTGGGATCTTGCATGCAAGAAAATTAATTTAGTTTGTTGCTGTTTCAAATTTCTCATGTATAAAAAGTGCATAGGGTTGTTGATAATATATATACTTTATCGTCAAAGTACACCATGTTGTGTCTAATTTTTTTTGCTTACAATTCTTCCAGCAATATTGGATAATACTTAGTGTGAATTTTGGTTACTATCAATGTGAAGGGAAATTTTCATCCCTTTTCATCTCTCGCTGTCACTCGTTTCCATTCTTTTTTTACTTATCACTTATCGTAGCGCTGAAGAACACGAAGGACAGCATGAACAGTAACAGATTAAGTATGCTCGCGAGCACGGGGGCTTGTGCTCGCGTTTTCACTGATCTGAGGCTTCCCTTAAAAGTGACATTCAAGAGACGCTCAGCGCTGAGCTGTTCATCGTGTACTTCAAACACAAAGCACGTAAGTTAGCAGAGAGGAATTTAACAGACACAGTTACTAATACTGACACATTCTTGTTCTTCAATTCGATGATGACTCACTCAGAATAAAAAGACAGAACTGAACCTTTTGGAGTACAATGTCTTATCACCAGGCTGGTACCTTTAAAAGATATTGCATTTGTACCATAATAAAACTTCATTTTTACAGACAGTTCAATAATTAGGCCTGGCTGTAATGTGACAAGTATTGATTGTATCATTTGTTGTTGATGATGCTTCTGCGCCACTAATTTGACACCGCAGTAGAGTGGGCGGGGTGAGCAGTTGTTTTTTGCATGACACGGCCGCCCGCTTAATACATGCTGAATTCAGCGAGGCTACAAAAAGAGAGTGAAATGTGTACTACTATAGCGTAGTTACTTTTTCTTTTCTTGTTTTTTTCTCACAGATTCTCTGCTACGGACGTGGGGGCGCAAATGATTATGCCCAAAAAGGAGAGACGCAAGCACACACACAAAAGGCTTATAAGCAAAGGCTTATAATGAAAAAAAAAAAACCTGTTGGTTTTCTTTGTAATTAAGTACATTGGAACAAAATTGGAATTAAAAAAAAAAACTCACTAGAAAGTAAGAGAGCATTTTAACTTTCTTGTTTTGTTGCCCTCAAAATGCCGCAGCGAGGGATCGCAATAGACTCATACAGTAGTCTCTAACAGCGAACTATTGAAAGTACACGTGACCCAAATCAAGCATCGGGACGTCTCTCACCGCTCTCATTGGCGTTGAGCATGTGACTGACTCCCGGACTGATGTTGGTTGAAGACGCTGCAGTGACAGTCAGTGTGTATTGTGTGGATGGACTCACACTGTCCACATCAGCCTAGGGCAAACAAAGCAACAGCAACACACGACATACACAACATCAGGAAATATCACCACTAACAACACATAATCAAGTACAGTATGTGGTCTACAATTATTAGGGCCAAAGCATGGAGGTGCGAGGACCCTATTGAAATTACTTCCTTATTATTATCATTCTTCTGATGAATTAATCACATTTTTGAGGGTGTCAGAATGCCTGAAAAGCATGTGTATCCTGGTGAAAATACTGTATATACATTTTAAGGGTCCCAAACACGACCCCTCGAAACTCACCCAATAACACCCCTTGGAAAATTAGGGGGGGAAACGAGCCCCGGACACCAGTTTCACTGATCGGGATGAAAGTAGTTGGACATTTGAATCCTAAAATGACGCACGAAAAAGTCCCAAGGACCCATGCCCGAAATTGAACAGGAAGTTGGTCAATATGGTTTGAAGCAGACATTTTGAGTGAATTCCACGGATTGTGCTTTGACTAACTCTGACTAAAAAATTCAACCAAATGAGCCCCAATTTAACAGAATCCTAAACAGATAGGAGTGACTAAATTGCTAAAGTTTTTTTTTTGTTTGCCTCAACTGTGGCCAGCGCATGGCATCAGAGTTTGGTAATCACTTCAAGGATTGACCATGAAAAAGGGGTTCAGGGCCTATTCATTGCTCTTCGCAGATTTATTTTAATTGATTTTTAACTCAAATGATGAGTTATCTTTGCTAAGGCCGAAGGCTTTACGATGCTGATTAGGCTTATCACTGCCATATAAACCATCAGTGGATATTTAATAGATACCTCCCAAAATAATGCCCGACATTGGGAACTTACCTTTGAGTGAACAAGAGCCACGCAGAGTCTGAGCAGCAGGATGCGATAAAAGAAGGCCATGACGGAAAGGGGAGTTCAAGGTTTAGCTGAGTCGCACTAGTGCTGAAGTGCATCCAGAGTCACTGCAGGTAATCCGTGCGGCTGAAGAATGCCAACAAGCTGCTTCGTGCCGTGACTGGACCTGGCAAAGTTAGTCATGGAGAGACTAACCAGAGCCATACAGTTTTCCAACGTTTTGGTGTTAAGGACAGAAGACAGTGAATGCGTTCATTCCCTACTAGAGCAAATAAAACATTCAGGGTTAAGCTCATGGAGCCAACTCAATAAGTCATGAGATCTGTTACTCACCTGTACGTGTGTGTATGTGATGGTTAGGGTTACATTTTGGAGAGTGGGGGTATGGGACACATGGCAACCGGAAAGAACCAAGATGGGGTGAAGCCTGGCTGAACGTGTGTGGTACAATTCTGCACTGTAATGTCTGACCAGCATAAACTGTGCTAGGATTGAGAACCTCTGACGCATACTAAAAACAATATAACAAATGAACACCTTTTGAGCAACCCTGTATTATTTTTATTTGTGTTTGACCAAATACGTGTGTACACGTGCGTGATGTGCTCCTTATGAGTGCAAAACCGGACTGCATTCAGGGTCCCTCATGCTCTTAACGCTTATGCTGTAGTGTAGTCACTCACACACTCACACACGCGTGCGCACGCATGCCCATGCACACACACACACACACACAGGCGCGCACACGCGTGTGCGCACAAGAAAGTAAAGCCTCAGTGACTTTCAGGGACAGCATGTAGAAGCAAGCTTGGTCATTCTTCCTGGCCGAGGCCCTATGTGGATCATACATCTTTAAACGGCTGGAAACTCAATCTGTCAGGCGCTGACAGCAGTTGCTTAGCAACTAACAGGTGAGCGTGGAATGTGACGCAAACGTGTATATTGAAGAAATACTATTTTGTGTTTTACAGAAATGACATCATCAAGTGGTGCTCGATTGATGTCCCACCTTGTAGTCGTCCATCTGTCCTGGTGGGGGTTCCAAACACGGAGCTTGCCACTTGCCCCGCCAGCGCCAATTTCCGTGGCGCCTAGCGGGACTGGAGACGAGACAACATAGTGACAGCATCAACGCTCACTTTGAATTTGAGGGTTTCTTATTGAACCAGAAGAATGGAGCTAAATTTAGCACGTTTCAGATCCACTATCCATCCATCCGTTTTCTATCACTGGAGCCCATCTCAGCTGACTTTGGGCGACAGGCGGAATCCACCACGGACTGGTCGCCAGCCAATGGCAGGGAACATAAAGTGGCTCTAAAAAGTCTCCGCAACCCTGCGCAAATGGCAGGTTTTTGTAATATAAAAAAATGAGATCAAGATAAATAATATTAAAACGTTTTCCACCATGGCTGATAACCTGTGCAACAAATTTTTTTCTGTATCATTTTGACTGGGGAAGTAAATATAAACAACTGAGATAATGTGGTTGCACACGCGTGCACACCATCTTATACTGTAACTACGATGTGGCTGTGTTCAGAATTAACCAATCACATGCAAACGCATGTTAAGTGGGTGTCAGCACACACTTGCCACCATTTAAAGCACCTCTGATTAACCACACAAAACAATTTCAGATGTTCTAGTACATGCTTCCTGAGATTGTGTTTGTTTGTTTTTTATGCTTTCTGGCAAAAGCCTTTTTGCTCACACTGACTGCTATTTCAATTGTTCTTAATTCTTTATACCTTGTGTGCGCTGCTACCACTTTGCTTCAGTGTTGGTATGGTGTTCTTTGGGTGAGGTGCAGTGTTGAGTTCATGACAAATCTTTTTGGAATCGTGACCAAAACCTTCAATGTTGACGTCATTGGACCATAACACATTTTACCACATTTTGAAACATTGAGAGATTGCAAACATTATTTGTTACCAAGCCACAGTTTAAAATAAATTGAACAACAGTTTGTCAAATCGTTTTCCGTATTTCAAAACTAGTTAGAGGTTGTTTTCCCAAAGAGACTGTAGGCACCAAAATGTAAGAAACTTAAATGGTGACGATGCTGGATTTACACTACGGAGTTCAAGTGATACTATTCCTATGTTTTGTTCTCAAATGTCACAGTTGGGATATGCATCATGACAGTGTAAATAGGGGGGGGGGGGGGGGGGGGGGGTAAATGCATCGAAGCAGACATCTTGGGATCAGAAGCAGGCCTCTTCCAGATATGGATACAATTTCAATACGTAAAGAATATCTCCTAATGTGAGCGCAGCATTAAAAAGCCCACATTAAAAACAGCAACTGCAAATCGAAACAACAGAAAAAGTCCATTTAATATGGTATCTATATATGATATATTTGAGGTGTGTTGATTATTAAATAAGCAAAACAGAGCCAAGCAAACTAAATGGTATATAACATTTCATGTTTGTATTATTTTCGAAATATTGTTTAATTAAGTGCTGTCACAGCCCACTGTTGATTCTTGTAGCATTTTTAAGTGCAGTTTGGCCGATTTGTTTCATTACATTAGTGTAAACAACCCATATTCAACGTGTCCCTTGAAATTTACTTGGAAATTGATGGAATAACGGCGTTAAATCTGAATTGGGCACTTGGGTAAAGTAATAAATCAGACAAAAACACATTTAAAGCTTTTATTGACCTATTCTGGTGCGTCAGTAAGAAGGTGGAACGAGTATTGTCTTTTAACAGTACTTCTATAGAAAATCGGGCTCATGCAAGACGTCAGTTGGTAAAGACCCATGTTCATCTCCTCAAAAATATTCTACATTATAATACATTTTTTGGGCTAAAAATGATCAGTTGTCAAAAATAAGCAGGATACAACATGATTGTAAACTTCCCTACAATGGTTAAGTGGATGGGTACAGTCGATATGAGTGTATTTAAATTTTTTTTTAAATAAAACAAAAATTCTTTCAATCTAAAACAGTTCCAGGGTGTCAAATAATCCCAAGGATCAAGAGTTACAGTACATCTTACACACTCTATCCAGTGGCTTGCTGAAAATGGCCTATTTTGGGGGGTTTGCCCTCATCCCTTGAGCCAATGGCGAGTCCGGCTTTAGTTTCCATGACAACTCGATGCAGAGTTTGTGCTTGGCAACTGCAGTTGCCACATCTTGCCGGCGAGAGAGAGAGAAATACTCCTTTTTAGGGCCGCACTCAAATCAGCTTGTTTTTAAGGGGGTGGTCAAGGCAAGCCAATTTTATTTACACAGTGCCAATTCACAAGAGAAGTTATCTCAAGGCAGTTTACACTTTGGGTAGGTCAAGTACCACACTCTTCATACATTAAAGAAAATCAACTAAACCCCACACAAGCAAGCACTTGGCAACAGAGGCAAGGAAAAACTCCCTCGAAGGAAGAAACCTCAAACAGAACCCAGGCCCTGAAGTGAACCCGTCTGGTGCCGTCTCATTCAAGTGGGATCACAAATCAGCAAAATTCTGAACGGCTCGTCGACATTGACGTTTTCGGAATTAGGCAGCTAACAAAAGTTTTATTTGGTTGTTTAATTTCACACTTGATGGGTGAGCAGGCATTCCACAACTATTCTATTTGTATCCAAGCAAATAAAAAGACAATTTTCCATAATATGTCCCCTTTGAAGCACTGTATTACCTTGATCTCTAAGTGCTGTACAAAATCTAATGTGATACCTTCCCTGTACTACGTCATACATGCATCACAAATCTTCGAGCCCTCTGTTATTTCCTTGCCGGAACCTTTCATTCAGTTCCACTGGCAGGTACAGTCCAGGGGCTCTTGAAAGCGGTACGCCACCCTGGTGGCATTGCGTGTGCAGTAGAGCGCCACTGAGCGGGACTGCAGTCCGTTCTCACGGCAGCACTTGCAGAACCTGGCGTGACTGTTGATGTTGAAGTTGAAGATGGTGGCCGACGGACATTTTCCATCACAGGAGAAGACTGTCACCTGTAATAAGGCCGGGGCACAGTGTGAAGGCAGATGTATAGGCTAAAGTGAACCTCGTTCATCCTGGGGGATATCTGTGGTCTATAAATACCATATAAACACATTTAAATATACAGTGTGAGGAAAAAGTATGTGAAGCTTTTTTTCTTAAATTTCCTCCTTCGTGTTCTCCCTTGTACCTCACCATTGTTTGACGTATGGTAGATTTGTCAACAGATATGTTGGCATTTGCTCGTAATTTCTCACTGACACTCTAGGGTTCTTTTTTTACCTCATTGACCATTGTGTCCTGTGCTCTTGTAGTCTCCTTTAAAGGACGGCCACTCCTTGGAAGAGAAGCAACAGTGTTGAACTTTCTCCATTTATTTAACCATCGCGTGATGAACATCAAGTATTTTAGCGATACCTTTTGTTTTTTAACCTTTTCCAGCTTTATACAAGTCATCAATTCTTAATCGTAGGTCTTCTGAGCAAGGCATGGTACACATCAAGCAATAGTTCTTGACCAGAGACAATTGTAAACTGGTTGTGTGTTTTCTCGTGACCAGAGCAGCTTTCAGCCACATCTCCATTCTTGTCTCATTGATTGAACTGGCTTACACCTGACTGATTAACTCTTGGAGAATTTGTAACTGAGAGGTTCACTCACCTTTTCCTCCCTGTCCTGCAACTGTTTACATTTGCAATAAAAATATGAAAACAGAATTATTTAAGTGGTATTAGTTTCAGCAAATTCTCTGCTAGACCACGTTTTATGACCAATTTATGCAGATATGTAAGAAATGACTAACGTGTCACATATTTTTTACTCCCAACTGTATTTGATCACAAACAAATTTAAACATAAAATAGAAAACACTGTACGCATTGAAGTGTCCGGGTGGCTCAAGCGATGGTGAGTCTGTGTGTGAGTGTCCGGGCATGAGGTGTGGCGGACAGCAGGTTTTGCATGAGTGTGCTCATTACGTTTTAGCGGCGGGCGTTCAATAAACAGCCATAAAGAGCATTGGTGACAGTTGCTCTTCTTTCCCAAATGTGAGGGCATTTGCCATTAGTAAAACATAAAAGCCCATAAAAAAACAATTACTACCAAATATAGATTGATGCAATTTAGCAGAGATTTCCCTCACAGAGAGATATTTTTCACACAAAAAAAATCTGTGACATAATGAGGGTCAGAACGAGGATCCGCGATATAGTGGGGAACACTGTATTGTAATTGTGTGCGTGTGTATGTTTTCTCACAGGTGTGTTGCTCCTGCAGTCATCTTTACGTATGGTGGTCCGGATGGCCACTCGCTTGCATGTCTTACCGTCCTCTTTGCCTGTACTCACGTTCACAGAAAACCACAAAAAGTAGACGAATCACTCACAGACACTCTCTAATATAATTCAATACAAGCACTGTATCAAAAATGATACCTTGAAAAAAAATAAAGCCGCAAGCATCGATGAGTGGGCCCTCGATTTTTCATTGCGAATGTTCAAAATGATCAGGAAACTTTAATGCTTTGCTCCGCCCACGTTAGATGCCGTAGGCAAAAAGCTCAGCAATTTATCGTTGTGTATTTTGATTTTCTTACAATATGTAATCATCAAATTTCTTGCGATAGCGAATTTTTGTTTTTCGTTCGTTGTAAGCTATAATCATAAATTATATTTCACTCTGTGAAGTGTGCAGTGAATTTATATAAAATTGGAGTTTCACTTTTTGAAACAAAGTATTCCTCGATATTGTCATTTATCAAGACACACCTGTATATGAAGCTACAGTGTGACTCAAACTGAGCATCATTGTGTTTAAATGTGTTTGATACAGCACTTGTACTGGATGTCATTACAGTATAAATTCATGGTTACCGAATATTACCATTCAATGTAAATTATTATAATTGGCAAAAATGATGATGAATGACAAAAATATAAATAAACACACACATCTACACGCACACACACCTACACGCACACACACATTCTTATTAGGGACCCTGTGAGGACTATTGAGCTGGATGTTTTGTTGCCCAGCAGCAGCTATTTTATTGGGGTGCTCAGACTGCGCTTGGCTACAATGGAGAATGAAGATAATTGCAAGTCAATCAATTGGATCAGGCCTCATCGTCTAATATCAAGCAGCACATACCTGTGTCACAGTTAGTACTACCGGTGGGGGTTATGGGATTAACGGTAAAGGGTAAAACACCCACTCCAGCACCTGGTAGCATCGTCAGGACAGCAAAGAAAGAAAGCGCCGGGAGAACACAAAAACCATTAAAAGAAAAAACAACATCAAGAAGTCAACATGGCACAGACACAGCACAGAGAGGACGCAGGGCGCTAGCATGCACATGCACTTCCACACCTCAACAACAAAAGGAACCTAAATCACATAATGCGTGAAGACAACCTCTGCGCTAGCTCACAACCTCACCGTGGAGCAACTGCAAGGTCAAAGCAGGCAAGCGGTGAAGAAACAATCCACTTTCAATCACCCGGAGCGTACCATTACTGGATTGATGCACAGATGATTATAACTTTCCTTTTTCCCGCCTGTCGATCACCAGACCAAAGTCGCAGATTGTAGGGAAAAACAGGCCAAGCGTCAGGATTGATCGCCAGTTGCTACAACAGGCCACGCACCCCTCATAAAATTCAGCCAATAAGCCCATCCGCTGTCAGGCAACAAGGCACTCACCCTTCTCAAGCATTAATAAACGCAGACACTCACATGTCCTGCAGCAGCCGTCCAAGTACCTCTGAACCACACCACCTTTCTGCAAGTAGAGAACAATACTTACCACTTCTGTTTAATTGTATGATTATATATCTTCATTTTGACGTGGTATGCCAGCTCAGAAGCCCGAAACATGAGTAAAAATAGGAATAAAGGGAAACATTTGACCAAATTAGCACACATCCATCCATCCATCCATCCATTTTCTGTACCGCTTATCCTCACTAGGTTCGCGGGCATGCTGGAGCCTGTCTTAGCCATCTTCGGGCAAGAGGCGGAGTACACCCTGAACTGGTCGCCAGCCAATCGCAGGGCACATATATAAACAAACAACCAGTCGCACTCACATTCAATTAAACTACCATGCATGTTTTTGGGATGTGGGCGGAAGCCGGAGTACCCGGAGAAAACCCACGCAGGCACGGGGAGAACATGCAAACTCCACACAGGCGGCGCCGGGATTTGATTTGCTAACCAGTCGTCCACCGTGCCGCTTTTTATCATATTTATTTATTAAAATAATCTGTGAAAAAAAATCAGCCCTATGTGCCCCCATCATGTACCTCTAATATGATTTTTAAGAAACTACCACGCCCGAGGACAAACAACCAATCCGAGATTGAAGCTGTGACTCATGAAGTGTCATTCATTTCCCATTCACTCGCGGGCACACCCCCACTGCCTCACGCTCATCTGCTACCTGCATGGCCACCGCCGCAAAATTCAAATAAAAAATTTGCTCATCCTTCAGTTGCTAACAACTGGGCATAAGAGTAGCGTACAAAAGCAGAGCAAAGGAGCTCAGGCAGCTGAAGATTCAGAAGCTATGCCGAATTAGCAACCATTCTGCTCAACAACCCACAACGAGACAAAAAATAAGTTGTGTAAAGTAATAATTTTGTAAAAAGTTTAAGTGGAATTCAAAATATTGAACAGCTACTGTATCATATTGGAACCTAATTGATTGGTTGAATATTTTTGGGGCATGAATACACAATCACAAACAATTGAGAGGATGTCTGGTGTGATAAAGTAGCTATATATAAAAAGTCTACACATCCCTGTGGAAGTTTTTTGCGTACTATGGCTTGTGCTGTAAAATGTGATACAAACATCATAATATGCGGTCCCGACCATACAAAAGCCTTTGAAACTTCACAAAAGCAAACGCCAGTGTTACGTCATCTTCACAAACTCTTTTTCAAAGTTCTGAGAGCCATGAATGATGCAATAAATAAAACCATGAGGTGACTACCCCTGTGTATTAGGGGGATATTAATCTAATCGTGGTTCAAGGGCTTCCTTCTGCAACAAAGCAGTACAGCGATCGATGTTTTTTTAAAAAAATTAAAAAAGTAAAAAAAAAAAGGCTTACTCAAATGCATCTAACCTTATGCTGCAAGGCTCCCACAGAGTGAAGGAAAAGGTGGAGTTTGAAATTGGTTAATAACTCGTAAAAATAACAGACAAATTGTGGACACTCCAAATAGTATTCCATCCATCCATCCATTTTCTGAGCCGCTTCTCCTCACTTGGGTCGCGGGCGTGCTGGAGCCTATCCCAGCTATCATCGGGCAGGAGGCGGGTTACACCCTGAACTGGTTGCCAGCCAATCGCAAGGCACATACAAACAAACAACCATTCACACTCACATTCACACCTACGGGCAATTTAGAGTCTTCAATTCATGCATGTTTTTGGGATGTGGGAGGAAACCGGAGAGCCCGGAGAAAACCCACGCAGGCACGGGAAGAACATGCAAACTCCACACAAGCGGGGCCGGGGATTGAACCCCAGTCCTCAGAACTGTGAGGCAGACGCTCTAACCAGTCGTCCAACGTGCCACCACCAAATAGTATTGATTTGTGAAAAAATATGAAAATGACCATATTTGGACAGCGCCACAGGTTTTCCCACTGACAGCGATGAAATCCTATGACCACGCATGACCATTTTTATTAGATATTTTCAATTCAATGCTTTCAACTTTGTGGGACCATCTCACATGTCCAACATCCATTCCATCCATCCATTTTCTACACTGTTCCTCACTCGGGTCGCGGGCGTGCTGTAGGCTATCCCAGCTAACTATGGGCAGGAGGCGGGGTACACCCTGAACTGGTCACCGGCCAATCGTAGGGCACATATAAATAAACAACCATTTGTACTCACATTCACACCTACAGACAATTTAGAGTCTTCAATTCAGCTACTGCGCATGTTTTTGGGATGTGGGAGGAAACCGGAGTTCCCGGAGAAAATCCACACAGGCACGGGGAGAACATGTAAACTCCACACAGGCGAGGATGAATATTGCAATATTAGTCATTTGAACTGCTCTAAGTGCTAGAGGACTCTGCATCTTTTTTCACAATTGTCAAAAAAAAAAAAAAAAAAAAAATGTACCAGCATTACCAGATAACTAGCAACCCTTTACTGCTCAGTGACTGTTTTTTTTTGTCAATGTCTTTATGTCTCCAAAGTGTTCTCTGTCAATTGACTGTCTGTTGTCGTACTAGAGCGGCTCCAAATACCGGAGACAAATTCCTTGTGTTTTTGGACATACTTGGCAAATAAAGATGATTCTGATTCTGATGAACCGGGAACTCAGAACTGTGAGGCAGATGTGCTAACCAGTCATCCACCATGTCTCTTTTTATTTTTACTTGCTGAAGCCATGTGTGACAATACTTTTGTCCATCTTGTGTACAGACACCTGTCCTTGGTCCCCAACCTGAGTGCACTCGGTTTCATTGAAAGGTGGGCAAACCACGCCAGACCCTAGAACCACGGCCCCCACCGGTGTTTCCATGCAGTTGTAACTGGTGCAGTTCTCCACCCAGGAGCTTCCCACCTGCACACACCCACTATTCCAATCAATTTCACTTAAAAAAATAAAAATATATTGTTTAGTTTTTGTTTGCTCTCACGGTAAAAAGCTCTGTGGTCCCATTGTTGCTGGTGAATGCGCAGGAGATGTTTTTACAGGAGCCGCAGCACACCTGAGGGTCAGCAGATGATACGTATACCTGGTTCTGTTGAGACAGAAGAAGAAATTACCAATAATTGGGTCACTTTGAGCATTTTCCAACACTTCGGATCAAAGTCAGCAAAGGCCCCATTATCGGATGTCTCTCAAAGATTATTCTGAGCGATTATCCTGTGGTATGGGGTGTGTTAAGTGTTATTTCCCCCCACCAATCTGCTCGGAAAACTACCTAGCCAACAATCGTAAATGTTAATCCTGTTCAATATTTACAATAGCAAATACGTTTCCAGCAGTCTGGATGCCTTGTGGCACAATGCTGCCTCTCACAGGTCACTCTTGGTACTATGAAAGACATCTGGTTTGCTGGAGGAGACTTGCGATTGTCGGTGGAGATATCACTATGTGTGAAGTCATGTCAAGAACACGACCTAGTAGAAGAACAATAAGCACACACTTGCCCATCATTTCCTCATCATGGTTGGTGTCTCATGTCAAAAATTGGTTAAGATGTTAAACAAAGGTATGTGTGTATGCTTTAAAGCTAACATTACATATATGAAAATGCACTAAATATGCTGGATACATACAGGTTTACATTGCTGGGAGCAGTTGGCTGAAGTGATTTCCATGGCATAGAAGCCTGTGTTTGGATCTTTGTGATGCAGGCATTGGACAGTATAGCACAACTCTGTCTCAAAGTACTGAATGAGGGATTGGCCCGGTCCCAGAACTGTTACTCCTTGGAAAAGGCACACCTCTGCTTTCTCTAAAGGGAAGCACACACAAGCATTAAATCAATAATTACACGACAGAGGAAGACCAAAAACCCTTTTATGGAAGGTGGGTGGGGTGCCAGGGAGCCCTGGATGGCCTGGCACCCCAGTGTGTTTTTTCATGCTCGCATTCCACATACGGCATGCGTGTCGAGGACAGCCACAGTCGCTGCTGCTGATGTCTGGGACCTCGAATAGAACCTCCCCCTGAGAGAAGATAAAGCGCTCTGGCTAAAGCGATTCTGCTGTCTCGGTGTGAACAAAACCCTGCTTTAGAGTTTTAATGCAGCTTACTTACAAGCTGGCACACTTGGAGAGCACTGTCCTCACACTGACATTCTGGGAGTGACAGAGGCAAAAGCATACTGTGTGAGGTTTAAACACAAAAAACAGAGAACTTGATTGAAACTAAAATGTTTAGGTACCACAGTGCTGCTGCGGACAGCAATAGCCCGATGGAGTGGTTTCAACCAAAGTAAGACCCGGTGCACAGCTCACAGATGATTTGGGACACTTGTTGACATCACACACTGTAACACATGGGAAAGATTTTAATGAATAAAATTATTAGCGCTGTCAATCGATTCATATTTTAAATCAGATTAATCACACTTACATTTTGATTAATTGCGATGAATCACAGGCACCAAATATACCACACACAGTACCACATTTTGCTTTGAGATGGTATTTTAAACTTGTTGTGCTGTGATGAAAAGAATGAGGGACTATGTGCAAGAATGAGGTACTATGTGCAAATTACTATTATTATTGTTTGTTTTTTGTTTTTTTCAATAGTCCCACCGGTTCGACTTTTGAAGCAAAATTTGTCGCTGAGCACACCAGTCAGTCTCCTCACTTAACTTTGCACTGGCAGAAGCAATGACCTGATGACTGACTTTATAGCAACCTGCTCCACATTTCAGATATTCATCCGCAGTTAAGGTAAAGAGGGTGTGTGGTCAAAATAAATTCTGTGATTAATCCAATAATTCCAAAATAAATTATGTGATTAATCCAATAATTATTTTTGTGATTCATCTTGAGTTAACTTTTACATCCCTAAAGAATATATACAATAAAACAAAATAAAATATATTCATCCATCCATCCATTTTCTGAGCCGCTTCTCCTAACTAGGGTCTCAGGCGTGCTGGAGCCTATCCCAGCTATCATCGGGCAGGAGGCGGGTTACACCCTGAACTGGTTGCCACCCAATCGCAGGGCACATACAAACAAACAACCATTCGCACTCACATTCACACCTACGGGCAATTTAGAGTCTTCAATTCATGCATGTTTTTGGGATGTGGGAGGAAACCGGAGTGCCCGGAGAAAACCCATGCGGGCACGGGAAAAACATGCAAACTCCACACAGGCGGGGCCGGGGCTTGAACAAATTTTTAATATGGTTGTCTTATTTTGTAGCTAAAATATATAAAATCCATCCATCCATCCATTTTCTGTACCGGTTATCCTCACTAGGGTCGCGGGCGTGTTGGAGCCTATCCCAGCTATCTTCGGGTGAGAGGGGAGGTACACCCTGAGGTGGTCTAGCCAATCGCAGTATATAAAATACATAATTTAAACAAATTATAATAATGCCACAAAATTACATATAAAATATTTCATATATATTTATATATCATATATAAATATTTGATATATTTTCTGCAGTCCAGACCTGTCTCCCATTGAAAATGTGTGGCGCATTATGTAGCGTAAAATATGACAACGGAGACCCCGGACTGTTGAACAGCTGAAGCTGTACATCAAGCAAGAATGGGAAAGAATTCCACCTACAGTATATATATATACATATATATATATATATATATATATATATATATATATATTTACATGTATATACAGTATATACGCACATTAGTATATATACATACAGTACATACACGTGTATACACACACACGCATGCTTACAAGCACACATAGAGAAAAACAGTTGAGATATAGAGCCTACACTAATAAAATCGCAACAGCCATAGCAAAGGTAAAAACAAAAAGCTGGAATAATTAATATTACTATGCCATATGGCAGCACCGCTCACCACAAAGATAGTGTGGGCAGCAGCTTTGGGTGGTGTTCAAATCCACAGCCAGGATTTCTCCTTGCAAGCAGGTAGGAACTGGCTCCATGCACGATTCACACACTGCACGGCAAAACACACCATTATAGCCCTTCAGATGATGGAGGTGCCCATAATAAACAGTCACACTGCTCCTTAAAGGGGACACATTATAAACAATTGACTTTTTATTTCTTTTATCTGAATAGTTGAGTCTCTGGAGCACCTGCCCACCCATCATGTGTGAAATTAAACAACCAAGTGCATCTTTTGTAAGAGGCCTATTTCTGAAAATGTGAGCAAGAAGTGTGACCAGATCCAGAGCCACTTTCAAGCAACTCTACACTGTCTGAAAAACTATGATGCAGAAATAGCCCACATTTCCCACCACAGGTTCAGTTGTCAGGATGGGTTGAATTCTTGACTTATCCTTGGGGTATGTTGGTGAAAGAAAAAAAAATTGGGAAAAAAATGCATAATATGTCTCCTTTAATGTTTTAATAAATCTCTGGCCTACCACAGAGGTAAGAATAGCAGCACAGTTTCCCCCAACGTATCTCCACTAAAAACTGGTCTTCCCTACAGTTGGGGATGAGTGCAGGGGGACACGCCGCAGGGTCACACTCTGAGGAAGAGGGGTGACAACACAGCGTTAAAGCATGTCAAACAATTTGCTGGTAATAGTGCTTGTTCTCACCGCATCGGTACTCTGGACAGCAGGAGAGGGCGCTGTAACCGATCACCAGTCGGTCGCCGTGGTCACAAGCTGGTGCTTCACTGTCACATTTGGTCATGTTGCATTCTGGATGCAAGGACATGGTCGAAGATGTACGATTCTGTCACTTCATGAAAACACTTGACCCACGTAACGTTGTACCAGTGCACATTTCAGTGAGATTTTAATTCCTAACCCAAGTGTATCAATTACTCATGGGTCGATTGATCACGCCTTCCGAGTGGGGTACGCGTAATTTGTTTCCTGTAATTGGCTGGTGACTAGTCCTGGGTATAACCCGCCTATTACCCGATGTCTACTACTACTGTCACATGTATACAAATAGTTGTGTATACAATACACGTGTACACAAGAGTCAAGGGCTAAGAGCCAGTTCACCATCTGGAAGAGTTGTGTTTAACAAAAGAGTTACTCTATGTTATTCAGTACACTAAAAATGCATTATAAAATAAAGACAAAAGGTCATTCTAGTTATGCACAAAGCGCATACCACAAATGTACCCAACCATGGCACAAAAAAAAAAAAAAAAGTACAGTAACCGTGAGTAACCTGTACTGTCCCACCCCTACAAGCCACTCGTCCGCCATACTGCCTGCTTATGTGGCTTTGAGTAATATTGTAAGAATACCAATAATTGTGATTATTTTGGTCATGAAAATCATAGGATGTCATAGTCACGCTATTTCATCTTGACACTTGACCTCACCACAGATCTTCTTGGGGCAGCAGGCGCCTTCCTCCAGCACGTCAAGCACGTACTCGCCCTGCCTCTCGCACAGCGGCGTCGGAACAAAGCCGCAGTCGGGGTCCACAGCCAGCACGGAGCCATTCTCCATGCACTTGTACAGGCAGCAGCCTTGAGCGGAGCCGTTCCACACCTCACCAGGGGCCCGGGGCCTGCCTTCACTGTCCGTGCATACTATGGAAGCCAGATAATAATTCACAGATGGGCAAGGTAGTCATTTTCCGTTTTTTTCCGACATATATAATTTGCAGGTGACTGCCGCCTGCTCAAAAATCTATGACATCACGAAAACTATTATTTTCTGACTAGCATTGCTCTAGTTGCGTGTTATTTTCAATTACAATTGCAGTACAGTGAACCTCCATTTGTCACGGAGGTTACATACTACACCTGTAATAAGTGAAAATCAGTGCTATAGTGAGACCATATAAACAGTATTTCGTTTTTCTTTTAGTTTTAACCCACACATTTAAACTTATTAAAACACCTTGCAAACATACTTGAAGACAAAAATATTGTTACTGTAAATGAATAAAATGCATTGAAAATGACGTATATATTGTAGCGTCTATGTACATGCAAGCGTCTTTAAGAGGTGGGGCTTGGTAAGTAAGTATACTGTAAAATCCCATAAAAAATGATCTCTTAAAACAGAGGTGATGTGAAGGATGAACAGCGAAAAAGAAGAAGCGCTGTGAATAGAATTAACATGCTTTCTTTCCTACAGCAAATGTGAGAGACGGTTTTGTGGGTTTTCAAATAGGACAATTTGCATGTAACCAAGCATCTCTGATTTCTCCGGAAAAAAAATCTTCACAAGCATGTCAGGTCTAAAAGTAATAAAACTCATGAAATGGAGTGAACCAAACATTAAAATCACCGTAAGTTATGGTAATTTTTAAATCACTTTGTTTTAAATTAAAATTTTGAATTTCCGCAATACACAGGGCCAGCAGTTTTGAACAAACTACAAATTCACCTGGCTCAGACATATTAAGGAAGGCATACTGTACTTTGTGATGCAAGCCAGATGCATTGTGCATGCGCAATTGCAACAGCACAAGCTGGTCCACAATTTAGTTTATTTATTACATTTTTTTAACGGATCACAGAAAGATGTTGCTGCCTTTCAGTGCGACTCACCGCAGCGATCCTCGGTCACGCAGTGCGGGGAGTCGGCGCGATGCAAGAGGGTCCCGCCACGGCAAACGCACTCTTCCCGGACGAAGGGGCAAGCGGTCTCCTTGTAGTAGTCCCTGTTTAGACAGGTGAGGCTGGCGCAGGTGTTCACGCAAGGACGATACTCCTTACCGGGGGGGCACCGCAGAGCTGCGGGAGAAGTGATGAGCTTTGAGGCCATGAGTTTAATTTTTTCCATGACCAAGCTTGTAATTCAATTTATTCATATATCAAATCAATTTTCCTCTTTGAAATGTACTGAAATGTCATCAATACGTTCCAGCCCCCAAAAAACAACCACACATTTTTTTGCTGTGTTGTCAATCAAGGAAATTAGCACTGTGTTGAATATGAAAAAAGAACAAATAAAAAAGAATGCAAAGAAACAAACTGGTTTCATAAAGTGTAATTACAGTACATATTGTAGAATCCGTGTGTTGAATGTGTGCCATTAAGGGGTGTGTCCTTTTGAGTGATGTCAGGAGTTGAAGTTGCATTAGCCAGTTAGTCTGGGTGTGAGCATCTAAGCGTGAGTTATAGCCTACAGCAGCCCCTTGTGAGTGTTCATATTTTGTATTTGTGCGTTTGACGGTGCTTCTTTGACAGGGCATCACAGTACCTTAATTGCTCCATTTTTTCACTTTGTTTGAGGCATATCAGAAGTTTAGTCAGACCCCAAATTTTGACTCTCCACATAGAGCAAAAAAACGGCTCTTAACTAAAAAAAATACTTGTTAAGTCGGGGCATTCTTAAGTCAAGGTACCACTGTATCTGTATCTGCATCTGTGTGTGTGTGTGTGTGTGTGTGTCTGTGTGCGTGCGTGTGTTCTCACGGCAGAAATTGTGTCGTCTCCAGCTGACGCACACTTGGTGCGTGTAGCAGACGGCCACGTACGCCGCCAGAAAGTCACACTGGTGGTCCTTGTAGTGCAGGTCGCCTGCCCACATGATGTCACAGAATTGATCCGGAGGCACCTGCAAAGCACATAATCCAATGTCATAGTCCTCTGTTCATTGGGGACTCCTATGGTATGCTGTGATGTATTCTCTGAATACTGTCATGAGGCAAAGAGGCAAATCATGCTTTTAAAAGACGCACCTTGCTATGGCACGATATGAAGGCTCTCTGGTGGAGCATGTAGAGACAAATAGAGCAATCCCCGATGGTGCAGTTGTCACCGACCCTGCGAATGTGCTCGCTTTCGTCGGGCGTGGGCACCCTCCAAGCCTGTAGGAAGAGGATCATGTCTCCCACCTCCCTCACCACGGTGCCATTGGGCAACCTCAGGTCATTCTCCGGGTTGCCGTCGCAGTAACCTGCCGTGACGGGTAGACACGAGGTCAACGCCAAATGTCTGCTCGTGTTTATTCGATTCCCTCATCGAGCCTTTGCCGTGATGGTGACACTCACCGCACAGGCCTCGAGTGTACACAGATGCTTCGTTTGGCGTGATGTACTGCAGCACCATGATCCCAGTGCTGTGATACCACTGTATGCTGACATGGCCAGGTGTTTTGATAAGATACATAGTGCCGGTGTCTTCCACATGAAGAGAGTGGCGGGAGAACGGCAGCCTAGTTGGCCTGGAGTTCATTGTTACCTAAAAATATACATACAGGTGCATCTTTATAAATTGAAATTGTGTAGAAAAGTTAATTTACTTCCATAATTCAGCTCAAAAAGCGAAACATTACATAGATTCATTAAAAACATGGGAAATCTTTCACGGAAGAGCAATTCCTACTTTCATAGACATACTAAATAATTTTTGATTGATTTATTATATGTTAGGCGGCACGGTGAAAAACTGGTTAGAGCGTCTGCCTCACAGTTCTGAGGACCGGGGTTCAAATCCCGGCCCCGCCTGTGTGGAGTTTGCATGTTCTCCCCGTGCTTGCGTGGGTTTTCTCCGGGCACTCCACTTTCCTCCCATATCCCAAAGACATGCGTAGTAGCTTAATTGAAGACTCTAAGTTGCCCGTAGGTGTGAATGTGAGTGCGAATAGTCATTTGTTTATATGTGCCCTGCGATTGGCTGGCAACCAGTTCAGGGTGTACCCCGCCTCCCGTCCGAAGTTGGCTGGGACAGGCTCCAGCAGCTCGCGACCCGAGTGAGGATAAGCGGTAAAGAAAATGGATGGATGGATGTAAGTAAATAATAACACTGGGTTAGAAAAAAAATATTTGTTTAATTATTTTTGTTTTTTTTTACTGAGTTTGCGTCGCTGAATCCAAAAATGTTGTTTCTGTGTCTTCTGTTCAGGTCAGGTTTTTATTCCAAGTTGTTAACAGTTTAATAAACAAATGTTACAAACTTTGCCGAATGTAAGTTGAATAGTAGACACTGATAAAAGTACTTGTAAATTACATTATGTCATCATTGTTCAGAATTCAGGGCATTACCTTCCGTTTATTTGAACCTCTAAAGTGAAAATACCTGCACATGTAAAAGAAAATGTGTTCAAAAAGTTGACCTGATTGAACAAAACCAATGTGATATTTTGATTCAGCACATCAAAAGTTTCCTAAATCATTTAAAAAAAAAAAAAAAATCTTAATGAATTTATTGTTGACCACTGTAATTTTCAGACCAATTATTTAAAATCTGAAAATTTCCCACAGCACACTAATGTGCCTGGCACACAGCGGTTGGGAACAGCTGTCTTATGGAACATTCTAATTTCTTGAGATGTAAGCTATAATCATCAAAATTATAAAATCATGACTGTACTTCACTCTGTGTGTCATGTGTTACATTTTCCACGATATTCTAATTAATTGAGATACAGCTGTAAATTAACAAAATTCAAAAGGAACAAACACAGTTTTTAATTCAGGTTAAGAGGATCACCTTTCGATCCAGTCGATTGATGACAATGCGGTCGTAAGAGGTAGTGATATTTAATTTCTTCAAACACAGACCAGATGTTCCACCTGTTGGACTCTGTAGAGAAAGAAAATACAGGACGTAAAATAAATAAATAAAGCATGTCATAGCTTTTGGTCATAATGGAACAAGCTGTGTATGTGACACTCACAGGTCTTCTGATTGAGTTTACGCTCTGGAAGGATTATAAAAACAACAACATGATAAGCATAATACCACAGGGTGTCCCCAAATCATTGTAATATGAATATCCGAGTAACAAAATTAAATAGGCTTCATGTTGAAAAACAAAAGATTTATTTCTCAGAATTGTAATTTACAACATGTTCAAATATAGAGTATTTTTATTTTATTTCACAAAGCTTTGCAGAAGTTCAATATGCGCGCTCCCTGTTATTAAGACAACTATTAAGACATCTGGAAAGTGTTTTATACTGTTTAAAAAAGAATAATGTGTCTGATATAAACTTAATTTTTTACACCTCTTTCGAATTTAAGATCCTTTGAGCGAGACTTGGCTATGGTAGTAGACTATGAAATTATTTTTTTTTAAATTTTAAATAAATTACAACAAAACAACAACATATTCACAAAACGTTAAATGAATATGTAAAATTGTTCATTTTACACTCATTTTTAATTTTATTATTCACAAAAAATTAATTAAATGATTATTTAATTTGGTAAATGAATAAATAATGATAAAAATACATTTCTATGAACAAATGTTTACACAGTGCAATACCTATGCAACCTACACTTGAAGTTGAATGCCTGCATCTTTGAACTTTATATACTTATTTTTGTAGTTTATCTTTCATTATTTTAATTGTTCTTTTTTACAGCATCTTTTATATTCTTTGTATTAGTGGAGGGAAGCTAGCAAAGTAAGAATTTCATTGCTCAATGCTGCCGCTGTGTTTTTACCGTGCATATGACAATAAACATCTTGAACCTTGAATTTTATAAAACAACAGCAAAATTACAGGACTCTTTGTAATGTAAATACTCGGTGGACCATATTAAAGAATGTAGCCGGCTGTATGTGGCCTGTGGGCCATACTCTGCCTACCTCTGCTGTATATAATCGAGGTTTAACATTACCTGGCCGGTTGGGCATTTTTCAACTGTGCCAATAATAGTCTCTCCCGGTAGCTTAACCATGATGTAGGAGCCGTTATCATACAAAGCCACGTTGTTGCCATCAAACGTGATCACGCGGAGGTCAGACATCACAGTACAACGACCTGGCAAAAAAAAAATAAAAAACTCTTGATCATCCATTTTGATAAACCTGCACCATCAGCGTATATCAAAGAGTAACAATGTGGCAGCTTACAAGGGCAACGCCATTGTGGGCAGCAGGGGTCCATGTTGATGAGGACGGGCAGGCCTAGCAGGCTACACCGAGGTCGGGTGGTGTTGAAGCGGCAATGCAGGGACGCGTTGTAAAGCAGCAGCTGCCCGTTGAAACAGATGAGCTCTGCACACTCGTCAAGACGGTAGACGTATGGAGGCTTATGGGATACACAGCATTGAAGAATGCACAATTAGAATGGGCACCATAGTTAGACGAGAAGACACTATAGTTTACTTCTTATAGAAAAAAACTGTGAAGATTGGGTTGGGTTCGTTGCTTTACAAAGTGTTTTTTGTTTAAATATTTTCTTTAACATATGACTTTACTACTGCGTTAGCTTAAGTCAGTGATCGAGACCACGCGTGTTCACTTACATGCAAAATTTGGTTAGGTCGGTGTCCTACTAACAAAACTCTGTTGAAAAAAAAGGGCCGCTTGTAGTTGTACACTAATAAACATATTGGGATCTGTATTTTTTAAATCTGTGCTGTTCGGCTGCTCTCATGCAGTATGGGGGCTCTGTATGCCATGTCATGCCAAAACAGTTTTGTTGTGCAGGAAATTTGATACAGTCTTGTTATGTGACAGTCTGTATTGAGATGGATATTTATAGGTAATGCATTTGGACAGTATGAGGTTTGAGAAGGGATCAGAAAGAGTGAAAAGAGCAAATAGAGCGAAAAAGAACAAGAAAAAAAAACACCAGCATAACAGCAGTATAACAACACTAACTTCACATCGGAGTTGGATCTTCTCTACTTTATACAGTATGTGAAGGGAACTGGGAAGGCAGTGGCACACCCTGTGAGGAACGGATATGATGAGTAGCACATAGGACAAGACGGGACAGGGACAGAGGGACTAAGCCAGGAATTACGACACACTCTAATGAAGTGATGCAAAGAACAGTGAATAGGACAGGACAGGACAGGATAGGACAGGGGAAGTGAGACAGGCACTGCTATGCCCTGTGAGGAAGGGTAGCAACAAGTAACTAATGGGAAAGGGGAGGATAGGATGGGTGCAGTGAGCCAGACAGCGCAACACTCTGTGAGTAAGGGACACAACTAGTAGAAAATAGGGCAGACCTGGACAGGATAGGACAGGACAGGGATAGTGAGACAGGCAGTACTCCATCATGTGAAGAAGGGACGTAACAAGGAGATATCGTACAGGACAAGACAGGACAATTACAACTAAGCTTTATCATGTTGATTCTCATGATGATTGTGACTCTATTTCTTCAAATCCAACAAAAGACCCTCAAAAAACATCTTCCACACTGTGTACTCTCCTAGATGAAGTAAAACTCACAGTACAGGGTGTTGTGGGCATGAAGAACGGAGACGTGGTCGACCCCTCCTCTTTTGTCGGAGATATGTCTTGGCTTGTGAATAATTCTGTTGTCACCGGCTTGGTGCTCGTGCCAGTTGGCGCAGAGATTGCCTCGGCAACCGTCGAAACGTCCACCGGTGTGATAGCGGCGGGTTGAGGTTGAGAAGGAATAGCCATGCTAATGGTGCTTGTGGCGGGGGAGATGACGGGAGGTGGCGTCGAGGTCATGGGGGTAGGTGGCAATGGGGTTGAAGGTGTGGTAACGGTTGTGGTGGGAGTAACTGAAAGGGTTGGAGTTAAAATAAAGGGCGACGTGGAAGGCTCTGTGGGAGCAGTTGAGGGTGTTGGGGTCATCTGAGTGGGTGTACTTGTGGGGGGAGTTGTAGTGAAGGGGATCCTTGGAGGAAATGGACTGAAAGTAGTGGCGAAGGTCTCTGGCCTCATAGAGGTGGAGGATGTAGTGACCACTCTAGTGGTGCTCTTAGTGGTTGTGATAATCGTAGGCCTCTTTGTGGAAAGTGTTATCGGTGGAGATGTCGTAGTTATGTCAGGCTGTGTCACAAATGCATAGGGGGTGGGAGTCGGGGGAAGAGTTACACCTAAAAAGGACAGATCATATCACAAATAAGAGAGTTTTGGAGAATTCAGCCCTATTCAAAAGGAATAGTTACAGTATGCACCGTGGAACATCTGAAGTCCAATAAAGTAGACCCTGCATATTCACTGTTTGGTACCCGAGGATTCACCTATTTGGAGATTTCTTTTTCAAAACAATTTTTTCCAACGTAAAAAAATATTTACTTATCTTTTTTCTTTGTATTTTTTGTTTTTGGGGGGAGAAACCAAACCCCAAAACCGCTTCTTGGTGGTTCATCCCCACTTGTTAAAAAATATATAAAATATATATTTTTTCATTTCAATTACTGTATATGGGCCTCAATTCGCCGCAGATTTTCGCTATTTGCAGTCCGGCCCGGTCCCTATCTTCCACAAATAGCAGGGGTCCACTGTACCCATGAGGTAAAAAATTTTTTAAATGTGGGGGTGGGGAATACACATCTATCATCAAAACCATTAAAATTTTCATTATGCATTTGCCATTAAAGTTCAAAGTGTCAGGGCTGCTGTTTCAGCCCCCTGAGTCCAGCCCTTGAGTGTGTGTGTCTGTGTGTGTGTGTGTCTCCGGGTACTTTTGCTTTCCTCCCACATTCCAAAATCATGCATGTTAGGTTCCTTGATGACACTAAATTGCCATTGTGTGTGAATGTGATTAGAAATGCTTGTATGTCTATAACTGCAACTGGCTGGGAACCGGTTCAAAATGTATCCTGCTCAGAGGTGGGTAGTCACACAGTATATTTACTCAGTTACATTTACTCAAGTAAACTACTTCCTGTCGAGTTGAATACTCTACCTGTGCTTGTTCAAGTTTTCTTCATCTCGCATTCAAAAAACAAGCATGTTAGGTTTATTGATGACTCCAGATTGCCCATAGGTGTGAATGTGAGTGTAAATGATTGTTTGTCTATATGTGCCCTTCGATAGACTGGCAACCAGTCCAGGTTGTACGCACTTGCCCGGCATCCCAACCTTAAAATTTGCTCTGAAAGCCTTACAGTACTCACAATCCTCCATGTAGACACATCTGTTGGTGACCTCATCTAGGATCATTTCCTTGGGACATCGTGGAAAGCAGCCCTCCACGCTGTGACACATAGCAAGTCCTTAAAGAAAAATCCCTTTAAAATACGATTGAGTGTGCGTCACGATGCACTTACAGAGGCAGGAAGCGGCAGCGTTTAGCATCAGGGTCATTGCAAGTGCGCACGCATGGGCTGGCACAGGCCTGATAGCGCCACTCACACATTAGCCGATAGGGGATGACAAAGTGAGTCTCTGCATCAAGAGAGTAGCAAATTAGTTAGTGCTGTTGCATATATAAATGTAGAGCACCGGTTCTCAAACTGCGAGTAATAACTTGGGGGTCCATCCATTAATAAATTAAGTTTTTTTTTAGTGCATACCTACATATGGGGACCGCCCCAGCTTTGGAAAAAAAACATACTAAAACAATTACCGTACTTTCTCGTGTATAATGCGCACCAATGTATAATACGCACTCCCAAAGTTGACCTCAAAATTCAGGAAAACCCTTCCACCTATGTATAATGCATTTTTAAAATGCATGATTTTGCTTCTACAAAAAACATTTAATTTTATTTTAATGGGTTTCAAATTAAACAGTCAAGCATTTCGGAAAAGCAATGTCATTAAAAAAAACATAAACATAAAGAAATTAATGATGGTTGTTGTTCAGTCATGTCATATTTAAAAAAAAAAATAATAAATAAATAAATATATATATATATATATATATATATATATATATATATATATATATATATATACATACACACCTATGTATAATGCGCACTCTTGACCTTTGACAATTTTTTTTGGGGGGGGGGGGGATGCGCATTATACACGAGAAATTACGGTACTCGTTCATATATTAGCAATGGCCTATTTAAAAACTGATATGGTTGTGAAATATCACTGTATACTGTAAATCTGATCTTTTCCCGCTTTATAATACTTTTTTTCTCATCTAGAGATGTACAGGTAAAGCAAGGTGACCAAGAAAAATATTTGCAGCTTGGAAGCACATACCTCAGCTCAAAATTTTCCACAATGTTGCTAAATCACTCCTTTTGAAAAGTGTAAATGGGAACCATGTCTTTGGCAGTGTTCTGCGTGATTGACTGTGATTTCCTCGTCTGTTTCTTAGCAGGAATCAAATTCGTTAGCTGCTTTTTTGAAAAAATAGTCGATAGAGTGGCAGGAAAAGTTTCTAAATATAATGTCCAAATCGCAAAGAACTGCAAGGAAAAATATGCTTGTTCTTTGTCTGATGGATATTTCTTGTTTTGTCTTAGACAAATTCACTTCCTTCAAACATTTTTTTCCTGAAAAAATCCCAAAAAAACAACACTAATAATGTATAATTTCCTTATTGATTTTAGAGTAAAGAGTACATTTATCAAAAAGTTAGAAATACTATAATTCGGTAAGTGTATGCACTATAAATACGCTAGTTTTAAGACATCTTTTTTTTGTTTTTTTTTAGGCTAGCAACATTATTTATTCCCTCCGACTGACTGGCGACCATTTCAGGGTGTAGTCCGCCTTTTGCCAAAAGTCCGCCGGGATAGGGACCAGTGCCAGAACAGGATAAGCGGTATTGAGAATCAATGAATGAATATTGTTTAAAGAAATCTATCCAAGTCAAATGTATATGTTTTTTGGCAGATAGTTTTGCTCAGGTTAAGCACTATATTCTTCATTTCATTTTTTTAAAGCCCTGCTTTGGCAGTTTAGCACCTCTCTCTTTGCAGCCATGCTGTTAGTGAAAGCATTGCACATCAGCTCGCCATGATGGATGAAACCATCCATCCATTTTCAACACCGCTTATCCTCGTTAGGGTCACGGGGCGCTGGAGCCTATGACCAGCTGACTTCGGGCGAAAGGCAGACTACACCTTGAACTGGTCGCTAGTCAGTCGCAGGGCACACTTAGACACGAACAACCATTTGCATTCACACACCGTCACTGATTGGGAACTGAACCCACGCTGCCCACACCAAAGTCAGCCGTGTGTACCACTCCACCATCACTGACTGATGGATGAATATTGAACTTAATTCAACTGAATTTGGTTGGTTTCTTTCTATCGTAAATAATTTGGTTGAAACATTTAAAAATTAAATAAATAATACACATGTAGCGCCCGACTGGTTAGAGCATCTGCCTCACAGTTCTGAGGTCCGGGGTTCCGGTCCCGCCTGTGTGGAGTTTGCATGTTCTCACCGTGCCTGCGTGGGTTTTCTCCAGGCACTCCGGTTTCCTCCCACACCCCAAAAACATGCGTGGTATGTTAATTGAAGACTCTAAATTGCCCGTAGGTGTGAATGTGAGTGCGAATGGTTGTTTGTTTCTATGTGCCCTGCAATTGGGTGGCAACCAGTTCAGGGTGTACCCTGCCTCCTGCCCGATGATACCTGGGATTGGCACCAGCACTCCCGCGACCCTTGTGAGGATAAGCAGCTCAGAAAATGGTTGGATGGATGGATGGATAATGCACATGTGCTTTCGGGGGGCGTATGGTAGTGATGTTAATAAAGGGGATCCTCAAAAAACTGTCTCTCCTGTAAGGGATCCCTGGACTAAACATTTGGAAACCCCTGTCATAAATAACCATTTTTTCAGCAAAGAGGTCCATAGCTGTGCCACTTAAATAAACAAAAAATGTACGACATACCCTCGAGTATGAAGCTACTGCTGGCTTTGAAGCCGGCAGACGTGTCATATCTCAGAGCTCGAGCAGTGGTGCGTGTCAGTGTCAGAAAGATTCCCGGTTGGCCGGCAAGTTCGAACGAGGTGTGACCTGGCAGAAACAGCCCCTGATGCTGGATGAACGTCGCCCGACGTCTGAACTCCTCCCCTCGACTCCAGCGCTCCAGCTGGACACATCTCTTTTCCGACACCACAAGGAAAAAGTTGGGTCTCTCCGCGGACTCGAGGGACACCACAGGGACACCTGGGGGAACAACCACTGGGGATTAAACTACTGCATCCCTAAGAGTGCAGTGGAACCTCTGAAGTGGAACACCCGTGAAGTTGTCCATCTATCTAGCTGAGCTGGAGTCTTTCTCAGCTGACTATTGACGAGAGAAGCGGGGTACACCCTGGACTGGTTGCCAGTTAACCATAGGGCACATACGTATAGACAAACAACACTCACACATATGGACAATTTACAGCTGTGATTCTCAACTGGTGGTTCGGAATGCAAAAGTGAGTCAGGGACCCATTTTAGTCACGGACAGCTAATAAAAAAAATTACATGTATTCATAATCAGATATTTTCGGTACAGTACAAAGGGGTACCAAGTTTCCACATGGAAGCTATTAGGTAAGCAACATGAAATGTTACTCACTTGTAATCTAGTCACTAGTTTACGCTGTAAATAAATACAGTGCACCTTAGCCGATAGTTAATGGGCATCATGTCTAGCAATATGCTTTTTGTCAAAAACGGCATTAAAAATACAACATAGTGTATATGTTTTCAGAGGCTATTTTTAAACCAAAAAATGCTTTATTGTTCCTAACTTCTATTAAATTGGGTTGTGACTTTGCAACAACAGGAAAATGCAGATCCCAGGGTGAAAACAGTTGAGAACCACTGATTTAGAGGTTCTCATTCCGGTCCCAGCAGACTTGGCGAGAGAAGCGGGGTAGACCCCACACTGGGCACCGATCACTTGTAGGGCCCATATAGAAAATCAACAATGCACACTGACATTCACACATATGGACAATTTAGAGGTCCTCATTTGGGTTGCGGGTGAGCCAGAGTCTATAGCAGTTGAGTTTTGGTGAGACAAGCGGGTAAACCCTGGACTGGTCGACTATCAATCACAGGGCACCTATAGACAAACAACCATTCAAACTCGGATTAACACCTATTGACAATTTAATTTTAGTCTTAATCTTAAATCTGCAATGAGCCTAACATGCACGTTTTGGAATGTCCCAACGGAGATTCGACCCGTGATCTCCTGACAGTGGGCAATGGGCTTTTTTCCCCATTTATATTAGTTTCTATGCGAAAAATCACTCCTAAATTTGGAATAACTGAAGGTGGACTAGCGTCTCAAACCATGTTTCACTTTGGAGGTTCCACTGTAGTAGTACATCATGATGAGAACCTGCGACACTTACGTGACGTCCTGTTCCTGTGCAGGCCTGCCGTGACCATAAAGTTGAAGAGGAGGCCCTGGGCAGGCAAATGGCCTGACGTATGCCTCACCAGCGGAAACACTGATCCACTGGTGCGATTAACTCCTATCATCGTGTTATTGTGGACAGCGCTCACCAAGGAATACGGGCCGTCGCCTAGTGCTGAGGTGCGCATAAGAGGAGCTGAGCTTTAAGGAGGTGAGTGAGTAATGGATGGGATTACAATTATAAATACCTTGGTTGTAGTATTCACAATCCTGGGCTGAAAGGGATAAAGATTCATGACACTGTTGACAATCAGCATGTGATTGTTCATGTATGTGTGTGCATGTGTGTGCGTGCACTCACGACACACAGAGGGTGACCTCCAGTGTATGGAGATACCGTGCTGGCAACATTTGTGCGCATAGGCGGCGATGGACGTGCACAGACACTCACAGTCGCCCCCTCGGTTGCAGTTGCAAGTGTCGGTCAGGCAGTTTCTGTAGAACCAGGCCACATCCACCTGTAGAGTATCCATGTCATGAGAGTACATGCAAGCACACTGCATTAGACAGGAACACTCTCACTGGCCTCGAGTTGTGGCAAGTAACAAAGTACAAATACTTTGGTCCAGTACTCATTTTTTTGGGCATCTGTACTTTGCTTGAGTATTTAGTTTTCTGATGACTTTTTACCTTTATTCGCGACATTTTAAAACAGCTGTCATTTCTCCACCTTACACCTACAATTCCATTGCAACATGCTGGCAATTTTTTGTCTTTTTGTCTTGAGTTTGTTGTCACATTTCTGTCGGGCCAATTATATATTACTCGTGCACTCACTGTAGTAGTCTCACCACGCTGCACACACTTTTTTCAACCTCTGTGGAAGATGACACGACATAAAAAAGATGTAAATAGGGAGAGAGATAAAGTTCACCGCAGTTGCTATGAGATCTGAAATAATTGATATATTGGGGACAAACAATCATTAACAACTAATACTTTCTGGATACACTGTATACGTAAGTATGATAGTAATGCTCAGTTTTAGAGGGATTTTATTGCTGTCAATTGCCCTGTTGCAGAACACATCAGGCCCAGGGAGAATGGCCTTCTCCTTATCTCCATGGGGGTAAATGAAGTGAGGCCTTGTTTCGGGGTAAGTAGTTGTCAATAATTCAGGCGAGTGATGAGATATCAGGACAAAGAATTGTGGGTAAACATCTGGTGCAGAAGGAATCAGGTGACCACTATGATGGAGTCAATTTAGTCCAAAGGAAAGCTAAACTCAACTGTAAATCACATACGTTATAAAGTTGTCAAAAACGTATGTGAACCCTTTGGAAGCACTGGGATTTCTGCATTTTGGTGATGAAATGGAATCTGATCGTCATCTAAATCACAAGAACAGACAGTCATCTTAATCTAATACCACACATAGAATGACATGTTTTCATACTTTTATTGAAAAAAACAACAACATGTAAACATCATAGTGCAGAGTGGAAAAAGTATGTTTAGGGTCATTAACATTAAAACATGAAAACAAAATTGTTGTTGCTGTTACCAATTTAAGGTTAAAAAAAAAAAGGTTCACACACATTTTCATGCAACTGTATGTCGCCCCACGTTATGTCATGTGTTTCTAAAGGTTATGTTGCTATGAGATATGGCAACTATCCTAATAGAAATTCATCACATCGCCCTAAAAAAAAAAAAAAAAAAAAATTAAGACGCACCAGATGCATGAGAGACTCAAGCAAATGTTACGTCACGTGCAGTGCATGATTAATTATCTCCTAATAAGCATCCGGGCAATCGTTAATTATACGTGTTCATATCTACTGCAATATATCAAGTGAAGTCCTCTAAGGTTTGTGCTTTGTTTTAGACCTGTGGTCCACCGGCTGCTTTTGTGCACAAATATAGGACTCCATCTGCTGGCCACACATGTACTGTATAATAACTTTGTGTGTGTGCGATTAAATGGTGAGCAAAATTTCAAACAGTTACTATGACCATTTTATATTGTAATTATGGTCAGTAGAGTATTTAGTAAGTTTAATTAAGTAGCTTCGTCACTGGCTTCTTTTCTATTCGGTGATGCAGTATGTAATGCAAATAGGATGGCGGTAGGTGTTACTGATTGATAAGCTATGGCGAATTTCACTGAATTGGTCTGAAATGTATTATTTATTTACTACTAATAATGTATCTTTGTTCATCTCTCTATGCCACATAGTGTACATATGTATAGTGACAAGCAGAACAATTAAATGTTCCTCCACTAGATGACAGATGGTAATTAAACTGTTCATCCACCTGTTGCCATTCATACAACAGAATACTGTAATATATTTTTCACTGGCCCAGATTACACACTGAGTGAGGAAATGGAGAAGAGATCCTATTTATTTCAGTGTGTACACTTTTTGTGACATCTTTGTTTGGTAGTTTGCTGTAAAATGTTTCCAATGAAAAATATGAGCACAATAAGGGTTGGGAAACACTGAATTAGATCATTGACAACTGATACAGCTTCGGTTGAGCATGCTAGCTTCTTCTCTTCAAGGATGATGTGTTGGACTCTTGCTTTTAAAATGTACTCGGCTTTTTGCTGATGTGTTGGAGCCTGCTAGATTGATCAGATAATTCTGAAAGTTATCAACAAACAGTAGTTTTGCTCCATTTTGGGTTTATTTATGGCGCTTTATTCAAGTATCAATCTGTAGCCGCTAAGTTACTGCACACCTACTCCTGTTTACATTTTTGTGACCAATAAGAGAAGAGATCGAAGTTCCAGGGTTTGTCTGGGATCTGGCATGCATGACAATGAATTCTGGCTGGTGTTGTTTACAATCCATCTATCCATCCATCCATCCATCCATTTTCTACACCGCTTATCCTCACTGGGGTTGTGGGTATGCTGGAGCCTATCCCAGGTATGTTCGGGCGAGAGGCGGGGTACACCCTGAAGTGGTTGCCAGGCAATCGCAGGGCACATACTAACAAACAATCATTCACACTCACATTCACACCTACGGGCAATTTAGAGTCTTCAATGAACCTACCATGCATGTTTTGGGGATGTGGGAGGAAACCGGAGTACCTAGAGAAAACCGCGCAGGCACGGGGAGAACATGCAAACTCCACACAGGCAAGGCTGGATTTGAGCCCTCATTTCTTCTATTCAAATCAGGGCATGGCAATATGTCCTTAAAAAGCCAATTTCCTGATTTTAATTGGCTTCCCCCATTGGTTAATTGAAGTAAATGACAATGACATTATTAAAAACAAGTCTGACACCAAACAAGTTTTTATGTTTGTTTTTTTGTTACAGAATTAACTTCCACAGAAGTAAAAGAGCCATATTAGATAGACACTAGAAAGCGGGAAAGAAAATCATCTATTTAAACGAAAATGTCAAAAACTTCGATTAATCGTCCAACCCAAACTCAAAACAAAACTACTTGCAATGCTTTAGGTGCATGTACCTGTCATTTATTTAGCAATATCATATGATACTGATAATTGTCTGAATTTTAGTCATAAAATTCGTAGTATTAACTTTTCACTATTCATGGTTCATATCTCTACTCACCACATTGTGACAAGTTGCAAAGACCTCACTGTACAGGAGTGCACATTCCCTCTTGGCGTACGGCTGTCTTCCCAAGTCAGCTTCGCATGGTCGCTCCACTACGTAGTCACTTTGACACTACAAAGAGCAAGAAAGATGGTAGGCAAGATGAAGTTCTTGATACAAGAGGTGGGGGTGGGGTGGGGCATACCTGTCCCAGCGTCCAGCTATCTCCAAAGGTCTGCGCATTGTTAACCTCCATGTGGCTCGACGTGGTCATGTCGTTAATGGTCACAGCATCGAAATTTCCACAAAGTCCGCTGAGAAGGCCCTGGTGGAAAAATTGAAAATAGTTTAAAGGAGACATTATGGAGTATTGTATTCAAATAGTTGGGTCTCAAATTTAACAACCAAGTTAATCTTTTGTTATCTGTATATTTGTAAACATTCATCTGGGCAAACCCTTTCTTGTTTTATTTCTAAATACATTAAATATAGATAAGTGCTGAAAACATGTGCAAACACTTAGAACAGTATATCGCTGAATTGTTGAGATATAGCATACCATCTTTTTCACAGTTTGAATTTTCCTGATTTTGCGGGCGGGGCTAAAACACAGCCCCATGATGTGTATACTTTCTAGCGCGAGTTCTGTCCCCCACTATATAAGTATAAAGTTACATCATGTTGCTTGGCTGTGCTCAGTTGTGAGTTAGCTGTGCTTAGCTTCCATAACAAGGCCCATTTACCACTCCAGCTTGCAGTTAGCCAACGATGGCAACACCCCGAAAATGTATCTTCGCTGGATGCTTCAATTTACAGAACAGCTCAGTGACATTTTTTTAAACTCCCACAAGAAGGGGAAATAAAAAAAGCGATCGATTGACTTTTTAGAGACACGCAGATGGCGAGTTGAAACAAACACCACGAGCCGACTCTGCAGTGTGTATTTTACGACGGATAATTTTGTAAACTTTCACCAGAGACAACATGGCTTTGTGGGTAACTTGACACTAGTGAATGGGGGAGTGCCGACTGTCTAACGACCTGGGCTTCATCCTACCGTCCCACTGTCGTCAGGTGCTGTGTTCGGCTGTGACATTTTGTCACCAACAACGAGTGCAAATTGACTTGTGTGCTTAGTTTTCGGATTATTGTCCACAATAACCATTACATTTTGAAGTTGAGCCTTCTAACGTGATTATACATCGTCTCAGCTATCACCCCCTCAGTATGTTTTTACACCTTTTGGAGCATCCGTTCGACACGTCCACAGTGTCTGAGAGCTGAGAGGTGGCCCTTATAATTCAAATTTAATTCAACCTGATTTTATATACTTAGCGATTTTCTTTAGTCATTCAAATTTGGCACGCTTGTTAACATTACTCTTCTCTGTGGTGTGTCAAATTTAATGCCATTTTTGGGGGCTGCTTAGTGCTACTTTAATTTAATTTAGGAGTTTCTCTGACCATGATATGATCAGCTCGGCTGGGTTAAGATCTGCCATTTTCAAGCCAGGCTGGACCCCACTTTCTAAAATACTAGGATGTCAAAGCCAAAAGGTAAGCCTTGAGGTTTGTTGAATGCACACATTAACTGTTGATAGTGTTTGCTTCTGATGAGGAACACATAGTTAATTGCTCATTGGAGTTATCATACATTATGTGGTATTGGTGTTTGTATCATAATGCATTATGTTGCCTTTGTAAATGTATGCTGCAGGCAACTGAAATGTATTCCACCAGGTATCCTCCCCTTTTTTATGATGGGCTAAATGTACAGTGGGTACGGAAAGTATTCAGACCCCTTTAACTTTTTCACTCTTTGTTATATTGCAGCCATTTGCTAAAATCATTTAAGTAAAAAAATGTTTCCTCATTAATGTACACACATCACCCCATATTGACAGAAAAAAAACGTAATTGTTGAATTTTTTACAGATTAAAAAAGAAAGACTGAAATATCACCGAACCATAAGTTTTAAGACCTTTTGCTCAGTATTTAGTTGAAGCACCCTTTTGAGCTAATACAGCCAAGAGACTTTTTGCGAATGATGCAACAGGTTTTTCACACCTGGATTTGGGGATCCATTGCCATTCCTCCTTGCAGATCCTCTTAAGTTCTGTCAGGTTGGATGGTGAATGTTGGTGGACAGGTATTTTCAGGTCTCTCCAGAGATGCTCTTTCATCTGTCTTGCACTGAGGAGAAGCTTCCATCGGGCCACTCTGCCATAAAGCCCTGACTGGTGGAGGGCTGCACTGATGGTTGACTTTATAGAACTTTTTCCCATCTCCCGACTGCATCTCTGGAGCTCAGCTACAGTGATCTTTGGGTTCCTCTTTATCTTTCTCACCAAGGCTCTTCTCCCCCGATTGCTCCATTTGGAGCCAGCTCTAGGAAGAGTTCTGATCTGTGCCTTGCCACAATTCTGTCTCTGAGCTCTTCAGGCAGTTCCTTTGACCTCATGATGCTCATTTGCTCTGACATGCACTGTGAGCTGTAAGGTCTTCTATTGACAGGTGTGTGGCTTTCCTAATCAAGTCCAATCAGTATAATCAAACACAGCTGGACTCCAATGAAGGTGTAGAACCATCTTAAGGATGATCAGAAGAAATGGACAGCACCTGAGTTAAATATATGAAAGGGTCTGAATACTTATGGCTGTGTGATATTTCAGTTTTTCTTTTTTAATAAATCTGCAAAAATTTCAACAATTCTGTGGTTTTTCTGTCACTATGGGGTGCTGTGTGTACATTAATGATGAAAAAATAAACTTAAATGATTTTAGCAAATGGCTGCAATATAACAAAGAGTGAAAAATTTAATGGCTCTGAATACTTTCCGTACCCACTGTACATCAATCCATTTTCTATGTGGTCGCAGGTGAGCTGTAGCCTATCCCAGCTTACTTTGAGCAAGAGGCGGACACCCTGGATGGATTGTCCATCAATTTAAACTTTCCAATGAACCTAACATGCATGTTTATTAAATCTAGGAGGTACCCGGAGTACCCGAAGAAAACCCATGCAATCATGAGGCGAACAAGCAAACTCCACACAGGAAGGTCATAAATGTTGTCCAACTTGACAATCAGGTAACAGCAATGTCAGCTCAAATAAAACACTTGAAAAATGTCATATGATTAAAAGAAAATGAAAAAATATATATATTTTTTGCTCTTCAAGTATTGCAAACACATAAACTAATAAAATTGTGAGCTGTGGTACACACATACTGTACACATGCAGGCACACACACACACATCCAAAATTGTTGTGTCGGAAGCATGGCAGGCATGAGGCTGACTGCCAAAAAATGCCTTCCCCAGGTCCCTACGTTGAGATACAAGAACAGTCAGGACAAGGAAATCTGTCCTAATTTAAAATGATTGGCAGCTGCATACTTTCCACCGAGGCCCGGCTCTGATGTGCACGGTGGTCTTACGGTCCCAGAGGACGGTCAGGTCCTGATCGGGGAAGTAGACCACGGTGTAGAAACCGGCTTTCCACAGCTCAAACACTGACTCTCGACCCACCACAGTAGATGGGCTCTGCATGGGAAAGCGACAATCACACATCTTATTTGCATACATTATAAAATATGTTCCATATATATTCGGGTGTGTGTGTACAGGATTGCCAGAGTTGTCCATGAAGTAGATCTTGGTAAGCCCTACGTGTATGACCAGTGTTTTCATGCACACAATGCCACTTTCATAGCAGTCCTTGTTTTGGGCAACAATGGATACTTCAGTTTCTCCTGAACTCTGCACACAGGAAAAAGGTCATTCATTAACAAAATCCCCTTTGAGTAGAAAGCTAACATTGACATTTGGATTGTACACGCTCAGGAAATACTGCAGTGTAATTAAACAGCAAGGACCCAATTGCCCACTCTTTACGGGTCTGCACGGTGGTCTGCAAATCTGTCGGGTCTCAATCGGACCGCCTGTTCCACCCATTCTCATTCTATATCCCTGGGAGCACAGGAGCCCTGAGGGTTGGGTTGAACAGTGGTCTCTTTGTCGTCCGAAATCCTTGCCTAGCATTACCAGGGCACAAACAAAGGTGTATACACATACAAACGCCTTTACCTACTCTTTGTAAAAAAAAAAAAAAAAAAAAAAAAAGAGAAAAAAAAAACACTCAAACATTTTGTTGCTCTCTACCAGATTCAAACACAGTTATGCTACTTCCGTAAAGGGGACCTTAAAATTTACTTTTTAATGAATTGTATATAAATAGATGGGTCTCTGTAGTGCCGGCCCATCAAGTGTGAAATTAAATAACCTACTGTAAATATTTTGTTATCTGACTATTTCTGAAAATGTCGAGCCAAGTGAGACATTATCAAATTTACTGGACTGTGAGGCTGATGGATCTGCTACATGCAGCACATGCAGGAGAAACTCTACAAACAATACAAGTATAATTCGGTGACTTGGTAGTGAAGTGCTGCAACCACAAATGAAAATACAATTAATACTTTTACTGTCTTTATGCTGTCAGCTACACTGACTTTGGGAGCACGCAGGGGTTGAATATACAACCCCAATTCCAATGAAGTTGCGACATGGTGTTAAACATAAATAAAAACAGAATATAATGATTTGCAAATCATGTTCAACCTATATTTAATTTAATACACTACAAAGACAAGCTATTTAATGTTCAAACTGATAAATGTAATTGTTTTTAGAAAATAATCATGAATTTTGAATTTTATGGCTGCGTCACGTTCCAAAAAAGCTGGGACAATTGGCAAAAATTAAAGTTGAGGAATGCTCATCAAACACCTGTTTGGAACATCCCACAGGTGAACAGGCTAATTGGGAACAGGTGGGTGCCATGATTGGGTATAAATTCACAAGCAAAGATGGGGCGAGGTTCACCTCTTTGTGAACAAGTGCGTGAGAAAATAGTCGCACAGTTTAAGGACAATGTTCCTCAATGTACAATTGCAAGGAATTTAGGGATTTCATCACCGACGGTCCATAATATCATCAAAAGGTTTGGAGAATCTGGAGAAATCACTGCATTTAAGCGGCAAGGCCGAAAACCAACATTGAATGCCCGTGACCTTCGATGCCTCTGGCGGCACTGCATCAAAAATCAACATCGATGTGTAAAGGATATCACCAGATGGGCTCAGGAAAAGTTTAGAAAACCAATGTCAGTAAATACAGTTCGGCGCTACATCCGTAAGTGCAACTTGAAACTCAACTATACAAAGCAAAAGTCATTTATCAACAACACCCAGAAACGCCGCCGGCTTCTCTGGATGGACTGACGCAAAGTGGAAACGTGTTCTCTGGTCCGACGAGTCCACATTTCAAATTGTTTTTGGAAATTGTGGACGTCGTGTCCTCGGGGCCAAAGAGGAAAAGAACCATGTTATGGACGCAAATTTCAAAAGCCAGCATCTGTGATGGTATGGGGCTGTGTTAGTGCCAATGTCATGGGTAACATACACATTTGTGAAGGCACCATTAATGCTGAAAAGGACATACAGGTTTTGGAGAAACATATGCTGCCATCCAAGCAACGCCTTTTTCATGGACGCCCCTGCTTATTTCAGCAAGACAATGCTAAACCACATTCTGCACGTTTTACAAAGCGTGGCTTCGTAGTAAAAGAGTGTGGGTTCTAGACTGGCCTGCCTGCAGTCCAGACCTGTCTCCCATTGAAAATGTGTGGCGCATTATGAAGCATAAAATACGACAAAGGAGACCCCGGACTGTTGAACAGCTGAAGCTGTACATCATGCAAGAATGGAAAAGAATTCCCCCTACAAAGCTTCAACAATTAGTGTCCTCAGTTCCCAAACATTTATTGAATGTTGTTAAAAGAAAAGGTGATGTAACACAGTGGTAAACATGACCGTGTCCCAGCTTTTTTGGAACATGTTGCAGCCATAAAATTCTATGTTAATGATTATTAGCTAAAGACAATAAAGTTTATCAGTTTCAACATTTAATATCTTGTCTTTGTAGTATATTCAATTACATATAGGTTGAACATGATTTGAAAATCATTGTATTCTGTTTTTATTTATGTTTAACACAATGTCCCAACTTCATTGGAATTGGGGTTGTAGTTGACTTAGCTTTGCACACGTGGGAATAAAAACAATTCAGAATGTGGACACGGATGTGTGAGCATCTCCTTTTCTGCACGGAGTCTCCAGAAATCTTTAATAACAACACAAGAAGTTGCTAGATTTGTTGCTCATCACTTTTTAGAAAAATATTCACTGAGTTTGTAACACTAAATAGCTCTCGCATGCACATGATGGTCGTCATGGTAACAAAAGCCATACTCTACATTTGCATGAGTCGGAACTGACTGATTTCAAGTATGTCAAATGACTATTTGTGCGGGGTTGTTCTTTATCCTATATTTCTATATAAGAATGTCGGAGACCATTTATTAAGACGATTTTTTTAATTCTGACAAAACATTTTCACAATATGTTTCCTGTAAGGACCAGGCTGACACAAAGAGGAGACCAACCTCCATTCCATTTTGTAGCCAGGTGCCCCAATACTGCTAATAATTACATATACAGTATAACCTGCCACACAGACATTGCTTAGGGATCCATACAGACTCACTTGGAGCAGGTAGACCTGACAGTTGGAGTGGTAGTCATACTCCAGGCCATCGAAGGTGTGGTAATGTCTGTCGCTGTAGACGGTACACACAGCTGGACACGGTGAATAACTGCAGTTAAAATAACCACGTTGACACACACTGAGGAGATGGCGGGCAGCAGGTGGATGCATGTAAGGAAAAATAAAAAGAAATAAAGCAGACATGTAATTTCAACGTTCCAAAATGATTTTTTTTTTTAAATTCCGTTTGTTCCAAATGAGTGATAATCCTAAATCAAACAAAATCGTATCATATTGCCATACAATTTTGTGGATAATGTATTCCCTATTTACTTTGTCTCCTTGTTTAGTCAAGAGTTTGTGTTTATTTAAATAGAATACAAATAAAGCTACAAGCAGCGATGAATGGGCCCAGACATCCCGTTTTTTTATGGCAAATCCTTAAAATGATCATCCAACTTTCATGGTTTAGACAAATAAAAAACTTCACACTTCACTTCTCCCTTGTATACCTGCTTCCAATCGGGGCTCATTTAGATGATTTCCTTAGTAGTAATTTGTCTTGTAAATACTAACCCTAAAATATTTCCCAAAATTGCAGCTTCAACACAAAATGGCCGACTTCCTGTTCAATTTCGGGCATTGGTACTTGAGACTTACAGGTGCGTCCTGTTATAATAGACATGTCCACCTAATTTTATGATGATTTGTGTAAATGGTGTTGGGAGCTGATTATTTTTTGTAACTTTCCAGGGGGTACCACTCAGTGAGTTTTGGAATGTCACGTTCAGCACCCCTGCAAACTGCAATAGATACATTTGCACCAGGATATACACGCTTTCAAAAATGTATTGCGTTTTCGAGCATTCTTCATCCGACGAATAATAAGGGATTCCAAGAGGGCCTTTGACATACCATTTATAACAGGACGTTTCCACAGTTTCTCCAGGGAGATACTCCAGGCCAAGCCAGACACAGGGGCAGTTCTCTGGATAGTAACAATCCCCGCGGTGCAGTACCAGCCTTTAAATAGAATATACCAAGCATACAAATATGTGCAATAAGAACAAGACTGTACAGACACAGAATGAAGAAAGGAAGATATGCAGGACAAATTAATATTAGTGTGAAGATCTTGAAGATGAAAGCATACGCAGCTTGCTCTCTCTTGATTAAGTACACTGTGCCTTTAATCATTGCAGATGACTACCCACTAATTACATCTCTATCTCACAGGCAGCCTCAGGTTTTTCGTCCTTTTGTGCTCACATCCACATGCATACATTTGAAAATTAATCTCTTTAATGAGATCATTTTGTCAGAGATTGCCAAAAAGAGCTAGATTTGCACTGATGTTTTTTTTTTTAATTATTATTTCCAAGTACCTGTAAGGCGATTTCAGGACCTCAATGACACAGATGAATAACAATAATATTGAGAGTGGTTGTACATTACCCAGGAGGGCAGACACAGCTCGGGATGCACGGCGTGTTGGGTGGGCAGGTTACGTTCAACATGAGATTGCGGCATGTTGGCGCACAAGCCAAGCCGCCTCTGTGCTCAGCGCAACTGTGGTATACTTTACCCGTGGGGCACTGCCCGATTTCTGGGCTGTCTGGCTCTATACACACACAGAGATGAGGGTAAATCAATCACCAACCACAGCAGGTAGTTCTGGGAAACTAGCTGCAAGGCTACTAACATAATAAGCTTGATTTCAGCAAGGGGGACACCGCCTGAAACAGCACTTTGTTGTTAAAAGAAACAAGAACTGAAGGAAGGGGGAGTGTAATGGAGGGGGCAGGGTGTTACCTTTTTCCTCTGGCACACACTCTAGCTTCCCATTCCTGCACAGGCTGGTGGCAAATGAAGGGAAAAAAGAAAGGTTAGCTGAAGACAAGTTCATTTTGTCTTATTCGAACATCATTTGAGTTTTACAGTGAACCCTCGATCATTCTCAAAGTTGTCATTTGGAAACTCACCTCCTCACGAATTTTCCTGTAGAAAATAACTACAACTTTTCATTGAGAAATGTGCCTCTTTGTGCATATCTGCGCATTTTTGTGATCTGTCTGTAATGACCTAAGATACCGCCCAAACAGCCCCTAAAAATGCTTTTAAACTATTACCATTGTCAAGAGTGTGTAATTTTTCTTTTATTATACTTGTTTTTTTAATCTTTTACAATTGTCAGTTGAGAATGTTGAACTTTTATTTTTCTTTAGGCTTTTTGGGTTGTGTACAAATTCATTTGAAATACAATAAACCCACGTAAATTTGCAAATCAGCATTGCATATTCACCAACTTGCAAAATTTCACGTCGAGCACAACTTAAACTCCGCTGAAAAACGCACCTATTCGCACCCTGTTCATTGTAACGCGCCATGCCAGCAGAGGAGTCGTGAGTGTCGACTTGACAGCAAACAACCACGTGATGGAAGATTCCAGTAGAGGACACACACAACGCACACAGACAAGGCTTCTACAAGGCATTGACACCAGGAGCAAATAGGGAGGTAAACTTCTCAAGATGATGTAGATAAAGGTCTAGATCGCTATTGACAATGGTGGAAGTAACAGCTGATCAGCTGGTAGCAGCCAGCTACTCAACACAAGATACAAAGTGCCCAACAAATGGTAAAGAGTCCTTTGCCATATATGTAATTACAAAAATCAGGTGTGTATCACTAAGTCAAAAACATAATAAAGTGGCTAAAAGGAAAGTAATTGGTATTTTTATGGGTTGCGAAACGACGACATACATGCCAGCTTTCAGTGCATTTTCTCCAAATCAAATCATCTGTAAGCCATTTTTAACAGTAATGTTGTCAGATAACTTATAAATGATTTTAAAATGCTTTATAGTTTTGGCCATAATTCTGGTTCTAACTATTGCTAAAGGCAATTCTAAATGTTTATTATTTGCAATTCGTGTTGGGGCTTGGTCCCTAACCCACGCAAATATCGAGGGTTCACTATGTTTGTTTCTCCAAAGTGTTGCAGGTGGGAGAGCAGCCAAAATGTCTTTCTGCTTTTTCAAGCAAGCCAGCTAACTCACCAGGGTCCAGTGGCGCTGAAGAAGACCTCGCCTGGTTGAGACACACCAGCCATGGTATAGCAGTGGCACTGTGCCCTGCCAGCGACAGAAAAATTATTAGCTCATGACGTTTGTTTATGAGTGGACATGAACACATCCTTGTTAAATAAGCATGTTTGATGTGATTTTTTTTTGGTTTACTTTACAAACTATAAATAAATGGGAAAATGTATTGTTTTAAAAAGAGAAAAAAACAATAGTGCAGGTCACCAGAAGAACACCAAAACCATGCTTTTCTTCAGATGGAACTGGCACTTTTGTCATGGATATTAGTTGAGGAGAAATATTAAGTTTGGAATTTGGCTCAGCCTGAGCCCAGACTAAATCCAACTGGGAATCATCTGGGTTACCTGAAGGGGGCTGTGTACACCTTGCTATTTGACACATTTGGAGGACTTCTGCAAGGATGAGTGGTCACTTAATTCCAAGCCAACATTCAACAGATTTCTACCCTCAAATCCTTTGGCTAAATTAAAGTAGTGGTACTATTTCATTTTTATTTTGTGTACATGTGTTTTAGCTTTTATTTTTTATTTTTTTGGTATGCTGGTTTATTTTCAACCTTGTGAGTATGAGGGTTTAGCATATAAATATTCGATTGATCTATAAATATTCAGCATAACTCCTTTATTCTGACCTTTGGAAACATTTCAAAAATGCCTATTGATGAATTCCAATCTTGGAATACAGATTCCAATCTTGGCTCGATCCTCCTGTGTGGAGTTTGCATGTTCTCCCAGTGCTCGTGTGGGAGACTAATTTGTCAATAGATGTGAATGTGAATATGAAATGTCAAACGACCATTCATCATCATATTCAGTATGTGCTCTGTGATTGATTAAAAGTAAGATGGGATAGGCTCCAGCTCAACGACAACCCTGATGAGGAAAAGCGCTATACAAAATGGAAGGATGGTTTGAATGATTCGTCATGGTACATTAAAAAAGTGCTATTTTAACAGAGTTGTGTTCACATCCTATTAACAGTGGAAACTGGAGTAGACTTACAGTCGCACACATCGCTGGCGCATGTCGTCATAGTAACTGCCGTCAGGACAGCCACACCCCTCAGCGCAGTCATCTGGGTTACACAGCTCCATGCTGGACAGATCACGACAGGACCGCCCGCAGGACGACACACACGAGTGGTACAGCATCCCTCCGAGACAAACCACTCCTTTACGGTATGTACACAACCAACAGGCAAAAAAGTATGTGACCTACCATTTGCAAACAAACAAAAAATCCCAGAAGCCTTTTCACCACAATGTATTATTACAATTATGCAAAGATATTGTTTTCAAATCTCGACAGTGATTAAACTCACTCCAGCAGCTCTCGCAACTCACCGCATTCGGAGATGTGTGCTCGGAAATTAATGTCAACGCCGTGCTTAGAGCAGAGCAGAGTGTAGTGAGCCAGAGCGGTGCACAGACAAGCGCTTCCGCAGCGGCAGGCCTGGTAGCGACACTGCTGCCGGTAGATGTTTGGACCAATGTAGCCATGACACGGGGTGAACAGATTCCCCAGGAGCACGTCACACTGGGAGGCATAGAATACTAAGAAGATATGCACAACACATTATTATACGAACAATGTTGGACAATGTGCGTGTGTGTGTGCGTGTCTTGGGGGGGGAGAACAAAATGAGGAAAAACGTGTGGTGGTCGTCACTCAAGGATTGCTTGAGGTATGTTCACATACTTTTAATACGATATCGCTCACAAGCAGACAACAAAACGATATGTAGCCTAGCAAACTCGTACTAGCACTAACGGTTGTACATAAAAATCCATCCATTTTCTGAGCCACTTATCCTCACTAGGGTTGTGGGAGCGCTGGAGCCCATCCCAGGTCACTTTGGGCAGGAGGCGGGGCACACGCCGAACTGGTCGCCAGCCAACCGCAGGGCATACACAAACAAACAACCATCCGCACCCCCATTCACGCCTACGGGCAATTTAGAGTCTTCAATCAACCTACTGTGCATGTTTTTGGGATGTGGGAGGAAACCGGAGTGCCCGCAGAAAACCCACGCAGGCACGGGGAGAACATGCAAACTCCACACAGGCGGGGCCGGGGATTGAACCCAAGTCCTCAGAATTGTGAGGCAGACGCTCTAACCAGTTGGCCTCCGTGCCGCCTAAACATGCCGGCGTTCTGTCAAATCATACTCTAAAGCGTCGGTAAACATTGGTTTGTGCGTGTGAATAACTGTTGACAACGGCGTGCAAGTATGTTGACAACAGCAAGCACGGTAGGTGATGCGCCGGTCACAATACGCAATCATATTGGTCGACGTCAAGGTGCGCTGTCAGAGAGTTGTCGTTTATTCTGTATGTCACACTACACAGAAGATATCCAAAAAAATCAAACATGCTAGACTTTTCATTTTAGCTATTATAAGGCCAAATCGTTGGTCGTGGATTAGGTCACACTACAAGAAGTGTTGTCGTTCCCAACAAAATATGTCGGGCCCGATATGGGAAATCGGCTGCGCTAATCGGGCCATTATCCGGCCTAAAATCCTGTCGTCTGATCTAAAGCAAAGCAAAGTAAATGTATTTATATAGCGCATTTCATACACAAGGTAACTCCATGTGCTTTGCATGATTAAAAGCATTTAAAAACAAAAGAAAAAAATGCTTATAAACAATTAAAACAAAAATAAATCAAATAAAAGTACATCAGGTGTGCTGAGGTTGCACTGTAAACCCGCTTTAACCGAAAACATTCCCTTCTTGGTGGAGCTAATTACCGTTCTGTAGGTTCATCTCACACGGGTCAATGATGGGCAAGTTAACCGGCGCGACACAGGCTGAGGACACCTTCCAAGCGTTGGCATGAAGCTGTGGCGTACCCTCAATCATACCTGCAGGGGACCTATATAAAAATGGAAAACTGTTACAAAAAGCATTAAAAAGTGACAGAACTCGATTTGACATGAAAAGTGCAAACTCACAGAAAGTCATCTCGAAGATTTCCATTCAAGGTCCCGCAAAGGCCGAGCGTCAATCCACGCCAGCGGCTGTCCAGCTGCAGATGGACTCGCCCTCCTGTGCCATCGTAATGCAACCTCAGCCCCACTCGTGCCTTCAGTTGGGTGAACACCGAGGTCAGCTTGCGCACATCCATTGCATCTACATACCCAGGCAAAAAAGTGGTCATTTGATGTGAAATTTAAAGTATGGAGAAGAAAAAAATTATTCTGTTTAGTTGAATAAACCTGGATTTACACTGCATCAATGAACACAATTCAGATTTTTTTCTCTCAAGTGATACAACTGAAATTAGAATACATATCATGGCAATGTGAATAAAATAAACATCCAGATCTGCCCAAACACCACCAATAAACACATGGAAAACAACAATCGCTGCAACTCTAAACTACAGAGAAAGCAAATAGAATTACATTAAATGTAATGCAAATATATTACGTACATTAGAGTCACAATGTCCATCATCAAATTTGCCAAAATAATTACAGATGGCGGTAGCCAGTGGAGTAAGGTGGAAGTTACTCTCATTTAAATCAATTAGGGAAGAGTCAGCCCAGGCCAAGTAAACGCTAAGTGAAATTTATATTTATATTATTTACGCATTATTCTTTACTTTCCAGCCAGTGAGTAATTAACAAATACAATGAAAAAGGTCTATTTCACATGTTTGAAACTGGTAGTCAAATTGGAAGGGAAAAGGAGCTGACTAACATGTAATGTGGAGACTTGCAGACACACAAACAAATGTACTGTGTTCATATTGTTACTCTTATTTTGTTCATTCAAATGCTCTGAATTTGTTTTGACAACTCAGCGACTCAATTTGACCATAAAGAGTTATCTACTGTCAATTTAACATTCATATTTTAAACTCTGTGGGAGAAAAACATTTCAAATATTTGGGCTTTTTTTTGTTTCTGACACTTGTGTAATTAAAAATACCGAAAACAAAATTTAAGAACATTATTTCTATTCCTAAATAATGAAGGTAACAAGAAAGTTGAAGTGAATAGAATCGTCAATAGCCACCATCAATATAAGGCAGGAGAGGTGCCGAGTTGACGCCGATCATCACCCCTCCTTCTCTGGTCAGAGTGATCTGACGACTCACATCCTCCTCCAGCACCAGAGTCACCGACTGAATACACGCCTGCTTCTGTACACATAAAAAGGCAGGTTAAACCTGAGCCGATTTGTGGATGTATGAGGGGCCATCAGGGACATCCTTCAGGATTGTCTCTCACACACCACTGAAACGCTCATACACACTACTAAAACATTCTCACACACTACTGAAACGCTATCATACACACTACTGAAATGCTTCAACAAACAACTGGGAATCTCTTACACACAAGTGAAATCCTCTCACAGTTAATGAATAATGCATGAGAGGATTACAGTAGTGTGTATGAAAGCATTTCAGCAGTATGTGTGAGAGTGTTTCAGCAGTGTGTATGAGTGTTTCAGTAGTATGTATCAGTGTTTCAGTAGTGTGTATGAAAGCGTTTCAGTAGACTGTATGAGAGTGTTTCAGTAGTGTGTATGAGTGTCTAAGTAGTGTGTGAGAGCGTTTCAGCAGTGCATGTGAGCGTAAAAAAAATCAGTAGAGTGTGTGAGAGCATTTCCTTCATGTGTGAAAGTGTTTCAGTAGTATGTACAAGAGCATTTTAGTTATGTGCCTATGAGACGTAATCCTTAATTGCGTCCCTCACGGCCCCTCATATGGGTGTATAGACATCTCTTTGGCACCTCGGTGCAGGTCGTGTACTGCAGCGTGATGGTAAATCTGCTGCTGCCGAGGCTCTTTGCGAGAACGTACTGGCACGCACCCGGCTGGAGAAACATCCTTCCGTCAAACGTGGTCACAAATACATCGCCCACCACCGAACACTCCGCTGTGGGGGGATGGACAGAAGAAGTAAAATGACAGATTCACCGGGTCACTGCTTTCCCTACAAAAGGTCCGGCAGTCTTACCCGTGCAGTTGTTCTCAGTGCAGTTCCAAACGCCTCCCATGCAAATACTAAAAATGTAGCAAAGTAGTTTAACAGCACAATGGGGAAATTGATGAAATACATGTCAACACTCACCAAACATTGCAACCCTGTCGAAGCACATGTCCGTGCACGTATGACGAACCGTGGTAAACACACGGACACTGGGAAGCCGCTATACATGTTCCATTTTGTAAAATGAGCCCTGATGGAAAACATTAGGATGATCAGATTTTGTATTAAGGGCAAGCGGAGTAGCGCCCCACCAAATGGAATTTGGCTAGAAAAATAACTTCAATTGAGAAATTGTTTATTTAAAAAAAAAAAAAAATTGTAGTGCCATTGATTTTATCACTTGGGTATTTTGACATGCTTTTGTAAAAAATATACCTCTAGCACACTTTTTACCATTCATTCATTCATTTTCCGTATCGCTTCTCCTCACTAGGGTCACGGGCATGCTGGAGCCTATCCCACCTATCTTTGGGCGAGACGCGGCAGGACGCCCTGAACTGGTCGCCAGCCAATTGCAGGGCACATATAAACAAACAACCAATCGCACTCACATTGACACCTAGGGGCAATTTAGAGTCTTCAATTAACCTACCTTGCATGTTTTTGGGATGTGGGAGGAAACCGGAGTACCCGGAGAAAACCCACACAGGCATGGGGAGAACATGCAAGCTCCACACAGGCGAGGCCGGATTTGAACCCAGGTCCTCAGAACTGTGAGGCAGATGTGATAACCAATCGCCCACCATCCCATCACTTTTTACCATTACCATTAGAAAGGAAATTACAGCTAAAAAGCACAATATTAATACTGTTGATTTACTGGTATGAGGCTCACTATTTTTTTCTTTATGAACTCCCCCACTGTGCATAATTTTAAACTACAACTAGCAGGTAACAGAAATTACTAAGTTCCTTGTCTTCACTACCATCAGGACAGTAGCAGCCATCCAGGCAATGGAGGTTGGTTCCAAGGCACTCTTTGTCAAAGGTGCAGGTGGGAGGGCAGCAACTGATACAGTCTCTGTACACGAAGCTCTCCTCGCAGCCATCGTCTACATGCAAATAGAGTTTCACACACAAAGTAAAGCAGGGTCCACGCATAATCAGGCTGGATTGGAGCGCTCAAAATTAGCAAAGGCCCAATTTTCAGATGTCCCTGAAAGATTATCTGGAGTGATTATCCTGTGGTGTGGATTGTATTAAAAGTGTTTTTTTCCGACCCAAATTGGTCCGAAAACGGTCGGGGTCGACAATCATAAATGTTAAACCTGTTCAATATTTATGATGGTAAATCCTTGTGTGTGTGATTAATACCTAGAGCCACAGACCATGTGATTTTGACTGAAACGGAACATAGCCAATTACAAAGTGGAGGAGGATCCTCCACTGGATGCTTGACATTATTTTTATGAATTGTTTATTCATTTAATTTGGTGGTCTATTTATAAAATACGTATTTTATAAATAAATAGAGTAACACACAGATAATTGCCATTAATATCATGCAATTTTAAGGAAACAAATTTTATCAGGATATACTGTATATCATTATCAGGATATACAATTTTGTACATATCGCACAGCTCTAGTTGGTGGAGATATGGTTTTGTGTGTGGTTTGTTGTGTTGTTCATCTCGCGTTCACCACATAGTATAAGAGCAGTAAGCACACACATGCAAATGTTTTTCCTTGTCATGTGTGGGGTCTCTCACATTTTAAAAATTGGTATGTGTACCCTCCTTTCAGTTCAAAAGTTATAGTCAGAACTTACTGCAAGAGGGGAAGCTATCCCTCCATTCCCTCACTGGATACCCCACATGAGAGCAGGCCCGGGTGTACTCTACCAAGGTCCGGCAAAATGTCTCCTCATCATCGGATCTATGGTCGAAATACACTTTAGAATGAGACTAGTTTTAGAAGTAATGTGGGCCTGTAACCAGGCTAGCATACTAAACACATAAAAAGGAGAGTGGAGAGTGAATAGGTAGTTCTCACTTACACACAGAGGTCAGAGACACAGCTGGCCACAAATGGGTTGGGATCAATATTCTCATGACAGGACAGAAACGGGAAGAAGAGGAGAGCACTGCATTTCTCGGTAGCATCCTGCAGACATGAATGGCATAGCAATGGAGACAAAAAAACAAGCAGCCGTTGCCTATTTGGAAGTCAAACCTCAACCGTGATGTTTTGTTTATACTCTCAGATACAGTAATATCACGACGTACCATATTGGTACACTTAAATATACGGGACGTCGGGAAATAACTCTGACCGGATTGTGGTAGTGTTCAGAGTCGCAAACAAACATTCAACCATCCATTTTCTCTAGCGTTTATCCTCATTAGGGTAGCGGGTAAAATGGAGTCTATCTCATCTGACTTTGGAGGCAGGGTACACCCTGCACTGTCTTCAACAAACCTAACATGCATGTACCCACAGAAAACCCACACAAACTTTACACAGGAAGGCTGGAGCTGGCTACGACTTGAACTTGAGGATAATCAAAACTGGAAGAGAATAAATGCACCAAGACTTATCTAGTAAAGGTGCCACACCACCAATTTTTACCCCATGTGTGTGATGAGCCCCTTTGCAGGAATGGAAAATTTTGATCCGCACCCACCCCCACACCCAGCCACGTTGACGATTGGCTTTGAAAATGCAAAGGTTCGATCAGTACCCCACGTAAACGATTGGTTTTTGGGATGGAATACTTCAATCACATTCTATGCCAGTGGCTTACAGTGATATCCAAAACAATTAAATGTTCCAATTAACCTGTGTTTCCACCTGTTGCCATTCATACAACAGAATAATGTATTCAACTAAACAGTCCGAGATTTCACACTGAGCAAGTAGATTGAGACAAGATTATCATTATTAGATTTTTTTATAATGTAAAATACGTACCTTGGCAATATAAAGGTTGACGAACACTACTAGATAACCACAACTGCTGTTTTGTTTGAGTAGATAGATGTAATGTTTTACTCTAGGACGTATAAAATAGTGTTTTATTGTGCAATCGTATCCCTTGTTCAACCAAACAAGTGTCATTTGTGCTTAATCGACAGGATCCACAGTGATGGGTGCAACTACGGTGATTGTATTGGCATACTTAATTGCTTATCGAGTAGTTTGGTATTACACGCTGTGATTTGTGTCGGTAACAGACTTTCAGTGCAGTGCGTCAATGTAGTTCTTACGTCCATGTCTGATTCTGAGTCACACGGTCCACTGAAGTCGAGGTCCACTGAGGGACAGGCTCTTTCACGAGGAAGGTCCACCGCCCAGCTGTTAGCAAACACAGCAGGCTCATCAGTCCGTATGCCTGAAAATACATAATGGTGACATACAGTGCCTCTGGATGCGCTGTGATGAAAAGGCCATCGCACCCCCTTTTTCATGGCTTTAAATAATCATCAAATTTGATAACATGCTGCTGGTGGCACAGCTAAAATCAGCTTCACAATTTAGCGTGACTTATCCACTCTCTCCACTCATCCATCTAAGACAGGGGTAGTAAACCAAAAATTCTAAAAGGTCCAGATTGAGAAAAAAGGTCCAGAACGAGAAAATGTCTTGAAGCAAAGGTTCGGAAGATCGTGGAGCGTCTATTTATTGTGATGTATATTTAAGTAGCCTGCCTTGTAGTCTCCATCTGCTTGTAATCAATACCTCAGTCAAATCCAAAAACCTTTTGGCATTTATTATTGTTAAGTAACACAGAACTAAACAAATAAGTATGACTGCTGATATGTACAGTTGTGCTCATAAGTTTACATACCTTGGACAAATTTGCAAAATATTGTTTTTTTTTAATGACTGATGACTGAACAAGAACAATCATTATTTTCTTTATGGATATGTTTTGTTTAATGATGTTTAATGTTTCTGAAATGCCTGACAGTGTTATTTTGAATGGAATTCAAAATAAAATGAAATGGCTGGCACGGTAGACGACTGGTTAGCACATCTGTCTCACAGTTCTGGGGACCGGGATTCAAATCCCGGCCCTGCCTCTGTGGAGTTTGCATGTTCTCCCCGTGCCTGGGTGGGTTTTCTCCGGGTACTCCGGTTTCCTCCCACAGCCCAAAAACATGCGTGGTAGGTTGATTGGAGACTCTAAATTGCCCGTAGGTGTGAATGTGAGTGCGAATGGTTGTTTGTTTCTATGTGCCCTGCGACTGGCTGGCGACCGGTTCAGGGTGTACCCTGCCTCCCGCCCGAAGACAGCTGGGATAGGCTCCAGCACGCCCGCAACCCTAGTGAGGATAAGCAGTAAAGAAAATGGATGGCTGGATAAAATGAAATGTGTTTTGCCTGGCTGTTCATGTTTTCTTTAAAGAATTGTACACATATTAGGAATTCTGATGATGAGCACAACTGTGTGTTCTCTCATTTACATTACATTTACACTCTCATTTATCTCAAATGAGCACAACTGTGTGTTCTCTCATTTACAAAATAAAAGTAGGGCTTTGAAATTCAAAATAAGAGAAAGGAAATAAAAACAGAGTTAAATGTGTTCGGGTAAAGTGCTTAACTTAAAAATATATAAAAGGTTTGAGTTTTCCCTTTTCTGTTTGGCATCTTGAGACAACAGTGAAGTCTCAAACAATTGTACATATTTTAATTAAACAAATCTTAACAACGGAGGGTTTTGTTTGCTCAAAACCTTTAGGTTTTGTTTCATAATGGTGTTTCTCCGTCTACTCACTTCCACGCTGTGTCTCTTTCTCTCTTCCCTGTCATGTTTACACAATACACCCACTTGCAAAAACTGGTGAGTTTTAGGGTATGTTAAGACACCCAAAACGGTGGGTAATTACAGTAAATGTAAGAATTAAAGTTGCAAACAACAATTAACGGTCTGTCGTACCCCATTTTTTTGTGGTGAATCCCCCAAACAATCGTCAAACTTAGCACCATGCTACTTCGACATTACATGGCATAGGCAAAGAAAAAAGCTTTGCAATTTAGTGTTGCCCATTTGTTTAGGTTCTTCCAACTGAGCTTGATTTGGGAACATTTCTCAAAAGGGATTTATTCAAGTATGAGGCCTGGAATTTACCCAAAATGGTTATGATAGACATGTCCACCCAATTTTGTGTCAATCAGAAGAAAAATAAAAAATATGATTTCAAGATGGCCTTCACACTGCTTGGTGCTCTTGCCCTAATAACAATTGAGAAAATGTATGCCGACAGAAGTGAAAAGGAGACGATGGACCAGTCAGGCAGTTCTTACCGCGGGCAGTGGTGAGGTCATCACCGGCTATGTGGTTGAAATTCCCACACAAGCCACAGGGAGCACCCTGGTGATCCTCGCTCATTTTCAAGTAGACCCCCGAGCCACCATCCCAGGCCAGGGAGAAGCCAAAAACACTCTTCACCAGCAGGTAATCGGCCAGCCGCTCGATAAAAACGCCACCTATCGTGTGAGGCAGGCTGAGCCTGGGATTACACAAAGGCAGGCATTTTCAGCTTTCTAAATTCTCCTCAAAATAGGCTATTAACTACACAAGTATCCCTGCACATCACATACCTGCGTCCTCCCTGGTGGACATGGTATCCAGATATGTGAATCTCTTCCTCATTTGGGAATAACAAGCTAAGAGCTCTTGGACATGAATACACACTCCCGTCGCACACTCGGCTGTTGTGCACCTGAAGACACACCAAGGGACCAGTCGCCACATAAAAAATGCAGAAATGTGCCCAAATCTTCAGCCATGTTCATCGTGTCCCATTCAGTTAAACATATAGTATTTTCTAATCGTGTAACATTTTCCAGTGTGGTAGTACCCCAAGATTTTACATACATGCACTAGCCCCAAAGTTTGCTTGTATACAAATACCTGTAGGTGGGTGTCTGATGTGAGTGTCAAATTACACAACCAAGTACATCTGTTGTGAGCTGCCTATTTCCCCAAATGTGCTCGTTCTGGAATTTCCAGGATCGTGACGGAACAGCTTGTGTGTCAGATACATGTTCCACATACAGTACATGGATTTATGCAATGATGGACAAATGCTGCCTCCACCGCGAGTGAAAATACAATCTGGGGTTTTACTGTCTTTGTGGGAACTTGCAAGTGCTTCACAACGCGCACTCAATTCTTTCAGACTCAGGCCTCAAAAAGTAGCTCCAACCTAGTAGTTGTTATGGTAATTGAAAACCTTATTCACTATTGGCCCCACACTAGAGAGGGAAAGATGAGCACTGGTATAACACAGGACTGCCCCCTCAAAACGGGCTAAAAAAAGACAGTGAGAAGTGTTAGAATTCTTGATCCTCAACATATTATGACAAAAGCATGTCAAGACACTTTATTAAGACACCTGGGAACTGTTTTAAATCGTGAAAATCCAACATGTCAATGTTAAAGTCATAACCAATATATAAATCCTCCAATATTAGGGTCAAAAAGTAAATGCATTGAAATTTCTGATATGACATTTTTTAGATGGTCTACATCCTTGTTCTTACCCACACAGTATACTGTGGTGTTGCAGAGTGGCAGTCCTGGGCCAGGACGTACGAGCATGTCCCAGGTAAGTAGAAGTAGATTCCATCAAAGGTCTCAAAGTGGTGCTGACCCCAGGACCTGCAGATCCCATCTCTGTCTTGACCCTGGTTGGGTACTGATGGATCAGTTTTGGGTTTTGGAGACATAAATTCTATTAATTAAAAATAATTTAATACCCTTCTCACTTTTATCATACTTTGTCATCATCTTTTATTTAAGGAATATTTTTTTCCCCCCACCCAGTTAAAAGCTCTTCACGGTTCACTGCATCCCCCCAGCTGACGATGCTGACATTTGGGGAGTGTGGGGGGTGGGGGGGTCTGATGGTGGATTAAGTGAATCATCTTATCTGCTTAGCAAAGGGCACATTTGTATATCCGATACTATTTATCTGTACATGAGCTGATAAAATATATGATTATTTAAAACGTGCTTAGCTGCTGTAGTATTAGTCTTATCTCTCGAAATAATTCGCTTTATTGAATTGGGCTTTGGGGGGGAGAACACTTTCTTAAAGTAAAACAAAGATATCTTCAAGCCTCAGCTAGGTCCCATATCGCCTTCCAACATGTGTGCGGATGCTAAATCAGATTAAAATATATTTATGACAATTCTCCTGCTGTGTGCGTAGGATAGAGAGCAAGCGATCTGTGGAAATTAATTACGTTGTAGCGCATATATCTTTCATGAGTACTTGCTAAATAACCAGAGAATATGATATGTTTAGAATAACGTAAGCATGCATAATAGTCCCTTATGATGGGAACACAAACACTAATAATAAACACAGTGATCCAAGAGGGTATTGACTCCATCTGGTATTTGGACCCTAATAATAATTGAGAAGATTCGTGCCAATGTACCAGATAAGAGGTTCCACTCTTCTGGAAAGACTGAATTTTAGATCTCTATTGAAGTTGTTAAATAGAATTCGTTGGATGAACATTAATATTCGACCACTGAACAATTATTTTATAATGTGTCTCGCTTTTTGTGTTTCTGTTAACACTTTATTCACCAATCTGACAGCGGTCTCCCAGCGCCTGGAACTGGGTACAGTCACACACTCCATCGTCCTGACACCAGCCACCATTAAGGCAGCCACAATTTTCTGGGGGAAAGAAATATGAACAGCTTCCTTTCTGTGACATCATCATTATCATCATCATCAACTTTATCTTCCAAACCAACAGAGCGCTTACCTGAGGAGGAGTCTCTGGCAGTGTAGTTGTGCAAAACGTTGCGTGACAGAGTCTCATCGGAGAGCAGCGGTCTGTATGTCTGGTTAATGGTTTAAATCAGCTGTTTTCCAACTTTTTACAACAAGTACAAGCTAAAAAAATAGTTCGACCTTCAAGTACCACCTTTATGACCTACATTAAAATACAGTAGCATAGTAGGCCTGAGCGTTCATCAAAAATGAGGCAGAGGGTTTATTCCTAAAAAGTACATTTAATATTATTGTAAGCCACTGGAACATTATGCACAGTTTGAGCATTAACACTATGCTTAAAATATAGGAATATTAAAAAACTGTACTTAAATTATTCAATTAAAATGCATTGCCCATGAGTTAAATTTAAAAAGGAATTACCTTAATAAATGCTTGAAAACAAACAGTTCTATGACATAAAATGCATCTGTATTGTACTTAAAAGTTAAATACAAACCGTCATGTAAACCGCACATTACAAATGTACTGTGCTGAATTTAAAAAAATTAAGCCAATGTAACATTACGCACATTTTGAATTAATTTAATTCAGTGATCTTTCACATACTAGAGGGAAAACCAAAATTTGAGAATCTTTGAGATCTACTGGTTTAAATTATTATAAACTGAAATAGAAATTGACAGTGTCCGTCTGAAATCGACAGTGTCTCTCTGAGAAAGTGCAAATGTGTGTCACGTATACAAAGACAGCTTTGTGTGAAATTTAAGTGGGGGGATTTTTTGGCACATGAGGGCACCCAGGCTTGCTCTGGTTTTCTTCGGTGTAGTGTACCAACCTCATCCCAGAGGAGATCCCGTTTCCTCCGAAGTGCATTAGCCCGTCTGCACACACAAATACACACAAACACACGTACTAGCAGGAAGGAGTGATAAAAGGGATGGCTTAAGACTTTACACAACTCGTAACTGAGGTATTCTTTACTACGTAGAAAGGATACTGTCTGTCACACAGGCTGGAAAGAGTGCAAGTGTAATCATCACAAGATTCAACAATGACAATCACTCACTGGGCACTTCATTAGGTACACATTGAGCGCCAATTTCTGTATCAAAAGTTTTGCCTTTTTCTATCCCAATGAGTTGGGCCTGATCATGGAGAGGTAGCGTTCAATTTCTTATGCCACACCTATTCGGAACAAACTCACTGTTCTTTTAAATTAAGGATGACTACCTTTCTAACGGAAGCTGCCAATTCCTAAATGATATTTAAACTCATTCTGCAGCATATAAAACCTTTATTTTTGAACGCTCATCCAATAAGGTTTGTTTGAATGTAACACTAATAGAAAAGACAACAATGCTTAGGGATATCAATTTGACAGTATGCAATGTGGGGTTTGCAGTTCAGTAGTATAGGAGTGCAGTGCATCACATGGAGTTGTTACTGATGTTTCGGAGACACAACAACTCAAAAACGTACCGTAAGGAGAAATGTAGAAAGATAAAAATACAGCAGGCCTACATACAGTTTCTAATGTAACAAATTGGTTACAAAAGAACTTGTCTCTGACAGTGTCAATCAAAAGAGTGCATGATTATCTCCATAAATTAGGAAATGTACATTTCACTCATATCAAACACAATATACAATATTGTTGTTGTTTTCCATCCATCCATTTTCAACAGCGCTTGTCCGATACCAGGAGAAAACCCCCACAGGGAGAATATGCAAACTTCACACAGAAGGCCCCAAGTCGAGATTTAAAACCAGAACCTCTTGACTGTGAGGCAGATGTGACAACCAATAGTCCACCATGGTGCCCTTTGTTGCTATTAAAAAATATGAATTCATTTACCTTTGTAGTCTTGATTCTGAACCTGAAGGTCGATGCTGGGCTCCTAAACATGTCAGAAGAAAATAAAAAAAAATAGAAACACAAGTATTTTAAAAATGGCCTCTGTGCATTTTAACAGGGCGTCTTCGGATTTACGACAGTTCCCCTCCTACGGCCAAAATGCAGCATAATCGATCATGAACCTATGCTAGCGCAGTAGTCATCACAGTAAATATTTGTATGAAAAACATTTCTACTGATAAATATTAAATAATCACATTAAAAACAGGAGGTACGGAGCTCTCTGTCTTATATTGCAGGCCCCCTTATGACTGTCTCTGGACTCCCTGTGGGCACCCTAGATACAGTTACTACTGGGGATGTCCCGATCTGATCACTTGATCGAAAATCGGGGTCGATTACGTGTTTTTTAGCTAATCCAGATCAGGTGAAAAAGATCGCTTTTATTTGACTGAAGCAGACTACGTGTATGTATGCGTGCATGACACATAAATACACAGGTGGTCCTATATATATATATATATATATATATATATATATATGTGTGTGTGTGTCTTTGTGTGTATATATATATATATATATATATACATACATATATATATTTGCATTTAAAACACTTCTATGCTATAAATATAAAACACATGAATAATCTACGGCGGTCACTGAGCGTGCCTTCTTGTGCCCATGACAACATACTCTTACACTTCTTGATCTCAACACCCTTGATTGTGTACACACACACACACGCACACACGCAGGTATTGAAATTTAGTGATGAAGAGCTGTCTGCCTGTCTCACTTACCCTCCACGAGAAGAAGGAGGAGGTGGGAGAGAGACAACATGACAGCAATGCGTCTCACTGTCCGCTTGAGGCTCATCTCAGAATCCGGTACATGTCACTGGTCTCGGGAGGATATTTGGACAACGGTGGCCCCCGCGAGAGAAGATCAAGTGGGTCGCCTCTCGCAAGACAGTCTGGTGCAAGTGGGAGGGAGGGAGGGAGGGGGAAAAAAACAACCTGGTGACGACACGCAGCATACTCCCACTCAGCAGGTGAGTGCTAGCCTTGCAGGTAAGCTAAAGTTCTCTGTTTTTCTTCCACATTAGAAGCACAAACGGACTTGTTGCTTTATTTTCACTTCCATACATCGTGTTTGTTGGACTTAAATCCCCAAAGGTGCGTTATGGCGAGGAAAGGAGGACAGGAAATCCTTGTTTATATAATCTTGTTTATTTTTGAAGTATTCATTGCTAACTTTGCTTTATGTTTACTATTGACTGTTTTACCACGTTGTGGCTTAGTTATGAACAATCTAGCTAATTGACTGTTTTATTATGACAATCGAATTGTCTGGTGAGGCCATTCTAGTAGTATCAGGACTTTAGCGTTCACCTTTTTTTTTTTTTTTTTGCATTCAAAATAATTTGAATACATATTTATAAAATTGCATTGGGGATATAATAATCCATTTTGTGTGCATGTTCAACAGCTAATCAAGCAAAATTGTATGCCCCCACCCCCGTTGTGTCATTATCATATCCAGTAGCATATGTATCGTGTATGTGGTTGAATAGAGCGGGTGGAGGAAAACACACACAAAAAGGTTTACAGAAAGTGTATCTTGTTTAGGTTTGTACATTGTTTGCATAGTTTTTCTAACGGCAACTAATGTAAAACCAACAGTGAGTGCATCATAATTGGATAACAATAAAATGGAAAGTGCATTTTGAAAATATTGACTTCACACTTTCATTGCTTTAATGTTCTTATAAAGTGCAACCTCAAATTTCAAATGCCCAAAATTTTCAGATTTTTTTTTACCTCTAAAGTTGCATAAAATCTCAGTAGTTGAGATTGTCCTAACCCTCAGTGAGTATCTAAAGAATGAAATCCACCATTGTTTTACTTGTTCTTTATCCTTGGATTCTCATACAGAAGGATACTGCCGATACAAAATGGAAATGTGTGATGAAAGTCTCTGTCTTGGCTGTTCAATAGAACGAGGCATCAATTACACTTTTTCTCAGGCTCTTTGGTACATACAGTATCTCAGATCAGAATTGAAAATCTCAAAACTGCTTCAATTTTCACATCATTGTGCACATCAAAAAAGCAGTTTCTCATTTCTTTGAACCAGTTGCAAATGCTGTGGCACATCCACGTAAATGAATATGTACAATTCTCTACTGTTTCTGACATGATCAATTGCTTATGTTATGTTGAGCCAAATATATTATAATGACTCCGTTGAATAGTTTCACTCCCCACAACATTTAGACATTTGTTCATCGTGTAAGTCTTTACATGCAAAATGGTTTTAAAAAAGGTTGTCATCATATGTCAAGTATATTCCTATACATTTCCATTAGACCTTCCGTCTGACTTTTTTCCCAAGTGAATGTTGACTTTCTCGAGTGAAGGGAAATGTGTGAAGAATTACATGAACCAATGATTAACCAATGATTTTCTGTAATAGCTCATCCCAAGAGAAGATATTTCTTGTGATGTGGTTGAGAATTTGACTGCACTGTAACTCCTACAGCACTGTATTTACAGTTTTCCCTAATGAGATTGTACTATGTACACATTTCTACTTGTTTTTTCTTCTTCTTTGAGCTATGCTGTGGTCTTTTCCTTTCTACATTGCAATGACATGGTTTGTCAAAACAATTACAGTACAAACAGTAAAGCATAAGTGACTCTTGTCCAGTCTCTTGCAATCAATTCTCTACCTATACTAAGGTGTAATTTACAAATAGGAATAATTGTCATCAAAACTTTAACCGCAGTTTACTTCAGAACATCCCTCCAGAGTACACTGTTATACTGACAACATGAATAAGCAATTTGCGTATGTTATCCGGACACAATGACTCAAAGAATGACTCATTCTGATGGTACTGACATGGCCAGTGACACAGATATTTACTTTTGAGAGATGAATTTAAGGTTTTGATCAAGAGAATGGCTTTTGCAGGTAATCCATGGCGTATTGCCATGTGTACAATTTTTTTTTGAGAAATGCACTTACTGTTTCGTAAACGTTGAGGATGCATCGAGAAATGTACCAAAGCAACTGAGAGAAACTGTAATTGATATATTACAAGAATGGAAGGTACACCGCAAAGTTAGCTAGTTAATGTGAGGGGACTCACCTCCCAGGAACACACAGTAATCCACCCTTTACACCTAATTACAGTAAAAGGGTGAATAGTTTTAGTTTTATACAGTTTTGTTACACAGTGATCAATTTCTTTTCAAACTCGGATGTCATATAAGAATGCTAAATTGTTATTTAAAATGTTTCCTGTACATTTAATACGTTTCAAGATGGTGACAGTTTTACTACAGAGCTAATTATTTCTATTTCTAGTTCAAAATTCGAATAAGTCGAAGTTTCACCAGCAACCTTGAAAGGATTCTTTTCAATCTTTTAGGTCTCCCTGTAGTTCTACATTACCTGTAGCTATGCCACCTACTGATTTTCAATCTTGATCACATTTATGCTATTAAAGGCCATGTTTGATAAATAGAGTGGAGAAAGCTAATGGAAGGAGATCACGTCAGGAGAGCCTGTTCATCCATTGTCGCCCCTCAGATATTCATTTCTTGGAAATTAGTGCATTGATGTCGTCCTCCGGTCGAAGGCTGTGCCATTGCGCGATTGGCCGCCTCGGGTTGGCGAGCATGTCCGACCAATGGTGATGCTCGGTTCCCGCAACGCTCCCGCCCAGCAATACTTTCCCAATGGCGTCGTTTTTTCCAATCTTGTCATAGTCCAACACGGTCACCGCAAGCTGCACTTTCTGGAGATAGGGATCAACCCACAAACACAAAAATCGAATGCGTTTGTGATTGAACCTTAAACCTTTTATGTATGGACATCAGCCACATGAATATCACATTTTGCCTATAAAAAGATAAAACTGCAAACAGTGATGAACATGCCTTCACACCACTGTTTTAAGGGCGAATCCTCAAAATGATCATCAAACTTGCAACATCAACATCCACATTAGATGGCATATAGGCAATACATCTTCTGTCTAGGATACCTGCTTCCCATCAGGGCTCATTTGATCAAAAGTATGAACCCTGGAATTTGAGCGAAATTCCTCTTCACACTAAAAGTGTCCCAGTCCCTTTTCAGTTTTGCACATGGGTTCTTGAGACTTATTCATGCGTGTACATTGGATTCCGTGTTGCTCAGTGAATCTGGCATCAGGCACTCCTTTTTTCCCAATTTCCAGGGGGCGATACTGTGTGAGTTTTGAGGGTCATGTTGAGGACCACTAAAATAATACTAATATTTTCACTATAAGGTACATGCTTGAAAAAATTGATGAGTTTTGAGTCATGTTGAGGCACCCCTTAAAAGTAGATAAATTCCATTAACAGAACATTTAGGGCCCAAGCACAAGCTTTAAATGAATGGCCTTTTTGGGGGGAGCTCAACATGGCTGAAAGCCATGTTAAGCATTTTTTTTTTTTTAACATTTTCTTCAAGCGTGTGTGTATCCTGATGAAAATCTCTGCCTTTTAGGATTCCTAAACATGAGCCCCAGAACATACTCAGTAAACACCCCCTGGAAAGTTACAAAAGTGATCCTGTGAAACCGGTTTTTCAGATCGACACCATATAGGGTATACATACCGATCATAACTTAAAAAGAAATGTCAAAAAATTAAAAGGAAGTCAGCCATTTTAGGTTTGAAGAAACTATTATGGGCAAAGTCCAGGGCTCCTATTTTGACCAACTCCTACTAAAGCAAAGCAAAGCAAAGCAAATTTATGTATATAGCACATTTCATACGCAAGATAACTCAATGTGTTTTACATGATTAAAAGTATTTTTTTTAAAAAAGGATAGGAAATTTGTCCAAATGAGCCGCAATCAGAATCAGGTAGCCGAGAAGGTTGGGTGACCCTCAAATTGCCAAGCTTTTTTGCTTCCACCATTTAATATTCGTGCAACATGGCATCAAAGTAGATCATTTTGAAGAATGGCTATGGAAAAGTGTGTGCGAGTGCCCCTTCATCGCTGCTTGTTTATATTTGAATTTGCAAGCACTCCCTCAATACATCAAATATATTGGCCAGGGTGTGACACAAGAGGCCAAAAGGGAATATAGATTTTTGAGGATTAGCAGCTAAGAGGATGGCGCTGCTTACAGCTTTGATTATTGTGACTGTAGAACTGCATGGCATCATTCTTAGAGGTGTGTCTAAATTTTTGGCCCATGGCAAAATACAGTAGGCTTACGTTCTAGTGTCTAATGCAATGTCAAGCAAGTATAGAATAGGTGTGCCTGTGTGTACCTCTATCTGTTCACACGACACTTCAAAGCTGAATGACTCGTTGTAATAGGGGTTCAAAGTGTTCTTCTTGATAGTTGTTTTCTTTTTCTTGAGCCTTTTCCCATTCAGCATTAAGTGGATTTTCACATAAGGGTCTGATGGGGAGACCGGGAACAATCAATGGTGCAGTTTATTCAGAAGTTGGCATCAATTGCGATTGCTCCTTAACTCAAGCACAAAAAAGTTAAAAGGTGGTCGTGTGTCACTTAAAATTGTACCTCTCTCGAGATTAGGGAACATACTTTGTTATTTGACTCACCTGATAATCCACCCACATCCATTTTCTTCAGGTTTTTGGCCTCCAGAATCACCACAGTCAGCTTCCCTGCTGTTGGAACATACCTCAAGGACAAACAAATGTCTCCGAGCCGCTCGCTCTAAAACACAGAAAGAGAGGTACCGATACTTCTGGAAAATATGTACTCTTCATGGTCACGTACAGTACACATTCGAATAAGATCGAATACAAGAAAAAGGGACATTATCCCTGAAGTGAAGGTATCCTTGACTTCAGCCTTCAAGTAGCAGACAAAGCTCATTCTTGGTCCCTCGAGTCAGGAATACAGGTACCAAGTTGACAAAATGTCTTGTGAATAGAAACACCCCATTTTCATTTTTGAGTTATAGCCTTCTGATTATTGCCATCTCAAATCAGCTAGAAATTGTATGACATACAGTATAATGTACAATTGCACTTAAAATGGCATTAATCTGTTTGTGTATGTAGGAATCTGATGGAAAATAAATATATGTAATTTCTATTGTTTATTTTCACGTATATCTAGTCATTGACCAAAATCTAATTGAATTGTAAAACATTGTTTATTGCATCAAATATTTGATTTGCTTAAATTACATTAATTACAATGCCTCTCAATTATAGGATCATTTCAATAGAGTCCCACCACTATTAAATATATCACTGTCCTCTCAGTCATTTTAACTCAGACAGTTGTTTCCTGTGTAGGTTGCAGATTTTATATATTTTAGGTATTCAAAATAAAACCTGTTTTTAAATATTTTATGTGTACAGTATTTGTGATTTTTATTTTTATTTTTTTACATTGATCAATGCTTTGATAATACAGAGAATCATAATAATTTTGTTCATGATATTCGTGACGTCAACTTTTCAACCAATTTCATTTCTGATTGCATCTGTTACTTTATTCAGTTAAATGCGATAGGGCAAGGTAACACACTTCCTATGTGTCCATTTAACACTACTATGACAGTGATGTGCCGTCCGTCTCTTTGTAAGGCAGACTATTTGATATACCAGGATCTCATTCCATGATGTCGGGCTCACACAATAAAGTCTCTCTCTCTCTCTCTATATATATATCTATCTATCTATATATCTATCTATCTATATATATATATATATATATATATATATATATATACATACATACACACACACACACACCTCCTCTTTTTCTGCCTTGTGCAGATCCCGCCACTCCTGCAGTGACTGGCTGAAGTCCACACTACTCATCGGTATTTTCACCACCCCGATGGCATCGTGCTTGGAGAAGCGGTCAAAGTCATACACGGTCATTACCAGCGTCTTGCCGCCCAGCTCGGTGTATGGTACCTGCACACACATACATACACCTTGTTAGATCCCGTGTGTTTTGCTTTTTTGTGATGATACCACTAAGGAAGAGTACCAGTGGTGGCATAGTGTGATTACGACTGTAGAACAGGAAAGTGGAAGAAAGCCGGTGATATACATTTTATATTTGAGCTTGGTGAAATAGTGGTAAGCACTTCTGCCTCACAGTTCTGAGATTCCAGGTTCAAATCTCTGGCTTTTCTGTGTGGCGCTTGCGTGTTCTCCCTGTGCTCGGGTTTTCTCCGGTTGGAGAACTGGAACAGAATTTAGCTTGTTTCTACTATAAATTGCAACATTCCAAAACAAAACAAAACAAAATCACCTTAAATGTGAACGTCTCGTTGAAGTTGGGTTCCAGAGTCTTCCTGTGAATTTTTGTTTCAAACTTTTTCTTTTTGTCTGGGAGTAGATAGACTTTAACGTAAGGGTCCGAGCTCCCACCCACATCCATGGCAGGAAGCCCAGCGGCCTGCAAGATTCCCACTACGAGCTGCAATGGGAGAGCAGAGCATATTTAACATTAAGAAAAGTTATTATGGTCAGGTGACATTTGGGATTTGGCGGACATCTCACCATATTATCAGTGAAGTTGTAGTCTAGTGTGAAATGCAGTCTGCCCAACTTCTCGTCTTCCTTCGCCTGGATGACTAACAACTCTGTTTCCTTCTTGCTCTCGACTTTCAGTGGCTGTATACGCACACAACAAACATGCCAACATGTCGTTCACTCTCAACTCAAATTTACCCGAAACATTTTGGATAAAACTTATGTTGGCCTCAATTTTGTTCTTTTTATGATATATTATTTAATAGGAAATGTGAAGGCCCTCTTGAAAACACTATGTTTCTTCTTCTTCTTCTTCTTTCTCTTCTTCTTCTCCACATTCTCCTCCTCCTCCTCCTTCTGGGGGACCTCAACATCTCTGATAACTTCAACTTTTGCAAGCGCGTGTATTCAGGCAAAGATGTACTGCATTTCTGAACACGACCTCCCCAAAAAATCACTCAGTAAAGCCCCTTGGAAAGTTCACCAGTTTTTTGATTGACACAAAATTGAGTAGAAACGTCTATCATAACAGGATAAACAAAAAATGACCCATGCATGCCATTTTAGTTTGAAGCTGACATTTTGGGGAAGATGTGTACCTCTTTGGAAGGGCCATCAATTTCAGTGTCAAAATCTCCTCCCTTGCTCTTCTCTTTTCCCTTTTTCTTGTCCTTGTCCTTTTTCAGACATTTCTTCCACGCACACATGCTGAACGAGAAGAGCACGCACAAACTCACAATACAGAAGGCTGCCATGACCCATGATGATGCTGAAAAACAAAATACACACACAAAAAAAAAAAAAAAAGCACATTTAATCTGAATCCTCAGATCAGTGAATGTATTCACATTTTACCTGTATATTAAAGGGGTCATATGGAAAATTTACTTTTGAATTGGTTGCATACGAATAGTAGCGTATCATCAAGTTTTAAATTATGTAACCAATTCCAAATCTTGTGTGAGCTGCCTAATTCCCAAAAAAAATCTGTCTATGAGCGAGGCATTCTAGATTTTGCCAGATTGTGACAAATTTACATAATATACTGAATCCATGTTTATCATGGAGGATACATTCCAGACCAGCCCGTAATACAGTAGGTGAAAAGTCATGATATATATATATATATATATATATATATATATATATATATATATATATATATATATATTAAATTAATACCTCTCAGACAACATCAATCAAAACTGAGCATTAATTATCGTTGTAAAGGCAGAATTGATACAACACACACACACAGATATAATTATTAAATTGTGAGTGTGTACCTAATTGAGT